>NC_081561.1:87619264-87733727 GCF_022355385.1 Mustela nigripes | reverse complement strand
AGGGGGAGGGGAGGAAGGAAGGAAGGAGGGAGCGAGGGAGGGGGAGGAGGGAGAGAGGGAGGGACAGAGAGAGGAAAGGAAGGAGGGGGAGAGAGGGGACGGGGAGGGAGGGAGGGAAGGAGGGCAGCAAGCAAGTACCGGAGACAGGCAGATCCTGCCTCCCTCAACAGAAAATGGTCTCTTCACACCATGATATGACTTACATTGGCCAGAGGCTTCTACTCTGCGAAGTTTGGTATTTCTCTGAGGAGATGAAGGGTCTCTTCAACTCCACTTTCCATCTGGACCCCACAGCGAAACGCGAAAGGGAGAAGAAAGCAGATACAGACGGTCAGGGCAGCAATTATTTTACCTTTGGGAACAGAAACTAGTTTTGCTCAAAAAGAAGGTTTGCAGACACAGCATTTCACATTCGGCTCCGTAATGCTACACACACAAAAAGGATTTGCTGTAGAAAACATGTAACAAAGTGGGTGCAAGCCAGTTGTCCTAGAAAAATGACCAAAGACAATAAGAGCCAATATGTTTATCAGTCTCTCTCTCCACATTTATGGAACTTCCACTCGGTGACAAGATACAGGGGCTAAAAAGTGGACAAGGACATCATCTGGGCACTCAAGGAGCTGACAGAAAGGTGACAGGTATACTCCTAAGTGGATAATTGTAGAACGATTTAAGAAGTTCCATAACAGAGGCAAATAAAGAGCCTCCTAACTGGTTATGCAGTTCTAAGCAACTTGCTTGGTCTATTTGTGCCTCAGTTTCCTCATTCATAAAATAGAAACAGGAATTACACTACTTGCTAAGGGTGTTCTTGGGGTTGAGATGAGAGAACACACAGACATCTACACACAAAGTCAGCAGTCGGTGAATAGTCACTACTATTCAGGGAGGCAGAATGAGGATCCTGGACTCAGAATGCCTGGGTTTGAAACTTGGCTGTGGGAACCTACTACTTAATCACACTGAGTCTTGGGTTTCTCATCCAAAGATGGCGGATGATCCCAGTAAGTGCATCAGAGGCTGCTGTGCAGATTGAAGGAGATCAGCTAAGAGATGGGCTTAGATCAGAGACTGGCACCTATGAATTCGATTCATGTTAGTCATTATCACTATCAAAATGCTTCAAAAGGCAAAAGAAAATAACAAGGAACTCTTCCTGAGAGTGACAGAGAATGTTCTGAAGGGGAAGTGGAAGCGACAGGAGGGCTGGCCGGGAATAATGAGCAGGAGGGCTCCAAGCAGGGAGGGTGAGAGAGGACGAGGCACACCAGAAACACAGCAGGGGGGAAGGCAGAGAGAATTTAACGATGAGGAGGAGGAGGAGGAGAAGGAGGCCGCATAAATATCCTCTAGGTTCTGAGAATTATGAGCCAAGTTCAGAGAGAAATGATAAGCCAGACCACTCTGTGAACGCCTCTGGGGCTGTTGAACAACTTAAGAGCAGGGCCAGTGTGTGTCCCGTGAGCAAAACGGAGATCGGTCCCCTGGAAAAACCACATCAAAAGGTGGGAGGAACCCGCGGAGACAGCCCCAGAAGAAAGCTTAGAGAGGCAGAGCTGATGGCATCAAAAGAGGAGAAGGGAAAGAGATTCAATAAGAACGGGCTGGTCAGCCGTGTCAAACGTCGCCTAAATGTCAACTTGGGTGACAAGGAAAAGTGAGACCATTGAACTGGCTGATGAGAAAGATGCTGGTGAGAAACCCTTTTTAATTGCGGTGTTGGCGGAAGCCAGACTGTAATGGGTTGAGGAATTAATGAGATGTGAAGACACTAAGTATTGGCTAAGTATAGACTTACTTTCAAGAAGTTTAGTGATTAAAAAAAAAGGTTGGGGGGGGTGGGCGGGGAGAAACCAGTCTCCTAGAAACCAGAAGATGTGCATTTTTAAACGTCCAAATAAGCAAAATGTACTTTTGGGGAAAAGGGTGAGACTTCCCAAAGCATCCAAAAAAACAAAAACAAAAACAACAAAAACCTACAGGAGGAAGAAAGTTGAGACAAAGGACCTCAATACTTGGTTGAAATGGGATTAGGGGATTAGAGTCAAACTGGGGTTAGGGCAGAAAGTTGAAAGCCACAGAACATTGAAATGACTAGGAAATTAAGATTCCAAAAAAGAGGGGGGACAGGAGAGTAAGGATACAATCTAGTGGATTTGCTGAAAGAGCATGAGGCGAGCTTAGAATGTAGCAGGAGAAGGGATCCCAAGTACATTAGCTTTCCCCTGCATCTCTCAGGTGGAGCCAGGGGCCGAGTCGCTTCAGAGAACAGGGTTCTCCTTACTTAGAATTTGGACTCCTGTTTGCTAAATGGTCCCCAGTTCTAAACATGAAGGCCTATGTTGGCAGCGACAGAGGTTTGTCCCTAGGTGGAGTTAGGGTCCCCTTTAGCCAGAGCCAGACTCCAGATTCTCTTGTGGGATAGTCACCTGCCTAGAGCACTTGGCCAAGCAGTAGGCCTTTCCTGAACAAGTCCGGGTGAGAAACTGAGCCGAAACTGATAATGTATCAGAATAACAGAAAGGGCTGATGGGCAATCTCAACAGTGGAATTTTGGAAGGAAAGAGAATACTGGATTTTTTTTTTTTTTCTGGACTATCTAGAAAAATCTGCTTTGGAATGTTTCAGTCAGCTCTTGGATCAGAGGCCAGGTGTTTTTGGAAAATATAATCAGTCGCTTTGCTCCATGTGGTTCCCAAGTCCCACATCTGTCGACTGAGGAAGGTTCATTTTAAGTCCCACCAACTCTGCACATTAGGAAATCGAATAATTCTCCCCTTCGCGTTTCTTTCGTTTTCACAGGAACATGTGTCTCCAGTACAATGCGGATGCCCTATCTTCCTAACCATATTGTTAGCCTCAATTTTGTTTTGGTTTCCTTCTTTTGTCTAAAAGGAGTTAGCAAATGTGTTAAAAGATAAGACAGTTTTAGGACACCCTGGGTGAGGCCAGCTCTTGTCCAATCAGAGAGCTTTTATCTGGAAAACACTCCCTCGCCACAGCTGAGTCTCCTGGTTGGAAATAAACATTTTGATGAAACATTCTGTAAAGAAGAACTGGTTCTTACATGAAGGAATTGGAGGGCTGTTAGACATAATTGCTGATATTCTCCACCCTGGTGACTTGGGAGACTAGAAAAGATGAGAATGATTAAGAGGACTTGCAAAGGGGAAGGGCCAGATTACTCGTAACCACCCAATGTCTCTTTTGTAGGTCAGAGAAATTATTTTTATACCTGGTTTCTATTCCTATTCTGGTTTGTAGGTAGACAGATGTCTCAGGATCTCCCTGAACGCTTTCCCGTGCATGCTCTGTGCGTTCAGAATACCTTTCGCATCTTGAAAGTAAATGTGGACAAAACTCCTAACTAAGACATGATAACATTTAAAGGTGAGTACATAACTTTTAGAGATGAGGCTTTTTTTTTTTTTTGAGAACATTTCAATCTAGATGATCTCTTATTTTCAATCTCATGATCTCCTATTTTCCTAACTTCGAGAGATAAAGAAACAAAGACTTGGCTTCTGACCAGCCAGCCTCATAACCAGGCAGTAGAAGGCCATAGCTGGGAACCCACCATTTGGCAAATTATATCCGCCTTCCCTGTTTATAGGATGGCTGAGACTTGGTGTTTCAAGCCAGAGGGGCACGATGAACCCTCTAGGTTAAAAAAGGTCTGGCAGGGGTTGCTATGTCTCTGAGCCAGCATCCCCCCCATCCCCATAAACCACCTGTGCCACTCCCCCATCGCCATAGTCCTTGACTGGAGCTCTATTGGATTTCCATCAACCAGCACTTCTTGCAGGAAATGCTCCCGGGGATAAGATGGGGCTCCTTCTAAACCACTGGAGTCATTCTGTTTTTCACTGCCCTTCCAGAAAAAAAAATTCACATTTAACAAGCACTAAAAAAAAAAAAAAAAAAAATAGGAGGAGGAGAAGAGAGGGGCACCTAAGTAGCTCAGTCAGTTGAGCATCGAACTCTTGACCTCAGCTCTTGTCTTCATGTCAGGGTTGTGAGTTCAAGCTCCACATTGGGCTCCACACCAGGTGTGGTGCCTACTTTAACCAAAAAAAAAAAAAAAGAAAGAAAGAAAGAAAGAGAGAGAGAGAGGAAGAAAACAACCTCCAAGAGGGTAGGGCTGTGACATCATCCTGCAGAATTTCCCATTCTGCCCAAGATGCTACTGTTTGTTTTGCCTCCAACTCTCCCAGAGACCTGGAAACCACCAGCAAAACAGCTTGGTGACTTAGTTTACCTCTCCTTGAAATATTTGCCTGCTTCCCTGGGTTGTGAAATAAAACGTCCTTGGAGTGTTATGAACTTCCATGTTTGCATCATCTGTTCCCTAGCATTTAAAGTCTGTTGAGCTAATCCAGATGGAGGCATGCAGCAAAACCAGAATTCAAATGAACCAGGTGGACGCGAGTTAGTATCACTGTGTTATGAATGAGGCTGCAGCAAACCGAATCACGTGACAAGGAACAGCAGCCTGTGTGCATCACCTCTGTGAGAGGCCTCACTTTCTGGTGGGAGTTGTTGCCTGTTACTCTTGCTGAGTGAATCCTTAACACAATACACTTGGGAGGCCCGTGTGAGACAAAGCAGGTTTAGGCTTTAATTTTTCTTATATTCTGATTAGGGGAACGAGTCTGAATCCAGAAGGATGTCATTGAGTGCAAACACAAACCTGGAGCAGGGCCCACTGGGCACGAATCTCAGAGGCTATTAATCTGCAACCTTCAATTTGTAAATATGCAGGAGACTGAGTCAGTAGAAAAAAAAAATAATTTTAAACATCTGTGGTATTCTTTCTGTTCCAGATTAATTACACTGCTTGTTTGTTGACGCTGACCAGAATTTTCAATCTTCTGATGCTATGCGTGAAACGTCATAAGTATTTTTCTCTGCGTTTATTATTTACTCCCATGAAACTTTATCTCTGCCCCAGTCTGTCTCTCATCATTTATTTTAGGTCCTAATTTTGTTCTTTTGCTCACCTGCCCTAGACTTCGTTTTCCTTTTACTCCGAGCAATATGCAACTCTTTTTCAGCAAGTATTTATTATTACTTTGAAGGGATACCTTGTTAATACACAGTCCCGCACACATACACATCATTCAATCAAAATGATGATACATGTGAAAATCCAAACATGCTGTTTAATCATTTAGAGAGGCTGATAATTATTTCCAATCAGCTAGGATTGCTCTGCCAGTTCAAAGAATTATTAATGAGAGCCAAGTTTGCTAATAGATTGTGAGCAGCCCTTTTTTGTGAGTGGGGAAGATGTCAGGAAGGTCATTCTAGAAGTTACTATCCAGCCCTTAGGTCATAAGCTCATGAAGCCGGTCCTTGCCTTCTGAGTTTCCAAGAGCCCAATGGCTACTCTCCATCCTGTGATCCGTGAAGGTACCGTGCCTGCGTTGAATCACTGGCACCTCTAAGTAGAGGAGAATCACAAATATTTTTGTTGGGTTTTTTTCCTAAAATAGCCCAAATTGGAAATGAGAAATGGCAGGTCTTTTGCAATATGTAAAGCAGCCATAACCCTCACCTCCCACTCCAGTCTGCCCTGAGAGTCATTGTCCCTTCTCTTTCCCCTCCCCCACAACCAATGTCCTATGTCTTCTCTGGCCCCAGGGTGACCAGAGAGCCCCTGTTTGGGGACTCAAGCTCCCTTCCCTCACTCTTGGCCCCAAGAGCTTCTCTTCAAACCCCAGCCAGCTCCCATGATCTTCCTTTCCTCTTGTCCAAAAACTTGAGGTCTTGGCCAGCTTTGGGTTTCTTTTTAACTCTGCTGTGTTCTACTCTATTCCCTGGAGTTTTCTCTTTCCAGGCCAAGGCACACAGCAGCTCACTTCTTTCCTCCTGCTAATGATAATTACGCAGCTCTTTTGGTTTTGTGGGTTCTACTGAGAATCACCAAGGAAAAAAGAGAAACCAAAGCACCTATATGGAAGAAATGTGATTATATAGGAACCTTTATTGATACCTCCCTACCTGTTGAGCACTGCCTTCTAGAATCTAATAGTTCTAGTTTCTGGGCTATGCTTCTGGGATGGCCTTGGAAGCCCCACTGGCCTTCCACTTCCCTTGGCAAAGAGTTCACTAACCTCTCCTCTCAACAAGGAGGGCAAAATGAAAAGCAGATAGTGCTCCCTCCTTAGGTAGTTTTTCTTCCTCTCCAGCTCTTCTGATGGATAGCACGTGCATCCTTCGTCTCCTACCTATAGATACTAAGATCATAACAGAAGCTAAACTAAATTAATACACACATACTATAACTCTAATCATAGTGGAATTATTTGACATTGAGACTAATTTTGAAAACTTCAAAATACCTCTTCCTTTTCTCATACCCACCCCACGGGATCCCTCCTACTATTTTGTTTTGACTAAATGAGGGCTTTCTGCTGGGTGTTAATAATTTAGCATTTGTCTAGGGATGTGCTCATAAACTGGCTCTCTGAAAAGGACAAACACACAAAAAGACCTGATTCACAATGTTTGCCCATGGCTGTGATGTAAACACTTCCACCATGGTTCATTTCAAGCTACCAATGATTTAGGAACCAGCTGGTATGAGCTCTTCCAAGCCAGTCAGAATCAGTTCTAGTACACCCCTTACACTTCTAGGCTCTCCTCTGCTCAAAGCTTGCCCTGTGCTTCATCTCCAAAAGACTGCCTTTCATTTGCAAAAGCAATATAATAAGTAAATCCCAGCAGAATGTGAATGGCTGAATGAAAATTATTCATGTTTCTTCCCTGCCAGGGCCATGGGACTCATCATGGAGGGCTTCTGGAAGAGGTCCTCAACCCAATGGGTGAAATCCACCATCAGCGGCCTCTAGGCAAAAGATGCTCCCCGCTCCATGGCAGCACAGGGAGAGACAGAGGAATGCCAGGATGAGCTCAAGGAGCTTAGGAGCAGGGACTCCTAAACCAGAACGCCAAGGTTTGGGATATTGGGCAAGTCACCTGACCTCTCTGTGCCTTCGCTCTTCATTTGGAAAATGAGGATAGTAATATTGTATTTCATAAAACCTGAGCCATCATCTATTGTAAAACACACCATTATTTTACATTCCATTAAGAAATTTTAAAACGCTGCCAATTAAACTATGACATGCCATTAAAAGTAAGACATATCCCAATTTCACAGATGCTAAGATGTGAGAGGAAAATCTGTTTTAGAGCCAATGGATGATGGTAATAGCTTCCTCATAGGGTTGTTGGAAAGATTAAATGAGCTGATGTATGGTTAGAACAGGGTCTGGCATGTTGTAAGAACGATGACTTCGCGATTATAGAATTTGCTATTATAGGATCATTATTATTGCAAAGAGATTAAGGAAAATAAAAAAGATGCAAAATATCTGACTCCAACATTAACACTTCAAATTTCCTCGCAAGACAAAGTAGGAGCTAATGTGGTTCTAAACCAGAATTTTTCAAGCTATTTTACTTATAACCACACAGGCCTCAGGAACAAGAGGAAAAGAACAAGGGATAAGGTAAGTGTGGGGTGAAAGCCAAGCAGGAGAAATTCTCATTCCCCACAAGCAAAACTCAACCAAAGCAGCTCCATTTTTTATCAGCTGAATGGATTGGAGTTGGATGTAAGGTTTCATTTTCATTGTATTCCTGGGCTTAAACATATATAGGTGTGTCTAGCCAGCTTACAAAACACTTGCCCCCGGTAAGTAGCAACCTTGGCAGCTGCACAGGGATGACCTTCCGCAATCATAAGCTAATTCACCCTGGGACTCGCAGATTCCTGAGTCCAGAAAGTGCCCCTGGTGGTGGGCAGGCAGGACCCACCCTAGTCCCTTCTCTCCAGCCGCCAAGCTGGCTCCGGATCCCGGCAGTGCCCTCCACCCACCCACCACCCTACGGCCATCACCATGCACATTCCTGTCTGCACTGAACTGTTTAAACGTCCAGGTCCAGGAAGCAAGGACCCTAGCGAGAAATTTAAATACAGTAGCAAAGTTTATACCCTAAACGTCTCCCTAGTGGTTCCCTTAGCAACAGCTCTTACGTTTTAGGGCTCACCTTGGCTACAGGCTGCTTTAGCAATTGTTTGTCAAACTGATTTCCAAAACAGTTCGTATCCCACTCAGTGCCCAACTATCTAAGCAGGAGTTGGAGTGGAAATCACAGCACATTTTTGAACAAAAGTTTAAAATCTCCTTAAAAGTACTCATAGCCTCCCTGGAGATCCAGGTCAATCAATCTCTCTCTATATATGTACATATACATACATGTATATGTATATGTATATGTATGTGTGTGTATATATATATATATATATATATAGTATGCATATGAAAACTAAGTGGGGACAACAAATGACCAAAGCTGCTGTACTATGATTCCAACTACCTAACTAATGTACGTATACACAAAGAACAGTATCTGAAAATGAAAAGGGTCCTTTAGAGGCATTATAAAAGCAGATCAAAGAATTATTCTTTGTTGAATATTCTTGTTGAATATTCTTATTGAATATTGTTGGATTTGGATTTGTTTTTTATTAAAAATGTCAAGGGGTGTCTCAGTGGCTCAGTCAGTTAAGCATCTGACTTCAGTGGGTCCTGATCTCAGGGTCCTAGGATTGAACCAACCCCCCCCCCTACCCACTGAGGCCCACATCAGGCTCCCTGCCCAGCAAGGAGTCTGCTTCTCCCTCTCCCTCTCCCTCTGCCCCTCTGCCTGCTCGTGTGTGCGCTCTCTCTCTCTCTCTCTCTCTCAAATAAATAAAATCTTTCTTAAAAATGTTAAAGACCTTGTTACATTGATTCTTCTCCTACCCACTTAAGCCCCCATGTTGCATCACCACTTCCTCATATCAGGGAGATCACAAGATGGGATTGGGAGGGAGACAAACCATAAGTGACTCTTAATCTCACAAAACAAACTGAGGGTTGCTGGGGGGAGGGGGTTTGGGAGAAGGGGGTGGGATTATGGACATTGGGGAGGGTATGTGCTTTGGTGAGTGCTGTGAAGTGTGTAAACCTGGTGATTCACAGACCTGTACCCCTGGGGATAAAAATATATGTTTATAAAAAATAAAAAATTAAAAAAAATGTTAAACACCTCTCATACGGTCATTCAACAAACATTTGTTATAATCATAACTTGTGTTTACCTTGGTTTACTCCACCCTGTCCTCATGTTTTCTGTACTTCTCTCATGTCCCCAGTTATTTGAGCCTGTCCATTTCTGTGCCTTGGGTGTATAAGCTTGACCTATACCATCAGGCTCTTTGATGGCAAAAGACTGTCTATTTTTACCCCGTACACCATCGCTACTTCCCTCCCATGGATAGTGTAATACTTGAGTTACATGAAATCAAGAGTACAAGATCAGCTAACATACCAGATGAATTACAGAAAAAGCTCTTCATGCTTTCCCCCAAGTAGGGCTGGTGATCCCCAAGAGAGTATAGAGAGCACCTGAAACTCCAGAGCCACTGTTTGAAAAGGGATGCCGGTTTAGGGTAAGGACAATGGACCAATCAAAGTTCAATTAAAGAAACAAATCTACCATGAACAATATAGAATAGGGATTTATGAGAGGAGCTAAACTTTACACGTATGGGAGCTGCTGGAAAAGTACATGTATACAAGTTGCTTCTGTGGCTGGTGTTGGGCATAAGGTTACCATGGGCCTGGACCAGCAGTCAGGAAGGAGAACACATGATGTACGGGAGAGCAAGGACAAATTAGAACCTGAGACAATCAGCTGGGACCTACCAGAACAAACTGGAACTCAAATCTGTCTCTCTTCATCTTCAGTAGCAGCAAAGAGGTGATCTGCACTGTGAAGCCAAGGCGATGTACCACACAGGGGCATGTCCATCCGGCTAGTGGCTCTTGCTGGAGGAGCTGGGGCCTTGGGTGGTCCACAAGGTGAGCAAGCAGATTGGCACCCAAACAAAAGTCCTGCCATTGTGCTTGGAGTTCCAACCACCCCCCTACCTGCCCACCTCCTGTGAGTTGCTTCACTTATGCCTTTCTTTAAATATATCTTGTGCTCAGTAGTAACCTGGAGCCATACAGGGAAAGGGACTCTGGGAAACATCGTTCTGATGGAGCGACTAAACAAAACCACACCGCAGACCTCCCCACTTCCCTCTCTAGATTGAGTTCGTAAAAACGACGACTATAACCATTCTAAATTCAATTTAATGCTAGGTTTGGTACCCAATCTGGAAGTCCTGTTATTTCCAGGAGAATCACTTAGAGGTCTCATTCTCGTGCCTAAATTTAGGAAAGGAAAAGTCAATGCAATGGAAGAACCTTATAGAAAAGGAATGAAAATAAAGTACACGGATTGGGAACTATTTGAAATTATACTAATGTTCATGTCTTCTGTTGCATAAAAAGCAACCACAATTGCCCCCTTTATCTGCAAGCGATACCTTCCAAGACCCTCCAACCTTATATATACTAAGTCTTTTCCTATATATACATACATATCTATGCTAAGGGTTGACTTACAAACTAAGCACAGTAAAAGATTAACAACAATATTACAACAGAACAATTATAATAATACACTATAATAAAAGTTATGTGAATATGGTCTCTCTCCCTCTAAATAATTTATTGTACTGTATTTAGCCTTCCTGTGATGATGAGAGATGCTAAAGTGCCTATGTGATGAGACGAAGAGAGGTGAGTAGTGCAGGCACCATGACATAGTGTCAGGCTACCACTGACTTTCTACCATTATGTCAGAAAGAAGACCACCTGCTTCTTGGTGGAGGTTGACTACGAGGGACTGAATGAAACCCTGGGTACCTGAAACCACAGAAAGCAACCAGGGATAAGGGAGAAACTATTGTACCAATAATGCATTAAAGAATTTTCCAAATGTCTTACTTGTCTTGGGCCCCCTCTAAAAGAAGGGGGGAAAAAAGCATACACAGAGAATCAGGGGGAAAAAGAGGAAATTGATCTTTGTATGAAAAATCCATTCATGCATTCATAACAAAAAGCTTGACCAAACCTTGATAGAGTTCCTAACTAGTTCCTCTCCTGGGCTGGACACTGTGCCAATCCAGTGTCCTCCTTGAGGACGTCTTAAGGGAGGATTGGGATGAGGGTCAGAATCTGTTCTCAACATGTTTGAATGGACAGCTGCTGTCCATCAGCCTTGCACCTGAACAAAGTGCTGGCCACTGTCCCTAAACTGGGCATGGCCAAGGGCAGGTGTGGCCAACCAACACAAGGAGCATACTCTTGGAGGTAAGACAGAAGCCCACTACCAGAGTGCTATCAGAACCTTTTAGAATAAAAATTATGTGCAAACATTCATCAAAAAGGGAACCCAACTAAAAGCATCATCATCATCATCATCATCGTCATGACTATTAGTACAATCACGATCTGCGAGTAGCAGCACATTTGTCCTACCCAGACGTGAAGTCCAGCTAGCTCTCCATGCTGGTTAAAGCAACTGCAGATCATAGACCCAATCAATAGAGCCTGAGCTACTGGATGAGGGCCAGAAAATTCTCTACTTTTATTTTTTCTGCTTCGTAGAATAAGTACACTGTGCCGCATTGGTGAAGACGGTGCTGTGCCTCTTCCCTTTCCAAAAGGCGGACTGGACATCACTATTTTGGAAACATGACATTTTTCACATTCATGAGTTGGGTTGGGGTTTGTTTTGCTGGGATTGTTTCCCGTATAATGATTATTCACATACACCTGACTAACCACCTGTCAAATTAAAAGTCAAGGGCATCCTGTCAGGAACTCTGAGGATGTATTTTTCTCCACTAGGGAGGCCTCACCAAGAGTTACCTGCCGGAACCAGCTGGATGGCCGCACCTGATTGCAGGCTCACTCTTGCCCCAAGGTCCTTCCTACCACTCCCAAGAGTCCAGGCAGATTCCTGGGAAGTCTGATTCCACAGGCTGGGGATTTAGTTGAAGTCAATTGAGAAGACGGCTTCATCTCTCTCCCATTTGGATGCCATGTAACACCCATCCTAATGCTTTCTGTAAGGTTTATTTGGCTATCTCTGTTTTTATTCTAAAATAGCTAGCCAGGGTCCAAAATGCTGTGGATCACACATTGTCCTACGCAAGTTAATTGGTAATGCCAAAAATGTGCCTAAAAAATGGATTTTTTTAAAAAACAGGCATTAAAGAAATATAATCAAGTGAAAGCAGCTGTGTTGAAACATTCCTATAAACTCCAAGCCAGCACATTTGGTTTCTTAGTTATTCTTCCACGGCAAACCAGCAGGTATTAAATGTGGGTATGGTAAGTGGTAACAATTCTTCAAGTTAAGTGAAACTCCTGTCATTTCAATATTTCACTAACCTATAAGCAGCTGACTTTAAATTCATCTCATTTTTATTAATGATTATGGTGATATATAAAATGATGATCATCAGTATAAAATAGATACATTTGCCTTGTCAGTATTTTATACATTTATTTATACATTTTATAGACTACAAGTGCCCACCTAGAAGCATTTCCTGCTATGCTTCACTAGAGAATAAAAATTTTGTTTTCAAAAAATTGTATTTTTTTATTGGTCCTTTCCTCTGGTCTCCTAGTTCTCGGACAAAAAAAAAAAAAAATTATCCTCGGTAATAAAACAAAAATATTCAGAGCTTGAAAACACATGACAATGAAGCAATGATCACATTTATACTAATTAAATGTAATAAAAAATGTAATGCATGCTATCACTAAGAATTCACTATATGCCAGGAGCTGTGCTAAACACATTATGTCTGTTATCTCTTTCAATCCTCCTAACACTCCTCTATGTAAGTGCTATTGGTAGTAGACCCATTTCATGCATGAGTAACACAAGGTATAGGGGAAGAGAAATATTCAAGGCTACCCCGATTTTAAGTGGTACTGCTGGGATTTCAGCCACAGTTCTGATTCCAGAAACTGAGCTCTTGGCACCCCAGCTATGTTAGTGATAAATGAGTGATCTTAACTTGTTATGGATCACTCTGAGATGGTGATTAAAGTTACGGAAACCCCCCCTCAGAAAAGTGCATCTCTCTCTCTCTCTCACACGCACACACACATACACACTCACCCGCTGCATACCATTTCAGAGGAGGGCTAGACCTCCTCGAAGACCATCCAGAGTTTCCTTGGAGTCCATAAGCCCCAGACTATAGAACTCTATAATTTCAGTATTTCCTTCAGCATCAGTGTGTGGGGACTTGGGTCCCAATTTTAAGGAGCCCTGCTGTGCAAATGAAAATATCACCTGAGTATGGACAAGAAGTGACCTGGATCTTCAGACCCCTGAATGCCTACCAATGGTCAGAGCAAAGAATTAAGACGAGAATAGAGTGGACAAGGAGAGAAAGACGGCGGGGGTCAAATCCACATGTCAGCAATAAGTTCTGCCTTGAGGGTGTCTGTGTCAGGTTCTTCTAGGTCCCACGAATATAGATAGGGAAGAATGAATGGTTGTGGTAAGGATACACCCTAGAAAAAGAACCTCACAGAAGTAAGAACAGGTACTGTGGTAGGGCCAGAACGTTCTGAGCATGAAGTTGGACCAGAAGACTGTTCAGGTCCCACACAGCCATCCAGATGCCAGCAGTAGGAGCATGTGGGTTTGACCCCCATGGTCTTCCCTTGTCCACTCCATTCTTGTCTTTCTGACCTGCTTGTTCTTTACTCCAGATCACCTACCTCATCCCTCAGAAATGCCTAGGTATAAGTAAAACCTCTTGGCTTTTGCAAACTCCCGTTTCTGCCTCCTTGTAACTTCAGGTTACCCTGACACCCCGCAGTTCTGACCTGACTTCAGCACTTCTTTCTCTCGTCTTTTTTCAGCTCCTGTTTCTACCACCAGAATGAATAGAGTCAGGTGCCTTATTCTTTCAATATTTCCCAGTTCAAGAGCTTGATGGCAGCTCATGGTTTTGCATGACGTCATGCCACAGGTTTTTAACAAGTCTTCAGTTTGGCTGGGGTTGTGACACATGCCACCTCAGTCAGCCAGCTGCAGCTGGTCGCAGAGAGGGTCGGGGATTCCTCTGTGGGTCTGGACACGTCCCTGCCGTGGGTGCGTTCCTCATTAGAAGATGTGAAGTAGGGAATTTCCTGTCAACATCCAGGGACAAACTACAGGTCAGACCCTCGGGACAGGCCACTGTGGGAGATGCCAGGACGAACTCCCACCCTTCACACTGGATCCATCTACTACTGGGGAAAAACATTTGCATCTGACGTCAGCCCAGGCTGCTCCTCAGCTGTGCACTGTCCAGGATCCCTGAGTCAAGAAATCTCTGTGTCACACTTCAGGACACATCCCACTGGTTGCTCACTGAGCTTTTGAAGGAGGAAGTGGCTTAGGGGCACTGTGACACATGCAGTACAATAGAGTGACAGAGGTAGACAGGAAACATCATCTAAGCTACCCACGCCTTTGGTGCAGCAGGAGGCCAAGCCTGCGAGGAGCTACGTTCACAGAGAGATGGAGAGACATACAGAGAGTTGGCGGTGGGGCCCCAATTCCCAGACCACTTCTCTCCTTATCGTACCTGTCCTATCATCCATGTTGACTCTTCATTCCCTTGCTGTCATTGAACACCACCGTTCTGTAGCAAAACAGAAAAATAGAAAGGCCTGTAAAATGTCTCATGCTATAAAGATTCCATTCCAACTTGTATACATTGATAGGGTCTCCGTGACCATAAATATATGATTTATGGGAAATAATCCTAGATTGGAAGACTCACTCCATCACTCAGACATGGGAGTTAGCCTCCATGTCTTCTTCTGAGCTCTGGCTATTTACTATGCGCTCACCATTTATCTTGAAAACATTAACGGGGTGTCCCGTATTTTGGGAGCTCTGAGTATAAAATCCTATAGAACAATTGTTCTGTTCCTCAAAGACCTTTTACACTCTAGGAGGGTAATGTAAGAGGCCTGCCCCACCCAAGGGGTTATGGAGGCAAAGGAGGAGGGGCGCAGTAAACTCATGGCTGGAAAGGGGTCGGGAAAGCTTGCCAGATGGACACTTGAAATGTGAGGGCTCAGGGAGAGGAGCGATGAGCCAAGCAGGGCAGGGGCTGGGCAGGCAGATGAGGGGAGCCTTGCGCATCTGGGGAAGGCACACGGTATGGCCAAAGCAGAGCTCCAGGGGAAGTCGGAGTGGGAGTGGCCAGAGGTGAGGTGCACAAGTAAGTAGGGCCTGGTGAGAATGAACTTCAAGGGCCCTTCTCCCTGTTTACCTACTGACCTTGAGTTACATAGCCAGATTTTGGTTTTACAATAGTTACTATAATGGCCGCATGGAAAATATGCACCAGGAGCTGAAGATTAGAAGAATGGAAACAGGTTAGGAGACTGTTGTGATAATTTAGGAGAGTGATGGTGGTCTTCTGGCTTATGGCAGTGGCAAGGTGACCAGAGAGAAGTGGGCATATTCTAGAGATTTTTAAAAGACATTATTTAAAGGGTGTGGAGATTGACTGTATGCCGCAGGAAGCAAGGCTGTGTGGGGAGGGGGAAGGGAAGAGAATGCAGCACGTTCCTGACCTGGGTCGGGGAATGGGCACTAGGAGGTTTCATCTGGGACATTTGCATAAGGTTCTGATGAAACAGCCAAACACAAAGCGCTGGTGGAAAACTAGACAGGAGATCCCGAGTTCAGCAGAGAGGTTGGCTGGAAATACACTCATCAACATATATAGGTGAGTGGTGCTCAAAACAGTGTTCCCCCAGAAGCTTTTTCCAACTGTACTCACCATTCCCTTGAAATTCTCCCATGCCTTTCCTCCCCAGCCCCAACCCCAAAAGGACTCTCCAGTCCCAATTCTTGAGCTCTCCACTCCCGATTCAAGAGTAGAATAAATCATGAGCATCGGTGTATAAAGTAAAGGAGAAGACAGCAGGAGACAGCACCATTAGAGACCCTGACATTTATGGGATGGGTTAAAGGATAAGAGCCGTGACAGAACCTGAGGAGCATCCAGGGTGACGGACGGGAAACACTGAGTACCAAATCTCCCAGAAGTCGGGAGAGGAGAGGATGATGTCACAAAGAAAAGATGTGGCCAATCGTGTCAAACATGGTAGAGAGGTAATGTGAAATAGACCCCAGAAGTGTTAACACTTTCTGCAGTGTCCCCAGAGCTGTGACAAGGACCACATAAGCATAAATATATGCAGGTACTTCCTACAGTATAAAATAATATACAACATAAGCAGTTATTATTACAACGTAAGACTCAAGTCAGTTCCCACTGACTCCAGGCGTCCCTCCCTAGGCCCTGCGGGCCCTGCTTCCGAGGTTGCCTCAACGCCAAGGTTAGCTCGTCTGCACCCAGGGCAGGGGCTATGTTTGGTTGGCCTGTGCTGGGCACTAGAGGAGTACCCAGCTTCCAGGAGACGGGAACACGTGCTTACAGTATGAATGCATGGTTAGGATTGCATCACTGCCTTCTGTGATTCTCTTCAGCACGGAACAGATCCCGGTTCACACTGCTTCTTTTTTTTTTTTTTTTTTTCCAAAAATAGAATTTAATGTGCTTATTCCTTTTTCCTGGCATCTCCTGGTTTCTGTTTTATTTTATGCCCTCACAGTGTAGTTAAAAAAAAAAATCAGATCCTTATAAAAATTATTTCTGATAGAAAAAAAATGTTTCCTACAGAAAAAAAGATAACTAAAAAATTATTTCCTCCCTTTTATAACTTCCGTTCTGCTGGGTGACTTGTATCTCTCGAGAACCCATGTTTGTTGTCTGATCTCTAGCATGTTCATATCCAAATCAATCTTGAACTAATTTTGCAAGTAAAATGTTTTGAACTCACCCAAAGTGCTTTCCTAAATTCTAAACATTTAACATCTGCTTGGCTGGACTCAGTTCCTAGTCTTTTTAGTCTACTTCAATCTACCAATTTGACTTGTCATAATTTATCATTTCAAAATCTCTTATTATTTATTGGCCTTGATTACATTATCACAGGGGTTCTGTACTATTTATGTTTCCCTCAATTTTCCTGATATTCTCTTGTGAAATCCTCATATCTAATTTACCAGGGACTCATTTCTACTCTCGCTCTCCAGATTCTGCGAACTTATTTCTGAATCTCCTCCTAGCTCTCATGTACATTTTTAAAGATGATAAACTCAAGAAGTTTATCTTCCAGACTTGCAGATTTTCAGGGCATTTCCATTTCGGAGACTTACTTTTTATGAGCAGATATTTTTACAAGGGGGTTCTACTACTCATCTATTCTTGATTCTCCAGTGCTTACTCAGTTTTTCCAGGGCTGAAGATGAGCCTCCCAGACTCAGTGCGTGCACTCCTCCCCCCACCATGCTCCTAGCACCTGAGCTCAGGGCTGAAGCACACAGGCCTTCCTCTTCCTCCTTTTGCACCCTGCAGGGAGCAGTAAGAAACGAGCCCCACCCTGCAACCTTTGGTCTGAGCCAACCATTGCTCTCAGCCTCACCACCCACCCCTTGGAACCTCAGGATAATAGCAGATAGGGAAGGAGCACCCGGCGGTTGCCTAGCAAGTATCATGGTAAAACGAGCAAGTTTAAGAGACTCTCCTGGGCTTTGGTGTCCGCCCCACAACCTACAAACATGGAATGGGTTTCTTCTCTCTTCCTATAAACAGGGAATTGAAGGCAGAAGAAAGATCCAAATAGCAGAGCTGCACAAGCCTTGTGCAGATGATGTATGGGTACCTGGAACTGTACCCCAGCCCCAGCTCAGGATTTATTAAATACCAAAAGCACAACGCATCCATATGGGCAGACAGATCCATACCCATTGGAAGTCTCAGGAGGACCAACCCTCTTCCATGTTAGGAATTTACTCACCCCCAGGTCTTCTGATGTCCCTATCTGTTGTTGCCATGCTCACAGGAGAGAGAAGCTTGCTTACGGGGCTTGGGTCAAGAATTTCGAGACCAGTCAGCGAAATGCCAGGTGCAAAGGGTTTAATAAAGACATGGACATTGGGGAAGTTACTAAGGACCACAGAACCAAACCAATCTGTATGTATTATGTCCTAAAACATCAGCTCTTACTTAGAGAAAATATTGTTGCTCACCCTCCCACATCTCTGCCAAAGGGTTTCAATCCTCTCAACTGATGGGTTTTTCTCCAGCAGACCTCTTCAAGAGCCTTGTCCTTGGTCAGCAGCGGAAATAAAATCTTTTGGCCTGCTTCACTTCTTTTAGTCTTTGGGAAAACAAAGAAAAAGAACAACTTGGAAAAGCTGTCAGTTAAAATTGTGGTATGCAAGTAAGATAAGATATGCAACATCCTGAAGCCTCGTTTTAGTTATTTGCAAAGTGAAAATAATCGGCTCTGTCTCTTAGAGTTGTAGTGACACCTGAATGATACACGTAAGGTAAAGCACAAAGCATCTTGCCTAGAAAGAGCTCAGTAAACAGGAGCTGTAATCAGGTATGCGCGTATATATGTTATCTTTCTTTTTTTTTTTTTTTTTTTTAAAGATTTTATTTATTTATTTGACAGAGAGAAATCACAAGTAGATGGAGAGGCAGGCAGAGAGAGAGAGAGGGAAGCAGGCTCTCTGCTGAGCAGAGAGCCCGATGCGGGACTCGATCCCAGGACTCTGAGATCATGACCTGAGCCAAAGGCAGCGGCTTAACCCACTGAGCCACCCAGGCGCCCTATATGTTATCTTTCTTTAAGATGTATTGCTTTGCCAGGAAGTACACCAACAGGATCACCCTAACCTCCATGAGTTTCCAATGAACCCACATTCCTGCATATCAGGAGTTAGATCATTTGTATACACAGCAACCATAGGTCCCTGCATGTTATTTAAGTATCTTACCCATTGGAATCCTGATTCCACCTATCACACTAGGTTCTTCAGCTCTCTTATGCCTCCTGCTGTACCCCATTCTATGGGGTACCCAAAGGTCTTCTTTGCCTGGTACCCAAAGGTCCCTAATGCATAATCAATTTATTTGGGCCTGTCTCTTATCAGAAGGCATTCTACCAACCTAAGGGAAACTACCCATGGGGCAGAGGCACTCTGACTGTGGAAAATTACTGATCCGCACTGAACTATATAAAAATCCATTCGTAAAAATCCTAAGAAGAGCAAACACTTCGCCTGGCAAGTTCTCCAGCAGGGTCCTTGGCCGGCAGGAACAACCACCCTCACTAGGCACCAACTAAAAGGCCAGCCCTGAGCGGTGACAAATCTGGAATTCTCTGGCAAATGCCAGTCCAGGGCCGGCTGCACAAAGAGGACCCTTCTACTAACTCAGCACTGACTCTGAACACACTGAGAATTAGTTTTGGCTGTGAGGGAAAAGCCAATGTGGAAAATATAATCTGATGGACAGGATTTGAAATGAAAGACACAATACAGCCCAAGGTTCCCAGGCCTAAACTCTTACAGGGCAGAAGTGTAAACACTTTTTGAAAGCTAAGACCTGGACACAATATGATACCACAGCAAAAACTCAAAAAGTAGCAAGGGGTTTGAAGACTAAAAGGCTAACTCTTATTTTCACCCTGTGAATCACCGGGCTCTAAATAGAGAGGAGAAGGTGTATCAGCCAGCATTGACCTTGCCTTGCCTGTGCTGAAAAACTCTCCTACTGCCTGCAGGGCTCTCGCTCAAAAAGATGACTAAGACAAGTCCTGGCTTTGGAGGTGTTTGTACCTGGTGGGGGAGGCTGGCAGGTAACTAAAATACAAGCCTTACTATGGAAAGTGGCAAAAGCTGAATAAAAGCAACAGGCAGCAGGAGCAGATAGCTCTAATCTACAGGGGGACGCAAGGGTCCACCCAGAAGAGGGGTCAGCCCATCTGGGTCTTGGAAAGACTGCAGGACGTGGAGGGGGGGCTCTCAAGGCAGAGAGAGTAGCGTGCACAGAGACAGCTTAGAGGGGGAAGGACAGGGCGTGGTGAGGAACTGGGCTCTGTCTGCCAGTGGCAGCACCCAGACAAGTGGGGGTGGGGGACTGGGAATGGACTGAACATCCAGGAAGATTGGCCTTGGCTCCCTGGGCCTTTGGAACATTTCAGATCTGCTTTTAAAAGGAAAGTTTCTGCCATGGATGTCAAGAAGGAACTGGAATCAAGCAGAGAGCTGAAATCTATATCTTTGCATCTCTCTGTGTGTGTGTGTGTGTGTGTGTGTGTGTGTGTTTTGTTATTGTTGTTGTTGCTGTTGCTGCTCTTTGGAAAAGCAATCACAAATGCAAATTGACAATTGTCCGGTCATTACAGGCAGCAGGCACCTGTTCCTGGATGTGCATTTACTCTCCATAGCAGGGATTCCCCACCATAGGGATCCCTCCACCCGGCCAGTCTTATTGCACCTGATTTAGGGGCCACAGCTGGCACCTTGTTGCCAAGGGTGCCCTACAAGCTTCCCCCACCTCCAGGCAAGATGGCTCATGCTGCCTGCTGTATCTAGCTCATGGAGCATGGAGTAGAGGATGGCCCTCTGATGCGATGAAGAGAAGGTGGTGTGAGAAAGGTGATGCAAACAGAAATCCTTCTACTGCTTTGTAGGCCCTATCAGAGCAGATCAGCTTCCGTCTAGACACTTGCTCTCCTGTGTGTGCTCCCGGCACCCAGAAGGCTGACCTTCACCATGAAGGGGTCGTTATTACCACTGCAAGAGCACAAGTCCCCACAATCATGTATGATTTTTGTCTCTGTTTTGGTTTGGTTACTGGGTTTCCTCAGTGAATTCCAGATGCAAATAGAATTAAAGGAATAATTCTAAAGGGATGTTGCTAAGAACTGAGCTTTTCATACATATCATAAAAACACAATCCCATGCCTTGTTGCTAAAATGGAAACTTTTGATGACAATTTAAACATGAAATATCCAACAGAGGCAAACCATGATTATTTATAAAAGTCTCTATCAAGAAATTATTTACTTCTTTAGGCAATTTCCTCTTTGCTTGTGATTTAAGTCCTAAGAGTATATGCATCTAGTTACTCACACAAAGTTAATGGAGCTGTTTCTCATTATGTTTCTGATAGTACAGCATGTCGAGTCTGACTCTCATCTTACTTTTCCTAATGATTTGTCAGCTTTCCTCACCGGTGTTTTATTTCTTGCAGAGCCTTTTCTCATTTCACAAGGAAGGCAACATGTGGAGCGTTCCATGTGCTTGGAGATGTTCTCTAACGCTGGAGGCCTTGTTCTGAAGCAGGTGCCAACCCTTCAGCTTGTAAGGATAAGATGACCAGTTTGTAACTGTCTCCTGTAGAAGCTCTCATCCGGGACTACCAAATACTATCCTCTGCACCTGATTCAAAGAGGCAGGATCTTGGTGGGACCTGTGGTGCTTTCTCAAAGTGCCTCTAGTCATCTAACAACGTCTTTGTCTCCTCAGTATGGAAGTCATTGTGCTCTTCCCAGCCTTAAGTAAAGGAAAGAAGCAACCAACTATAGGTTGAGTCCTTGGCCAGAAACCAGCTCCTATGGCGGTGACGGTGAGGAAAGTTCTGGCACGGTACTTCAGACTGAAGTGAGATTGATGAGAGATAAAACCAGAAGGGTATGTTCTTTATCCAGCACACTTTCAAGTTGGATGAACACACCTGATCTCTTAACTCCCAAACCAATGGATTGGAAAGGGCAAACAGTCCCACTGCAGTACTGAAACAGATCGTCCCAGTGTCCTCTTCAGCCACTGCTTAAGAGGAGAGTCTCTTGGAACCAACACAGTGGTAAAGAGAATACATCTTCCACCAGCCACATGTGGGGAGCAGACAGATCCACCACAAACTATTCCTACTGTATGGAGTCCTAATGGAGAGATAAACCTGTCACATAAAAACTTCATTCCCAAGAAAGCTTTATTATCCAACGGAGGGGAAGAGGGTGGAAAACGAAGATGAAAACTAACATTTTCTGAGCATTTCTACCTAAATGCCAGGCACTTTCTCTGTATCCTTTTTCATCCCTAAAAAAAAATTAAAAAATAAAAATAAAAAAACTTGTAAGAGGCCCTTATCCCATTTTATAGAAAAAGAAACTAAACTTCAGAGAAGTGACCTAAATAGGCCAAAGTCACGCAACTCCTAAAATGTTATGTCAGGTTTGAAATACTACACTCCCTTATGTCAAAGCCCATCTTTCTTTCAAGAAGCCACACTGCCTAATTTTAACTTGTTGCAAGTCATTTGGTATTGGGCGTATATTCTAAGGAAGAGAAGACGGTGGTAAAGTCATGGAGTGAGAAATGCCCCGGTCTTTCACATTACCGGAGAGACCAGTATTCCAGATTATCGAGGGTAAGCTATAAAATAAAAGTCATTTATAGCTGGTGTTCAGAAACATTACATAATCATATTTTTGCAAAAGCAGCGGAAGTAAATTGACTTTCCTTAATATGTTCTAGTTGTACTAACACTGAAATTAGACCATAGGTGCTGAACATGTAGCAACTTTTGTAGAGAACCAATCTGGAGACATAGTCTTTGCCACAGTTTCCCATGGTAGGAGAAAAATACCCCTTGCAAGCTTGGGGACAAGGGGCGGGGAAGGTGGGGGCCAAAGCAAAGGAATTCAGAGATAAAACTTTCACCTTTAGGGACGCGTGGGTGGCTCGGTGGTTAGGCGTTTGCCTTCAGCTCGGGGCATGATCCTGGAGTCCTGGGATCCAATCCCAAATTGGGCTCCTTGATCAGCAGGGAGCCTGCTTCTCCCTCAGTCTGCAGCTCTCCCTGCTTGTGTTCTCTCCTTCTCTCTCTCTCTCTGACAAATACATAAATAAAAATCTTAAAACAAAAAAAAAACAAAAACCTTTCACCTTTGCATCCTGTCAAATTATATAATCTGAATGTACACAGGCAAACTCCCCAGGAACTTTTGGAAATTGTGTGTGTGTGTGTGTGTGTGTGTGTACTCTCGCTCGCATTTGCATTCTCCTGTCCTGTTCTCGCTCTAAAGAAGACTTACCCAGAGTGCACCCAAGGGCGGGGCTCATTTCCAGA
Source organism: Mustela nigripes (assembly GCF_022355385.1). Classification (NCBI taxonomy): domain Eukaryota; kingdom Metazoa; phylum Chordata; class Mammalia; order Carnivora; family Mustelidae; genus Mustela; species Mustela nigripes. The sequence goes on along the minus strand of NC_081561.1, from coordinate 87,710,742 downwards.
AGATCGGTTACCGTTGAATCCCAGCAAGTAAGCAACAAGAGCGTGGAGCACAGTTTGCTAATATTCACCAGTTATCATTAGAGTCTGGAGAAGAACAAAAAAAGATTTTGCACTTGACTGATGCATGCTGTGGGAAAAAATCTCCTCACCCTCATGAGCAGGGTGGGTCACCTGCCCTCCAAGGAAATCTTGTGGCCTCTGAGGATAACCCTGTTATCAAGAACCACAGTGGTGACCATCAAGCACACATTCAAGTAAATTTCTTTTTAACCGTCATTTTCCTAGAATGCCAAAAAAACCCAACATGTGTGTATCTACTTAAAGTAATCACCATATTAGACATTCCCAGTGAAGACCCGTTTTTTTCCCCCATATCTATTTGAAGCCAATTGCTTGACATTGCTAACACTTTTATACTCACGCACACACAAGGGCAAAAAAATATCTACTACAAAAGTCTATGAAGGAATAATGGGAAAAAGGCAAGATGCCAAGCTTTGTAGAGATTTTTTTTAACCTTGGTCTCCTCATCCGTAAAATGGAGGTAATAATACCCTCTGCTGCCCATCTCATGGAGGTATTAAAAGAAAATTTTGGAAAATGTGTCAGTGAGCAATACAAGGCATTTTAACCTGGCTCAGCTCATAAAATTGGCATGACATAGTATGGAATTAGTCTCAAGTGATAGATAGCCATGTCAGCAGTGGGAAAAAATTAAATAAGAAGTTGTCATAAGGAAAAAATACTTAGCAGCATACCAAATGTTGGAGCTAGAGGAAAAGCAAGGGTGGAAGATGAAATAAAACCACCTTTCTTTTTTTTTTTTTTTTCCTTTTTATCCCTTGGTACCATCACCTTCTAACATGCTGTGTAACTTCATTCTGATCTTTCCTGGGCACCATCTGCCTCTTGAGCTAGACCATACGCTCCCTGAGAGCAGGAACACTAGGCAGTCTGTTCATGGATGTGCCCCTAACATCTAGCACAGCACCTGACACATGACATCTCAGTCAATATTGTTTGACAAATGAGTGTGTAACAGGATCATGAGGCAAAGCACCCAGGGCACCTTCAAGAAAGACTGGAAGTATGGAAGGAAAATATTTCTTTGGGCCAGTTCCTTAACAGCATTGAAAACCCGATGGCTACTTTCTTTTAGTCAAGACTTCGTGGTCATCAAGAAATCTGGGATTGCTCTGGACATGGCTAGATCTTCAGGAGCTGGGGTTCTGCTTTCTGAATGGTGCCACGCCATGCTTTGTTGTGAATCTTTGGAGTGAGAGCACTCCTGTCATACCTCCTTCATGCCACCTACTTCTCCTCCCACTAAGCAGCACACCAACACCCCCTCTTTGCTCCTTCAGCTACAGGAACATGCGACTCCCCCATGAGTCATTCTCTTCCTTCCCCAGGGACTGTTGATGCTTTTTCCGAAGCAGGTCCCACCTACTTTTCCTAGAACCGCTGTTTTTTATCTACTGACACGGAGCTGGGGTTCGGGGGGTGGGGAGGTTGCTGTGTGCAAAGCTCCAGACCTCTCAGTGAGGGCAAGGAGCCCTGCCTGCCTCTCCCCGCTGGAGGGAAGAAGAATGGTCTGCCCCTTCAGCAGGACCCAGCTCGGGGATTTTGCTCTCCTGCAGACTTGCTGAAGAAGTTTGAGTTCCAAAGCCTTGCTCCTTACCAACGCTTCTGATCTAACTCCTTGAATTTTAGAGCTGTTAGAGAACTTAGAGATCAAATTCAACTCTCCCATTTTAGGAGAGAAGAAACTGAGCCCAAAGAGGAAAACTGACCTGGCCAAGATCACACAACTAGCGAGTCAGAGGCAGGGAAGACTTTCCCATCTCAGTCACTCCTGTCCCTGTAGTGCCAGAAATGTCTGTGAAAGTCACTTTCTCCCTACGAGTGAACCCCAGCGGTATTGTCAAAGCAGCAGCAAAAGAATGCTTACATTTGTAGGAATGAATCAGATTTTCATAATTTTTGAAATGCCTATATCCAAATAAATAAATAATGCTACATCCAAATAATTAATGCAAATAAATCTGGTAGTAGTAGTTACTTGACCTATTTTTTTTAAATACTCTTTTCCCCCCAATGTCTTTCCTAATCCATTGCTTTAAATAACTAATGTATGTGAAATATGGTTTTCATTCACACACTTTGTTGCTATAATCTCAATGCACAATGTAGTCTTGTGAAGTGTGATTAAACTCAAAATTTCTTGATATAATCATTATAACAAATGAGTGTCTACCTCAAGGGATGCGACTAAGTTTTCCAAAATTCTCATTATGGGTTCATAAAGTTAGGTTTGGGAGGAGGAGGGTATAGATGAAATACTGTCATAAACAACTCGAAACAAATGTTTTTGCAAAAACAGTTCTGTGAATTGGTGTCATTGAGGCGGTAAGGGTTGCTTCTAAAGTCTGAATTGGCAGATTAAAGAAGACACAAAAAATGAGAATGTTCAGACCATGGTATTCTAGGGTTGAAAGTCCATGAAGATGTATTACCTAGTCCAACCATTTCAAAGTGTGGATAAGAAAACAAAAGCCCAGAGCAGGGACTGGCTCACCCAAGGTCAGCGAGGTCTGCTGCTTCCCAGTCGGGTTCTCACTTTATCATAGTTTTCACACTGGGTAGAAAAAGAAAGGAGTAGTAGGTTAAGACCAGAGAGGAGCATGGAATTTTCAGGAAATGTCATGTGTTCCACCCAACCAATAGGGAAGCTTTCAAAGTGTTTATGTCAATTCTATTGAGCTCTGGCAAGAGTAAATGGATCTTTCAGATTCAGGAGGGTAGGGGGGATGGGGAGTGTAAGCAAAGGCTGGGTGAGCAAGCAGGCTTCACTGGAGGCAAATTTATTTCCAGGGATTAAGACAAGGCTAGGGAGAGATTACCCATGGGAAGGAGTGTGAAGTTTGCCAAACCCCTACCAGAGTCCTGAAGCGCTTCCTTGAGAAACTTGCCTCTAAGTCAGGGTTCTAAAGCCAGAGGTTTGAGGCCACATTTGTAGACACTTTTGGTTGTCATAGCTGTGGAGGACTCTGCTACTAGCATCTAGCACACAGAGGTTAGGAAGGCTGCAAAACATCCTGCAATAGACAGACTAGCTCTCCCCCCTACAAAAAAGTACTCGCCTCAAATGTCAAGAGTACCAAGGCTGAGAAGGCTTTTTCTAGCTGCTACTTGCCAATCAGTTTTGGGGTTTTTTTTTTTTAAGATTTTATTTATTTATTTGACAGACAGAGATCATAAGTAGTCAGAGAGGCAGGCAGAGAGAGAGGAGGAAGCAGGTTCCCTGCTGAGCAGAGAGCCCAATGCGGGACTCAATCCCATAACCCTGGGATCATGACCTGAGCCGAAGGCAGAGGCTTTCACCCACGGAGCCAACCAGGCACCCCTGTCAATCAGTTTTCTGCTCAGATGCAATGGAACTTCACCAAATCCTCCCTTCCGAACCCAAGAAATCAAGTAACAATTCTCAGGACACACCTCTCTCTCTTTGGATCTTTAGATTTTTAGCCCCCCCCCCCAACAAAAAATCCAGATGAAGAGGCAAACAGAACAGGAAACAACAATTTCAATAAAAATACTTAGTGCTGAAAATATACGCGTAGGAGAGACTATTTTCCATGCACTTATATGTTCCTTGCCCTTTGTTGTCGTTCCGCCATCCCTGGTAAATTTGTTTTCATTTTAAGTGTTACAAGCATTTATTATGTATTCCAGGCAGGGCTCCCAAGCTGTGACAATTTAAATGAGGGAGATTTTTTTTTTCTATAGGGAAAAAAATGATAAAAGTATAAATGGTTTGTTGAAACACTGAAGAAAAGCTTACCTCAGAGAGCAAAATGCTTTTATATGTAGTCTTAGTATTAATCCAAAATGAAAATGTCCTTCACTTCAAAAGGGTAAGATTTGGCAGGTGTAAGATATAAAAGGGCAAGGATACATCCCCTCCACATTTAGAAATGCACATCTCCTGAAAAGGCTTTGATGTAAATAGTATATAAGAACCTACAAGTAATTTTTTAAATGGTTTAAATCTTTTACACGTTCAACTCAAAGGAATGGAAGTGCCCATGAAGGCAAAGCGGAAGAGCAGAAGGGACCGTGGATGAAGGATATGCAAACTCAGGGTCTAGTCTAGGGTCATCCATGGTCCCCATGGCCAGGGCAATCTGTACTTCTTGTCTCCTTCACTCTACAATTAAATACTACTATGCAAACTCGGGGTCTAGTCTAGGGTCATCCATGGTCTCCATGGCCAGGGCAAACTACTTCTTGTCTCCTTTACTCTACAGTTAAATACTACTAATACTAATACTAATACTAATACTAATAATAACAATAATTGCCTCACAGACTTCATAAGTCTGTTGTAAGGCTTGAAATGCATGTAAATGTAAATGCCAGCATGCAGCGTCTCCACTATCCTCCTCCACCCGCCCCCCTGCAGGGCACCAGCACCACAGACCCCTCATCAAAATGATGGGCAGCGACCACGGGGAATCTTCTGGGGAGGGATCACACCCGGAGATGACAACGGAGAGCTTTTGATGGATACTTACTGTGCACTTTAAATTTTCCCTTTTTTTCATTAAAAAAAAAAATTTATAAGGTGAGGAATTATTGGAGCAGAGTGAATATGGCCCAAATAAATATCTTTTTAAAAAGAAGATTTTATTTATTTATCGGACAGAGAGACAGTGAGAGAGGGAACACAAGCAGTGGGAGTGGGAGCAGGAGAAGCAGGCTTCCTTCTGAGCAGGGAGCCCAATGTGGGCCTCAGTCCCAGGACTCTGGGATCATGACCAGAGCCCAAGGCAGATGCTTAATGACTGAGCCACCCATGCATCCCCCAAATAAATACCTTAATAGAAAAAAGTCCTGACAAGGTGTCCTGCCCTTGAAACCATCATGTTAAATGTTAACTACCAAAGAGAAAATCTGCTTTCTTGAAACTTCCACCACGCTGGCAAAGGAGTGAAAGAGTTAGCAACAATTCTAAAGGGGCCAACCAGTGGAATTTATTTACTTTGTAAAGTAGCTTGAAATCTTACTGTTTACATCACAGCATTAAAGGAGACAGGAATATGTCTTTGGTTTGCAGAGGGGATGATACAAACAGAAAATTAATATTCAGGGGAAACAAGAAAAATCAGCACTAGATGATAAAGTAGCCTATCCAAAAAGGAGGAGAGAACTTTCTGGAATATTTGGAAGTTGTTATTTTGTTTATGAGCCTTCGGTAGGTTTAAGGCTAAATTTTACAGAGGCAACAAAATGGTAGATAAAGGAAAACTAGTATATGTAATTTATTTAGGTTCTCAAAGGGCTTTTGACGAAGTGTTACACAAGAGACTGTTAAGGGAACTCGCCAGCCACTGGGCAAGGGGTAAAAGATTGTCAGTCGTGAGTTAAAAGTGAGTTAAGATACAGAGAGGGAATGAAAGCGTAAATGACCAGCTCCCAACATGGAAAAGAGTTAATAGTGGGGTATCAGCGATTGGTGTAAGAGTGGTATCCTTGGGATATTTATTAACACCTTTGAAAATGAACTAAATAATGAGGAGCTGAAATTTGCCGACTAAACAAAACTATTTGGATCCCTAAATCTATACAGATGGATGTGAGAAACACAGAATCCAAACTCAGTAATTGGGTAAAACAGTGGCAGATGAAACTCAGAGCAGACAAGTACAAAGTATTGCGTGTTGGAAGTAGCAATTTAAATTACTCATCCACTCGGGTGAGTTCTGAATTAGTTCTAAACTTACAGAGGAAAGATTTAGGCTTAAGGAAGATGTCTTAATGAAGATGTATGCATGGTGTTCAGTAGGGTTTTAAAAAAAAGAAAGCAAGCAAATGCACTACTAAATTACAGTAAAATTGAAAGCAAATATGTGCCAATGTCATGGTGGAAATCAATGGTGCCTGCTTGCTCTACATTCAGTTAAAATCACCTTGTTTCCAGAGTAAGATGGTAAAAATAGAAAGAAACATCTGATAACACCCAGGAAACCCATTCCAAATGGTGGGAAAAGACAGGCAGAATCCCATATGAGAAGTATTTAAAGTTATCAATGATTAAGAATTTGAATGAAGTGAAGATGAACACAGGGGGCACATGAAGTTTTCCATAAAGGTAAAAACCTATATTAAGATATTTGCAACTTAGATTGTAGGGAGACTAGACATTGTCTGTAAATAATATCAAAAATAATCTGAATTTTCTTCTAATAAGAGATGCTGTGAGCTGGTAGGGGCCTCAGTTCTGCTTCATGAGATCTAGTCTGTCTTCTTAATTCCATCTGCCATTTGTCATTTGTTCTAAGATGGGAAATAAGTAAATGTATGTATTATAAAGTCTCATAAATATTATCTCAAATGCCATTTGCAAATTATTGACATCTTCTTCCAAGCCCAGGAAGAGGCACAAAGATCTAATATTGAAATCATGTACCAACTCCAGTAAAATAAAGGCAAGTGTCAGGTAAACCAATAGTTAAGTCATTGCATTCACCTGACTCTGAAAGTTCCCGAATACACAAATCATTGCACACTCCTTTTTCCATCTTCCCCGAGAGGCAATTTATCAATGGATCTGACCACCAGGAGCAATAAGACTGCCCACCCCTGTGCCCTTCTCTTCTCCCCAAATGTTTAAGTGAGATTGGCAACTGTGGTTACCAGGAGGTAATCAATCCCCAGGCTTCCAGAGATCAAGCACCTGCTGACAGAGGTCAGAAAGAAATGCTCTCCTGCAATGCTGAATACTTTATAATTGACCCAGTGTTGTCGAGAAAATGACATCCTCACACTCAAGCTAAGGATCGCACAATTGGGCAGGTAGGGCAAGGGATGATGGTGGAAACAGTTACCGCTGAGTCCCTTCCTGCAGCATTTGGACCTCACCAGAGGACCGAGGCAGAGCTACTGAAGTCCTGGCATTTTTTTAGCCTGTATTTACTATGTTGAGGCAATTGATGTGGTACGGAAACTTCAGAAATATTTTTTCCTTGTTTGTTTTTCTCCCTGAAACCTAATCCCTGAGTACTGTGGTAAACAAAAATAAATGAAGAATGACTAGCAATAAAACATAAGCAAGAACAAACCAAATATTAATGTAAAAATAGCATTAATAGAAGCTAAAAATTGAATTTCGCTACAGAAGAATCACAGCATAGCATGGTCTTTTTTTTAATCTTGCAAGTGGATTGTAATTATTCTGTAAGGGATCAGCTAATCCTTAAGAAATGGTATTTTTTTTTTCAGACAGGCATTTGAATGCTTAATAAAGCATTTCAGATCACATAGATATTTTCCTCTTCAAATATGTACATTCTTTCTAACAGAGGGCATAAGGTAACATTTTCAAAGCAATTCCAAGGAAGTATGAAAGGCAGAACAATTTGCTGGGTGTTGGTAGAACACAAGAACATTATATCAAGTGGAAAGTTGCTACCGTGGGTCACTCTTTACATAAGTATCTTCACCTCCACACTCTGTGCCCCAAAGTATCTTGTAAGCTTCTTTGAAAAGGTAAACACACACACACAAACACAGGCAGCTTTTGAATTCTTTGCTATTTTTAGATTACATCTACTCATCATTTATCTTTGTTCTAACAATGACGACTTGTAGATATCCATATTGCCATCCCCACCCCTCACTTGACCTTTCCCCAGTCCCTAAAGATGTCATATTTTGTGAACGTCAATATCAACAGCACTATCATCCTAACTATTAGACTAAACATACACACCAGTGGAGTGGGAGACATATATTCAATCGTTCAGTGTTGCTCATCCAAAAAGGCAATTAAAATCCCTGGGTGGGGGAGGCACCTGGGGGGGCTCAGTGGGTAGAGCGTCCACCTCTTGATTCTGGTGCAGGTTGTAATTTCAGGGTCATGGGATCAAGCCCCGCATTGGGCTCCACCGTCAGCAGTGAGTCTGCTTGAAAGTCTCTCCCACTCTGTCCCTCTCTCTCTCTCTATCACTCTCAAATAAGAAAATATATCTTTAAACAAATAAATAAAATAAAATCCCTGTAAGGTAGGTGGGTATTACTCATCTGAAACAGTAACTCTCCAGAATACAACCACAAAGGAAAAAAAGACTTCCTTTATAGGCAAGACAGATGTCAAAATCCAAGCAATTCCCTTTTACACGAACCCTTCAGGTTGTTGCTTGAAACCAGTTTGCATTTTTTGTAAGTTAATTAATGTATTGATTGCATAAAAATATTTTCCCTGGTTTAGATCAGTCTTGTAGTCTATGAATTAAACCTTCATGGTAATGAAACAGCTTTATGGAGATCTGATTCACACAGCATATAGTTCACCATTTAAAGTATTCAATTCAGTGCTTTTTAGTACATTCACAGATATGCACAACCATCACCACAATCCATTTTAGAACATTTTCATCACCTCAGAAAGAAATGCCATATCCTTTAGCTACCATTCCTCTATTCCCTTCTTCCCAACCCTACCTTAGCCCTAAGCAATCACTCATCAACTTTCTGTCTCTATGTTCTGAGCTTTCATTTGAATGGACTCACATATGATCTTTGTGACTGGATTCTCTCTCTTTGCATAACGTTTTTAAGCTTTATCCATATTGTAGCAGGTATCAGTACCACATTCTTTTTTACAGCCAAATAATATTCCATTGTATGGATAGATCACATTTTACTTCTCCATTTGTCAATTGATGGACGTTTAGATTGTTTTTATTTTTTGGCCACTATGAATGAATGCTGTTGTAAATATTCACATACAAGTTTCCATATAGACATGTGTTTTCATCTCTCTTAGATATATATCTGGGAATGGAATTGCTGGGTCATATGTATGGGTCTGTGTATCTGTGTTTAATAATTTGATGAATTGCCAGACTGTTTTCCAAAGCAACCACACCACGTCACATCCCCTCAAGCGTGTGAGGGTTCCACTTACTCCACATCTTCATCAACGCTTACAACTGGACTTTAGGACCACACTAATAAGTGTGAAATGGTATCTCATTATGCTTTTTGCTTTCATTTCCCTGATGGCTATTGATGTCAAGCATGTTCTCATGTGCTTATTGGCCATCTGTATATCTTCCTCAGAGAATATCAATTCAGATTCTTTGCCCATTTTTTAAAAAATTGGGACAGTTAGATTTACTTTATGCATTATTTCAACAGTTGGCTTTTCAGCTAACAGATAATGAGAAATAACAAATGATAAGTGGGGAGGAATTCTTAAAGACAGACAAACCAGTTATCTTAATGTAACAAGAGATGGAAAAAAAATTATAAACAGCAAACATAAAACCCCAGAAAGCAGAATATTCTCCAGTCCTATAGGATAGAAAGGACAGTTTCACTGGGCCCTGGCTATATCTTGGTGTTACAATATATGGAAAATGACCAAAGTTTACCGTAATTACCTTAAGTCTTCTTCACAGGATCATTTCAAATTCTATCTACCCTTTACAAAGTCTCGGAGGTCTATAATATAATTTAGGGCTGTAGCAAAGGGAGATTAACATTTGTTACCAACAGTGTACCCGTAAGTGTTCCACAGCGAGCGCTCCAGGGAGAAGACAAGGTCTGATTTGTACTTCCATAGCTGATTTCAAGCTACCAAAGTGACGTTGACTGGCACAAGAACTTTCTGAAAATTTAGCAACTGGTTCACACGCCAGCGGAAGCCAACTTGGACACGATGCAGTTTCCGTAGTGTAGTGGTTATCACGTTCGCCTCACAATGCAGCACGATGTGTGACTGATGTAAACTAGAAGCCGTGTTAATCTCTTTACGTACATCACCTCCTTTACCGCTTTCAATGATCTTTAAGAAGGAATAAGTGTGGGCCACCTGGGTGGCTCAGTGAGTTAAAGCCTCTGCCTTTGGGACGCCTGGGTTGCTCAGTTGGTTAAGCGGCTGCCTTTGACTCAGGTCATGATCCCGGCGTCCTGGGATCGAGTCCCACATCGGGCTCCTTGCTCGGCAGGGAGCCTGCTTCTCCCTCTGCCTCTAGCCTGCCACTCTGTCTGCCTGTGCTTGCGCTCTCTCTCTAACAAATAAATAAAATCTTTAAAAAAAAAAAAAAAAAGCCTCTGCCTTTGACCCAGAGTCCTGGGATCAAGCCCCACATTGGGCTTTCTGCTCAGCGGGGAGTCTGCTTCCTCCTCTCTCTCTCTGTCTGCCTCTCTGCCTACTTGTGATCTCTGTCTGTCAAATGAATAAATAAAATCTTTAAAATTTAAAAAAAAAAAAAAAAGGAATAAGTGTATTCATCTCCCAGATAAAACAAAGCTCAGAAAGACTGTTTAACCTTGATCAGGAAGACAGAGCCAAGAAGTCCATTCTGGTCTTTCCAAAGACTGTGTTCTTCCTGGCATACTAAGTTGATCTTTCATTTTTAAATTAGTCAAAAACAATTCTTAAATTGGATTAAAAGGCCCTTCCGAAGGGGAGTTATACATTATGCTGAAAGTTTACTCCTTTGGAATGCCAGAAGCCCTGACATCAGTGAGCCAGTGAAGGGTCCTGCAAGGGTATTCAGAACCAGAAACAGCTCAGTGCAGTTTCACCAGAGACAAATGGATGGAGGCCTGTTCTGTGATAAGGCCAAAAGTCAGACAAGAGTTTGCAAACAAAGCTTCCCAGCACTCCAAACGGTGTAGAAAGTGGCTCTGAGTTATCTGGAGACGGTCTCTTCCCGTTTCACATTCAGCAGGAGCTCCTGCCAAGACAAGCCCTTGCCAGGGGTGGGCATGGGACTCTCACCACATCAATTCTGCATGCCCCTGGTTCACGCATTCCCACATGCCAAGTGAGACCCTTATGGCAAAATGCAGGAAATGCCATTTCAGCATAAAATGACAAAATCCCCCCAACCTGCACTGTGCATCAAAAACCAAGGTAGCACCTGACCACACTTTTGGGAGGCAGGGTAAATATATGCTGGAACGGGACATCACCAGGATTCTATTCAAATAAAACAAATTCTCCACCTAGGAGCTAATGATCACTACACTTAAAAATTTGTAATTAGACAAATTGCACAGAAGGAATCACTTATGCAATCCGTGGCAAGTTTCAACTTCTGTTTCCAGCCAGTATCAAAGAGGTGGGTTGATCCACCACAGGGTAACACGTTCCCTTTGCCCTCCCTGGCACCCGCTGTGGAATATATTACTCCATTATGGAAGTTGCTATTGTGTGCCTATTAGGTAAGTAGGATTTGTAATTCAGCAACCAAGCTTTGGTAATTATCTCTATGCCAGCCAAGGCTCAAACCTCACCGCATACCAATGTCCGAAAGACTTCAGTTCTCTAAACAACCTGAGAAAGATATCAGTCAAGGCCTTGGAAGGTTTACTTTTAACTTACGGCAAGAACATACAGCTATAGCCTCTCAATATCTTCAAGAAGCTGGGAGTAGTACTAATGCACAATACTCTTCATTGTCTTTTCCTCTGCTCTATATTAAAACCTGAATGAACTGGATAAAAAAAATACAAGCACTTTGCTTTAACCTTTCACCCAACAAAGAATACAATAGACAGTAGCCTCATTCAGAGATCTTTGGTACAAAGCAGAATGCTTTGACACTTAATATTGCCATGATTATAGGCTTAATAGTAACCATGCAGGAGAATAAAAGGAGAAAAGACAAGAAGAAAGCAGGGATGGACGAAATCCGGGGACTGCCCCCCATTCTCTCCTTTCCATAGCCCACATTATTGGCACCTACGTCCATCTTCTGCGGATGGCCCCTTAATAACTAAGACGGCTTTCGTGGACATCACAACACTCTATCCAGCCTTCAGCATGCCGTGATCTCATCTCCCCTCTCTTCCTCTCACGCTCCACTTTGCAGGTTAGCCGTGGAATCTCATGTCCTTAGGGCCAGGCTTTTGGTTGTTAAGAAATACAATACAGTAGTCCAATGAGCTAATGGGAAAAGAATAAAGCAGATGGCACCACTCACCCCTTTGCCTCCTATAGGGACATTCACACTGCTCCTGGAGCGGCCATCTTTTATTGACTCGTCCCAAGAGTCATCTCAGAGGTGGAGATCCCAGCGCAGACCATAAGAAAAGATGACACTGTGTCAGGCTCCATCCTTGGCCATGGGGATGGAGATAGTCAAAGTGAGGATGGAGTGACGTGAGATTACATGGCGAGACCTGGCCACACCAGCACGCACCTTTCTCAACAATATGCAGATGGCCAGGGAGAAACCCAGCCAGCCTTCCCCATTGGACTCATTTCCATTTTCATTCCCATCTCTGCGCAGATTAACCACAATCAGCATCTGAGTCACAACATCCAACAAAGAGCACGGCTTGTAGAAAACAATGTTTTAGAATTCAAGCACCAGAAACAGCAGTCTCTAGAAACAATCCTTATCATAACCAAGATGTTGTGAGTTGTGCAATCCACTTCGTGTGGCTGGAAGGTTCTTTTGTTTGTCAGCCAGGTAAAACAAGGGTTGACTCTTTTAAACAATCTCCCTTTCCCTACATACCCGTCATATACAGAATTCCTTCTGAAGCCACTGAAAATCCCTGTCACAGAACAGAGGGATGAGAACCATCCGTTTGTTTCTATATAAACGTATGCTCTCTCTCCAACGATTCTCACTAGCTGCCTTTTCTTTTTCAGACCTCTTGTCAAAATTTTCACATTCCAGGAAGGCTTTTCCTACAATGGGTCTCCTCTAAATCAAAATGGCTCCAGTCCAAAGGTTGTGCCAAAGAAAAATCCAGCGAGTTGCCAGCAAAGTCTGGCAGTTTGACTGACCTTTTCCTTTCTCTCTGTTTATATTTTTTAATTGTCCTGTCTATCCCAGTTAAGTGACAAACATGTGAGGTAGGAATTGCTTTTATCCTTGTGTTTTTACAGCGCTTCAGAAGATGACTCTACTCAATAAATTGAAAATCATTATTACATACAAATGCATATGCTAATGCATGACCTGCAAGCTCGGAAGGCAGAGTGAATAAACAATTGCTGGCAAACCCCATGGCATGGCATTTCAATGAAGTCATCACAGAATCACGGGCAATTATCTTTGCAAACTTAAGGTGAGGTGTCTGTGGGCTGAAAAAGAGAAACGCACACTTGGGCTTTAAAAAGAGAAAGAGGAAAACTCAAAAAGTCAGACTCAACACCTTAACGTGCAGATCCAGAAATACATTACAATCTTACCAACACACACACACACACGCACACACAAACACATGCACACACACACACACACACACACACACAGGCACATGCACGCACATACACACAGAAACATGCCAGGTAAAAAGCAAGGCAGTTTCGTTCGAAAAAGAAATCCTATCACGTCAGTCAAATGCTATTCCTCAGAAGCATGACAAGATTGATGAAACCAAGTAGAAGGCAAAGATATGAAACAGTTCTACTATTAGTCAGTTTTAAGTTTTGTTTTGATTGACATTGGGCAATTAAAGAACTAGCTCCTGAAATTATCTTCTCATCAGGTGGACTCCTAAGTGTTTAGAAGGCCTTTCTCGGTAAGTAATTATTAATGGTCCAGTGTCAGCCCCAAGATGCATACCTCATGGGATTCCAAAGCGATTGGTCTTTACCTGAGGCTATTTTTAGTAGTGACTGAGATGGTGGTAGAGAATATGGTTATTAAGTTCAGGGATGACATCAAACCGGGTGTGGTACATTCCACTCTGGAAAACTGGATGGAAGTGCAAATGATCTTGATGAGCTGGAGAAGTGGGTGGACATAAACAGATTGAGGTTCTATAGTGTAATTCACATGGGAAGAAAAACAAACCACACAATTGCAGGATTCATTTTGTGATGTCATGAAGAAAATGATCTGGAGGTCACAGTCAACACAAACTATTGGTGTTTCTGCTTTAGCCTCAAAAGCATGATGGATTTAGTAAAAGAAAAACAAGAGGCCTTTCCTTGATGCTCAGAAGATCCGGGCTATCCTGGAGTGTTCTGTAGTGTCCTTAGTTCCACATTTTTACAGTGGGTTATGGAGAACGTGTGGCATTTAAGAAGAAATGGAGTTTTTCTTCTTGATTCCAAGTTTGAGAAACAGCTCTTAGAGAAAATAACTAAAATAATAAAGCTATGTAGCCCAGAAAAGCTTGAGGAAGGGACTTAACCATTTTCAAGTCTAGGAAGAAGAAGAAAGATGGAAGGAAATAAGTTTTAATGATATTACCTTCCTAGCAAAAAAAAAGCTGTCCCAAACTGAAGTGTATTACAACTGGAATCAGACATTCACCACTGAAAATACCAAAGAATGGGCCTTTCTCTGAATTTGGGAACATCTTTATAAGTAGACAAATTAGACCACTACCCATGTGAGAGTAAAAACAAAAGCAAAAATGGCATTTTCTATTTGTCTTCCCCCCTTTTATTTAAAAGGAAAGTAGTAAGTCAAGCAAGAGAGTCAATTATCATATGGTTTCACTTATTTGTGGAGCATAACAAATTTCATGGAGGACAAGGGGTGTTAGAGAGGAGAAGGGAGTTGGGGTAAATTGGAAGGGGAGGTGAACCATGAGAGACTATGGACTCTGAAAAACAATCTGAGGGGTTTGAAGTGGCGGGGGGGTGGGAGGTTGGGGTACCAGGTGGTGGGTATTATAGAGGGCACGGATTGCATGGAGCACTGGGTGTGGTGAAAAAATAATGAATACTGTTTTTCTGAAAATAAATTAATTAATTAAAAAAAAAGGAAAGTAGTGGGAAGGAGAGAAGGAGAAGAACTGTTCAACATGTTTGGGGATCATCACTTCTCCTTACGAGGCCACATGGCAACTCAAGCTCCATCACCCATCCATGCTTCTCCAGGTCCCAACACCACGTTGTTCATACACTTTGTCATGTTGTTTCGGGAACTGTCTTCATGGATAATTTTGAGCCCCAAAGACACTACACAGCACCCAAGCCCTTTGCCATGTCTGAGTAAAATGCACCTTGATTCTTTAAAATTACACTTTGCTCACTCCCATCACTGGGCTTTTGCTCAAACCTTGGTCCCTGATCTGGGCGCATAATACCAACCTTTTGTCAACCTCCTAAGAACTTCCTACCTTTCAAGGCCAGATATTAATCCACCTCTCCTGGAGCTCGTCTAACCTCTCCTTGTCACGGCAATTTCTCCTTCCTAAGGAACTCAGAGCCTTTACGGACCATCAATGGCATTCAGTAAATACATAATCACACACAGGCTTGTGACATCTCAAATACTCTTCCATCCTCCTTAACGTGTACTGCGGGTCTGCACTGTATTCCCTTGATTGCAAGCTCTTTGATGGTGAGGATTATGTGTTAAATTGCTCTGTAGCCTCCTAGAGCACCTAACGTAGCAAGTACGATGCCTACGTAGGGACAAAGTTAATATTCACTTCATAAATGAAGGAATGATTAACGAGAATGTCTAGAGTAAATTTGATCTTCATCTAGAAAAGTTGCCTTCTAGGGGCACCTGGGTGGCTCAGTGTGTTAAGTGGCTGCCTTCAGCTCAGGTCATGATCCCAGGGTTCTGGAATGGAGCGATGTTGGGCTCTCTGCTGAGCAGGAAGTCTGCTTCTCCCTCTGGCTCTCCTGTGCGTGCTCTCTTGCTCTCTCTCCCTCCCTCTCTCTAGCAAATAAAGAAAATCTTTTAAAAAAAGAAAAAAAGAAGAAGAAGAAAAGAAAATTGCCTTCTATCTTAGAAAACTATTTTTAAGGGGAGACAATTTCTTGAGAAAATAATAACCAATTAAGGGGAAAATATTTTCAAATTCTTGGTGGAAAAGTAAATATTAACATATAAAACCCAATAAAACAGTCACAATGGCTCTTTACATGTAGAAAATATTAAACTGCAGGGTCTCTGAAATTATGTAGATCATAAAAATTATGCAGTTGGTGATATTTTCATCTGAGTAAAACATTTCTCATCAGCATATACAATTGTAAAAGCAAAAAGAAACAGGTGTGTGTGTGTGTGTGTGTGTGTGTGTGTGTGTGTGTGTGCATCTTTTAAGATGATTTGGTCTGATAAAATTTGAACACTTTTATTTTTTTAAGATTAACATTTAATGTGCATTTTACCCCAGCTCACTAAAAATGGTATTTCTGACAAGGTGTCAGAAGTGGTAGCCATATTTAAATGTATCTAACCACATCTTAGACTTCGAGTTAGAACCGTGGCTCATTTTACAAAGATCAATATTATATGATAGTCACTAATCCCGGTTGCATTTGAACCTATGACCTAGAATCTAAAAGCACCATTAACATAGTACCTTTTCAAAAATCTCGGAGTGCTACTGGGTATTTACCACAAAGATACAGATGTAGTGAAAAGAAGGGCCATCTGTACCCCAATGTTCATAGCAGCACTGGCCATGGTCGCCCAACTGTGGAAAGAACCAAGATGCCCTTCAACGGATGAATGGATAAGGAAGATGTGGTCCATATACACTATGGAGTATTATGCCTCCATCAGAAAGGATGAATACCCAACTTTTGTATCAACATGGACGGAACTGGAAGAGATGAGGCTGAGTGAAATAAATCAAGAAGAGAGAGTCAATCATCATGTTGTTTCACTTATTTGTGGAGCATAAGAAATAATATGGAGGACATGGGGAGATGGAGAGGAGAAGGGAGTTGGAGGAAATTGGAGGGGGAGATGAACTATGAGAGACCATGGACTCCGAAAAACAATCTGAGGGTTTTGAAGGGGTGGGGGTGGGAAGTTGGGCCAGCCTGCTGGTGGGTATTGTGGAGGCCACGTATTGCATGGAGCACTGGGTGTGGTGCATAAACAATGAATTCTAATACACTGAAAAGTAATTTTTAAAAAAAATTTAAATTTAAAAAAAAATCTCGGTGTGAAACATTATCCGAGAATGAGCAGACATTGCTGTTCTAAGCACTGTTCAGTTGTTTGTTATCTAAATACTGTTAGATGGCAAGATGTTGAGATCTTTAAAAAATAGCAAGCAGGCATCCTGATGTACATTGGTTGGGAAGGTGGTTTGACGTCCAAGTAAAACTTGTTCTGCGCTTGAGTTACGCTTTGAAGTAATTTCCCAGGAACCTATTGCACATAGTAACACAGAATATTCCCCAAATTTCCAAAATAATTCAGGGTGTCCAAAGTTCTTGTAAAAGCAAGTGGAGAAGGTTGGGGGTGGGGAAATGAATTTTGGCATAAACTGTGGGTTTGAGAATCAGTCAAAAATAATAATTTCCTGCCAAAATCTACATTACCTCGTTTCTATCTGAGACTGTAAGAAGTCTGTTTCTATACCAACTCTTACGGGGTTTCCGTTGGCGGCTGGTTACCACCCCCCATAATTCAGTCACGTCTGTTTGTCCAGTTGCCCTGGGCGGGTGGGGGAGGGGCCGCGGGAGCTTCCTTTTTGACTCTCCTTAGGGCCCTGAGCAGAGCAGTCAATTGGGTGTGATGGAACCCCTGCATCCAGCCAACTAGGGCTGGACAGTGGAAGGGAGTGACTAGGAACCTGGGAACAGAATGAGTACATAGCGATAGTAATTCTTAGTGGTGGTGCTTTACCTAGTCAGAGTATGCAGGAAAGGGATTTTCACTCTACTGGTCTGAGATTTGATATCTTCAGTAAGGAGCAAGTTATAAATTCAGAGGTGAAGGGCTGGGGAAGGTTCTAATCCTTTCTGCCAGAAGCCAGCAGAAGATTCCATTGAAAAGGGTGACAGCTGAGAAGCTGGCTTCAGGGACCTACCATCCGCACGCTTACCAGCTGGTGACTTCGTATCTTCACGCAACTCAGTCAGCCTCTCTTCACCTTAGGCTCACCACCTAAAAATAATCTTTACCTCAGGCTGACACGAGAATTAAGCGAAATAATATTTGTACAGTGTTTATCACAGCACCTAGGACATACTAACCTCTCAACTAATTGGGCCTTGTGGGACTATCACTATTATTTGGTATGAAGAAGCTTATGAAACACCCAGGGCAAAAGAGATAAAGGACACTGAAGCCACATGCGCAGAGGCAAGGCCTGAAATGAAGGATCTCTCTAACCAGGTATCTGGATAAACAGAACAGAGGTTCTGAGCTAGCGGCAGGGGGCCCATCTTTTATCTGTTTTCCCAGCACCTCTGGTGATGCCCTCGACAGAAGAGCATCACTTTTTTTTTTTAAGTATTTCCTAAATAAACTGTACAAAAGAGCAGGGTACAAGCAATGGGAGCAGAAGCAGCATCTTGAAGAATCTACATAAAAGCAATTATAGGGTGCCTGGGTGGTTCAGTGGGTTAAGCCTCTGCCTCCGACTCAGGTCATAATCTCAGAGTCCTGGGATCGAGCCCCACATCGGGCTATCTGCTCAGCAGGTGAGCCTGCTTCCTCCTCTCTCTGCCTACCTCTCTGCCTACTTGTGATCTCTCTCTGTCAAATAAATAAATAAAATCTTAAAAAAAAAAAAAAGCAATTATAAGCAAAAATTCCAGAAACTTCTCTTCAATATTCATTCTTTTCAGGTGCAGTACCTTGACACTTTTTTTCCTTCTCTTTCCTACTATCCTCATCTTATCGCTGAGATTTGTGACCTCCAAAAATCTCCACCAGATGGAATTCATGACAACAACTGCCAAGCAAGCATGCTTTCATGCCTTTTTCATTCCACATTTGCGAGCAGGTCAGAGTGTGACAGACACAGGGCTAGGTACCTAAAAATTGTGACCCATTTCAGGGATTCTTCTTGCTCATTCAAGGAGTGTTCCCACAGATGAGAGAAACCACAGGCCATGAGAAGGAAATGGGACAAACCCATCAACTGCTCTCTAAATACCCTTTCTTCGGGGCCTGGTAGCACATCAGACCTGCTTTTGCTCTTTGCCACTGGTGTCATTTCCTGGTCGTCGACCGAAGTGAAAGAAGAGGAGGAAGTAGATAATTTGGGGGGTGTTTTACCAGCAAAAAGGTTAGGGATGTGCCTCATAAGTTCTTCTGATGGGAAATATATCATTCCTGTTTTCATCCCATTTCCAATGTTTCCTCTCAAATTTCAGTCCTTTAGGTGCTGAGGATTTAGGAAGACTGGCTGCAGTTGAGCCAAGAAGATACAGAATAATTCTGAGGTAAGAAGTTATGCTTTGTTTTCTAATTGAGTCACATACGAACACAGAATTTTCCCCCAAGTTCCCAAAATATTTTGTGTGCGACTGACACTCTTCAAATAAAATTAATCCTGGGCATCCCCTCAAAATTTTTCAAAGCCAGAATGCTAGTTAGAAGATTTTAGGTCCAGGAGCTATTAAAAAAAAATAGTGACCCAAAAGCCCAAAGATCAGTTAATGTTCAAATAAAATCAAAATTTGGCATTTAGTATCAGACATATTTATTTCAACCAACAGTAGTGTGACACTTATCAGAATATAAAAGCAATTTCAGACTTGGAAATACATGTTAAATAAATAGTACAGAGGGATGTTATAAAAAGTTTTATGAATTTTCCACCTAAAAGCTATGGTAATTCCAAAATTATTCTTAATCCAATTGCCATTTATTACAGTAGCACAGAGTGACTGGAAATCAGAGAGGAATAGGATGCAGTCCTTGCCTCACAGAGCTCCAACTTACCCTCGCTGTGCAAGGCAAGAAAATAAGCAAGCAAATTGGTATACTACAAAGCAGCGCATGCTTATTGTTGGCAATCATCCCAGAATGATCTCCTAATCCCATCTCGGGAAAATTGGGGGAAGCTTCTCTAAAGAATATGCATAAGAAAATCCTGAAAGACAAAGAGGAATTTTCCAGGTGGGGACATGGCAGAAAGAGAGCAATGGCAGAAACCATCATGGAACTCAAGGCTGTTTGGCAAAGCTGGAATGAAGTATCCATACTATGCGGGTGACAGGGAAGGAGAGTGGGTAAAATAAAACTGGAAAGTAGGTGAAGGTGGAGACACTGAAAGTTCTGGAGTGACAGGGTGGAAATGTATCCTGTATTGCCCAGGTGAGCCCAGTTTATACCTGTAACCTCAAGGTAATCATTAACAGTGCCCCCCTTGCACGCTAAAAAGTGTTGCGAATTGATAGAGTTTTGCAGTCTTCCTTGTGAATGACCCTAGAGATCCAAAATATAAGTAAAACCTGATCCCTGTCCTCCAAGAGCTCACAGGAATGAAAGAGGACTGAGCAGAAAGAACTAATTCTAATGCAAATTAAAAGATAATGTGCTATAAGAATGAGTAAATACTCCCACAAGTGAAAACATTTGATCAGAGTTCTGGAGGACAGGTAGAAATTATACAGGAATGCAAGACCATTCTAAGTATAAAAGGTCATGTCATGTTGCAGAAAGGCGAGTATCCAAATTGGTTGGAAGGGGAAGGACCTCCATAGCTCTGAAAAGTTAGCCTTGAAGACAAGTTGTTAAGGGCCTTTGAACACCACATCAAGAAATTTGGAGTTGAAAATGGCAGCCATGAGGAGCCCTCAAAGATTTCTAATCAGGGGACTGATGGAATCCAATTTGGCTTTTGAATCAAAAATTCTAGCTTCTCCTTGGAGGATGAAGTAGAACAAGGAGATACATAACGGCGGCACTTCAGATGGGATGGAATTTGATGCTGCAAATTTCAAAGCCTGATTGTGGTCTCCTATGAAGCTTGATTACTCTGACTTTGGGAGTCCAGAAATGAAGAAAAGAGTAGCCTTATCGATAAATGATGGTAAGCAAGGAAAGAAAGAATATTTACAATCCTGGGAAGAAGTGTCAGCCAAACAGTACAAGGGATTGAGGAGATATTACAAAAGATTTGATGAGTTTACTACTCCAGAGGTTATGGCAATGTTTACACACTATAAATTTTATAATAAGTCACAAGACCAAATGAGTCCATGGAAAGGTTTGTGACAGAGCCAGAAGTACTAATGAAGGAACTTTTGCCTTCACTGGAAGGGATGAAATCATTTATAATAATGGTGCATTCTAAACCGAGTCTGAAAGAGCTGGCAAATTGGGAATTTGGGTTTTATTTTGATAAAGTAGCCTGCTGGCTGTTTTCATAACCAAAATAGACTGGCCAGAAGCCATAGGAAAGAGAGAAAAACTCATTTGTCTCCTTTACTCTCTTATCTTTTATTATTTCTTTCTTTTATTTTGGAAGATGGTAACAATGAAATTTTTTAAACGAACATCAGTTCAACTCAATAAGCTATATTAAATCTAACGATCAGCAGATGGCAGATAAAGAAACCAGATCACTCTCACATCCAATTGTCAATGGAAAGGTTAAAAAAAAAATGTTCAACAGAGAAGTCATATTTGCCTAATAATAAGATAATTTCCTAAGCTTTCTGGAAAGGAGATTCTGCACAGATAAGAAGGTTGTGGGCTTCAGGAGTCCATTAACAAAAGCACAGACTTTCCCATATTTGTACCATGATGGATAACATTTATTAGGAGTTTTCCCCTATGTTTCCAATCTTTGAGAAATTTCTTCTACGAAATTAGCAGTATTTAAGTAACAGATAACTTACTTTCACATTGTTCCATTAATTACCCATAGCCTCTCCTGCCCATCAAAGTTTCTGATTATTAAAAGAAAATCTCTGTCACCATACCAAATTGATACGATTTTAGCCAAAAGCAAAGAAACTTGACATTTTATTTTTTAGCCTATAGGGACTTATCTCAGCTTAATGTAATGGTTTCTGTTAGCTTTTTTGAAATACTGAAAATAGCTCAAGGTGTCCATTACAATCTTTAAGGACCCTGAGGGATGTAGAAGCCTTTCACGGGAACGTTCACACCAGAGAACAGACTTTCAGAGGGTGATTAAGAATAAGAAAACCTTGTATGCATTAAATTCTCCCAACTCCCATCCATTCCTTCCTTTTTTTTCTTTTTAAGATTATTCATTTATTTATTTGAGAGAGAGAGAGCAAGATGGGGGGAGGAGCAGAAGGAGAGGGAGAAGCAGACTTCCCACTGAGCAGGGAACCCAATGCGGGGCTCACCCCAGGGACCCCAGGATCATGACCTGAACCTAAGGCAGATGCTTAACCACCCAGGCACCCTGTGGTTCATTCATTCCTATATTCACCTAATTTGACAAGAATTTATTTAGCACCATTAGTCATGTATTAAGCATTGAAGAAGCAATGGGGGGATACAAAGACAAGATTCTCTGCCCTCAAAAAGCTCATAGTCTAGTCAGGGAAACAGAGATGCGAACAAACCCAATGCAATTTAACAAGAACTTCACGGCACACACTCATTCAGCACTATGGCTGCAGAGGCATTGTTTCTTAACACTGCCCTGGGGAGCCTTGGAAGTTTTCCAGAGAAGTTAACAAGTGAGCAGAGACGTTCCAGTGGAAAAGGAGCCAGCTAGTTGAGCAAATGGGATAGGCCTTTCCAGGAAGTGGGAACAGGACATAAAAAGCCCTAAGTCATGGAAAAGAATGAATGGGATGTACAGAAACAACTAGCAGTTCAGCAGGAGAGGCAGTGTAGTGTAGTGGTTAAACCCGCACTGAGACATCAGATCACGTAGGAGGGACTCTGGGCTCCACCACTTAGAAGCCGAGGACTTCACAGGAGTCTGTTCACCTCTCTAGGTCTCTGTTTTCCCATCTGTAAAATAGGGACACCCCCTTCTCAGAGTCCTTAAGAAGATCAAAGTGCACTGTAAAATATCTGCTCCATGCTTGGAGCTAGGTAGCTGGTGCTTACACAGTTGCTCTTAAAGAGTATACTGACTGTGGGAGAGTGAAGGTGGCAAGATGGCAGGAGCCAATGCGCAAAGGGTTTCTCCGCCATATCAAAAAAGTGGCCCTGCCTTCTCTGGGTCCTTGAAGAATTTTAAGTGGGGAGTTAAGAAGTGACGTGATACGATTTAGAGAGATCACTTTAGCTGTGTGGGATAGAGTTAGGAAATAGGAGACTGAAGCCATAAGGCCAACTAGGGGATGATTGTGATGACACCAGTGGCACTTAGTATCACTAAGTGGTAATAGTTATAACTGTGACTGCCAAGTTGAATCTGCTAAGGAAAGAAAAATAATAGTTTCGTTCAGTCACACCAGGTCTACAATATTCTGTGAGAACTTCTCTTCCTGAAGTGTTTGTTTTTCTCCTTAGAGCAACAAAGCATCTTTTGAATTAGCATAGCAACCAATGTGGGAATTTTGTTGTCAGCTCCACGCTAGGGAATGTATAGAAAGCCCTTTCTAAAGAGTTCCACACCTGTAAAAAGCTTCTTTGCCTTAAACGTGATGACTTAACTAATGGGATAAATAAACCCTCTTTGAAATGCAGAAGCAGCTTAGAAGGAGCCTCTAGGAAGTCGTATTTGATATGCACAAGCATCTTGAAAAATAGTTTCCCTCTCCCAGTCCCCACTTGGGGATCTTTGGAAGACAATTCTTCAAGCCAGGCAAGAACACCAGCAGAGCTGGGTCTTCACAGCTTGGTCTCCACCCCCCAGCAGCTGGGCTTTAAAACGAGTACATATTGTAAACTGCCTTTTGCCAGAAGTCTCCAACTTCAGGCTAATGCAAGGCCACCAAGGGAGATGGGGAGCTTGGGAAGTGTAAGCGAGAAAAAGGAGACCACCAGAGCTAGAGAATCTTGAGGCGATGATGCCAAAGGGATTCTGTCCACCAGGAATATAACTCTACCGTCAGTTGTCCCACTCCTCTAAAAAGGTGTACTATAAAAAAATTTTCTGGATAGATACTTAGAAAGGGAACGCTAAAACAGCTTTAATTAAAAGTCCTTAGGTAAGGGGGTGGGGAAGTGAGAAAGTATTTGGGAAAAAAAGGAAAGGACCCTTAGAGCTGAAAGCAAAGTGCCATATTTGAAGCTAGTGTGTTTTGCCCAAATGGTTTCTTCACAGCCTCTTAATAACAGCTTTTTTTTCCTTACTGAAGACCACCCAGATGTGATAATTTGGTGTTGGACTTACTGGCATTTAGAAAGGCAGCTGCCTGCAGCCCCGGGGCGTTAGAAGCAGCTCCCAGCACAACTCTAGTCAAATGGAAGTTCAAGGTGCGTGGTGTCGCAATCACCACTGCCTGGGATGGTCCTATATTTTTCACCCCAGTCTCCTCTGGAGGCCTTGGAAACTCCTTCTGAAAAGCAGTGGAAGAAAAAAATCCTACAATATCAACTTTAGGAAAATGGCATTTTTTTGTTTCTTTTACCTTTTAATGTCTGTATTTTCCATGAAAGTTACTTATTTACAATGGAAAGATAATTTTCCTATAATTTTACTCTTCTCTAATGTGTTTACACCTGTTGCTTTTACCACAATTGTTCAGAATATATTAGAAATCAGCTGTAAATTGGTTGCACTGTTACAATATAATCTCCCCCTTGGTCTTCCACCAAACTTCAGTAAAACTTACTCTACATGGAAAAGAAAAAAAAAAGTCATACCTCTATATAGCCATCAGAGGCACACAGATTCCATGGATGCCGCTGTCCTCGAAAACAGATGTAGAAATACACCTGAGGAACTGTCACTAATAGGAAAATAGTCATTGATGATTCTAATAAATGTGAAAAAGAAGAAATAGATTATTCAAGTGCAAAAGTAAGTGCTCTGTGGAAAGTTTTGATTTTTGACACAGGAAACAAGAAACAAAACACAGAGAGAGAAATACTCATGAATGGTTCAATCTGGAAGTATAAATAGGAGCTTTATTGAGAGAAACAAACATGTCAGTGGGTCATAGGGCAGATGAAGAGATATGGGTTAAGGAGTAAAATTCAGATGTCTTGCATTATTGTTATTTCCAAAGTAAATATTGATAGTGGATTTTTTAAAGTACAGAACATGAAAATCTAGTCCCCTTGGAAATGTTCTTTATGTGCTATAGAGTGTGTGTGTGTGTGTGTGTGTGTGTTATGCAAAGCACAAAGAGCCAGCATGGTTCTCTCTCAGGAATTTTCGATCTAAAATGTAGCAGGACAAGAATAAAGAGACCTACCTACACTATAAAACTATGGGAGAAATATTCTGAACTGTATCATGGAAGAAGGCTATTAAAGACTTTCTTTGATTAATATATCAGAAGTTAGTGTGCCATGTTGAATAAACAACCAGAACATAAAAATTTACCTCTCAGCCAGAGTTGTCCATCAAAAAGACATCTATAATGGACAAAAAATTTATCATAGCTTTTTTTTTTTAAATAAAACTATTCTCTAGTATTTTCTCACGTCATTCAATATTTCTTGTAGGATAACTTACATGATAAATTTCTTTTAGAGGTAAGAATAACAAAACAAAAAAAAAGTGTATCTTTCCTAATGAACTAGTAGTTCTTTCCTTATTTGACAATGAAAGGCCTGGAACACAACCTTTTCTCCCTTTGCCTTGGCTACCAGGAAGCTCTTTTCTCATTTGCTTCCCTTAGGGTTTACTGATATCATTATCCATTGTTCTTCTTCCTCTGATGTTTATCTTTCACTGTTTTATTCTTGTGTTAAAATTCTTCTGTCTTATTGTATCCTTTGAAAGCTGTTCTTTCATTCCAAGTCAGAGGGAAGGTGGAAAGTAGAAAGAAAAAGAATGAGTATTTTGTTTTGTTTTACTCAGGATAATGCTGATTATTGTCCTTTCCTCAAAGTGAAGAAAAGGAAGATGAAAGGCCAAAGAATTCTGGAGCAGTTTTTCTGCAATTGGAGAAACAAGAAAACAACCCTGGCTTTGCAAAACATAACTTTGGTCTGGAGTCATATTCCACCCCACTGTCCTTTTTAAAAATAATAAACGGTAATAGAGAGCCTTCCGACCGTGGAATTGGGCAGTCTTCCTCTGACACTGGCAAACCACTTGGCTCTCTGGGCCTCTGGTAAGAATACCTTTCTAGCAGGGTTGATATTGAAATTGAACAATATTGAAATTAAATGTAGATGGAAGCACGTGGCATAGTATATGGCACGTAAGGGACACTCAGCAACTAAGTCCGTCTCCTTGTTTCCTTCCTTTTACTTCCCCCAAGGGCACACTCTTTTTCAATTTCTAAGTCACCAGACACAGTGTTGTCTAAGGAGAAGAATCCAGTGTGGCAGCTGGTAACAGCCAACAGCCAGCACGAAAGACCGTTTTTATTCATTTTTTTCTCCCTTAGTGCCTGTGTGGGTTTTTTGTTTGTTTGTTTGTTTGTTGTTTGTTGTTTTTTGGTAGGGGAGGGGAGTTGGGAGAGGGGTCTGTGGCCAATAGAGTGAATTCATAGTCAACTTTCCTATTCTTACTACATAAAATAATATATAAAGGCCAATTAAAATGGCAACTTGAGCTTTCCGTTGTTACCAACATTCGCTGAAATAAATTAAGTCAAAAGCAAAACAACTGAACGTTTTAAATAGCCTGTACAGCCTTATGGCCTGTAGGGTTAGGGTTCAGATGTATTGAAGGGCACTGGTAAGTTTATCTTACTACCTTGGCTAACTTGTAGGAGTCTGGAGCAATTCCAGTGAGGTATCACTAGTTTGGTGGCTAATGTGGTAGCCACACTGGGCCCAAGATACCCTAGCATTAATGGCATCAGAAGCAAAGGGTGCAGTCTTCATGGAGAATGAGCTGTGGGCAGTGGTCACCATGTTTTAGAATGTAATGTGGTGAGCCCTGGGTGTTAGAGGCAACTGGTGAATTACTGAACTCTACATCTGAAACTAATGATGTTTCAAGTACAGAAACAATTTTTTTAAGTGTTTCTGTGTTACAATACAATACTCTGTGGTCTGACACATCCCAACCAAGATTCAGTTAAAATATATATTCATGTCTAAATTTATTGAATTCTAATGGGAAAAGGACATGCTTTTTCAGTGGCTGAAATACTTAGATCCATCAGTAGAATATCTTTTTGCAGTTATTCTGATTCTTTTTTAACATATTTTACAACTTTATTTCTAAATTACACATCAATAAAGCTGAAAAAATACAATATTCTAAGAACCATTTTGTATATCTAAATAGACTGAGCTACCTCATTTCTTTTAACTGCTTTATAGTTTTCTGTAGTATGGCTACAGCATATTTTATGCATTCCCTTCCTGTACATATGCACAAGAGAGTCTCTAAAGTGTACATCTTGAGGTAGAATTTCTAGTTTGTAGGGTGTGGGACTTCTGATATGACTATACCAGGCCACACTCCAGCAGCAACACTTACGTTTGCTTCCCCACCTTTTCGCCCACGTATTTCTGAACAACAAATGTATTAGACTTTTTAATTTTTCCAAACTCATGAAATTGAAACTAAATCTCATTAATATTTTATTTTGAGTTTTCCTGATTACGAGTGAATGTGAGAGCATCATCTCATGTGTTTTTTAATCATTGGATTCCCTGTGACTTACTGGGAATTTCTTGTTCATTTTTTTGCCCATTTTTTTCCTACTGGGTGTTTTTGGTTTTGTTTTTATTATTAACTTGATAACATTTCTTAAACATATTTTTACATATTTTGCATATTTACATAGTTTAGATAGTTTAGGTAATAATCCTTTTCATATTGTCTGTGTTACAAATAGACTGTTCTAGTCTGCTATTTGTCTTTCAACATTATCTCATTTATCATTCAGAAACCTAAATTTTAACATAATCAAAGTTATCAATCTTTTCCCATGTAATTTATGCTTTTTATATGTTGCTTAAGTTTTTCCCTACCCTAAAATCTTAAAAATATTCCTTATATTTTCTTATAGTTGTTCTAATTTTTTTTTTTTTTTTTAGGATTTTATTTTTTTATTTGTGAGAGAGACAGTGAGAGAAAGCATGAGAGTGAGAAGGTCAGAGGGAACAGCAGACTTCTAGTGGAGCTGGGAGCCTGACGCAGGGCTCAATCCCGGGACTCCAGGATCAAGACCTGAGCTGAAGGCAGTTGCTTACACCAAATTTGTCCAGTATTTCTCTAGATGGCACCCAGGTGCCCTAGTTCTAATTCTTAAAAGTTAAATTATTTATCAGAAATCTTACTGATAGACAAAGAATCAGCACAGGGAAAAGAATGATCATAGTGACATAGTGACATAGTGACAAACACTATGGTAAAACCACTGAGTAAACTTCCCCACACAGTGGATGACACTTCACAAGGTACCAAAATTTGTGGGCTAAAGACAGCCAAATTTTTACTCTTTAGATTCTATTTCATCTAGATGTCATGCTGACCTTCAGTTAAACCTCTTTTCTTCAGACAACTCATTAGACGTCAGGCTTCATAGTTGATTCTAATCATTTATGCAACTCTTTGGCTTTCCCAAAGTCGCATCATTGCTCTATTGTCCTAGGAGAGCCTCCCTGAGATTCATAGCCTGCTCAGCATTGACTAGACATGACTCTTATTCTCTCCAGCGAAATGTGTATAAATAATCTCTTCAGGTATTTCTCTAGATAGCTAATCTCACTCAATATGCGTGGTCCTTCCTAGTTTCACTCACTATCATGTCTACTTACACCTTAAAATTCCAGTGATGCCTTACCATACTCTATGTGCTGAGAATTAAAAGAATTTTATAGTAAAAAGGGGAGTTTGGAAAGAACAGTGATCAAGTGGTCACTCTGGCACCAATAAAGGGATGCAATTGAGTTAAAAGAAATGCTTGGTTAACTTGTCAATATATTCCATATTGGGCATTTTTCTTTCTCAGATTCTATTTGTCCACTGAGCAGTCTTTGCTTGAGTCAGAACTGTAAGCTTGCCTCTAGGTGTTCCAGAATCCTAGTTGTAGATCCTGATTTCCACCTTCTTGAGCACCATGTTTGCTTCTGGCTTTTTTTAAACCAGTGCTTCTGCCTACTATAAATGCTTCTCATAAAATAATCTGAACACAGAATATCAAGATGCTATCAGTGGATTGATTTTATACCTCTGTCTGAACGGGGACCCTGCTGCCTCATCAGCCTCGGAGGACACTCCTGGCCACCAGCACAACTTACACATATGCACTGCCCCAGTTCTGATAAGGATTTGGCTTTCTAAAGATTCCTGAGAACTAAAAAGACCGGCAGTGTCACACAACAGCCATCTTAGGTCCAAATGTGAGGAAAGGGTTCAGCTGCATGGAGGCTTTCTCTAATGCTAACTGTTCTCTTCAGGTTTGTCATGAAGGCATACACAACAGGGCATGAATTCCACAACATGGTTCTTACGATCTTGTACACCCTTTCCTGGCTCTTGAATCTCTGTGTCTTGAGCAAGTCATTTCAACTCCCTTAGCCTGAATGTCTGTATTCTCTAGAAGAAATGGGATGGATTAGATGGTTTTCATGGGCCCTCCCACCTGTCACTTCCTATGATTCCATGAACCTTATGAGTTTACTTCAGGTTTCATTATAAGCATTTAAGGTGTGGCAAGAATCAAGCACATTTCTGCATGTGGCTTGTGAAATCTTTCCCATTATTTTGTCGTCACACTTTGTGTACCAACTACTAGATAAACTAGTCAAGGACTATTTTTACTGAGATACGGTTGACATATAACATTACATTAGTTTCAGGTGTACCACATAATGATTTGATATATGTATACATTGCAAAATGATCACCACAGTAAGTCTCATTAACATTCATAAACACACACAGCTACACATTTTTTTCTTGCGATGAGAACTTTCAGGGGGTATTTTTTTAGCAACTTTCAAATACACTATACAGTATTATTAATCACAGTCACCATGCTGTACATTATAACCCCAGGATTTATTTATTTTGTATCTAGAAATTTGTAACTTTTGACTACCTTCACCCAATCCACCCACCCTCCACTCCCCTACCCCCTGCCTCTGGCAACCACCGATCTGTTCTCTGTATCTATGAGTTTAGGGTTTTTTGTTTTGTTTTGTTTTGTTTTGAGTTTTGTTTTGTTTAGTTTCCACATATAAGTGAGATCAAACAGTACATTTCTTTCTGTCTGACATGTTTGACTCAGCATAATACCCTCAACATCCAACCACGTTGTCGCAAATGGCAAGATTTCCTTCTTTTTTTATGGCAGAATAACATTCCAGTGTACGCATATGTATACCACATCTTCTTTACCCATTCATCCATTGAGAGACCCTTGGGTAAAGATTTTTGAAAATGTTGGTAACTTGATGCATCTAAAGAAAACTGAAAACTTTCTGACTCTAGCTGCCTGGGCTCTTTCAATTTTAGAAGCATAGCTACATCAAGGGAAATCACTACTATTATGATTCAATTGTACAAGATGGGGTCTAACAGAGAACCACCAATGGTGATCAGAGAATAACAGATCGTGGTTCAGACCCAAACCTCAGTGAACCTCTGCACCATTTAAACATCATCAGTGACTGTAAGAGTCCCTTCCCAAAGAGTTTTGTAAAGCCAAGTTATCCCATTTGCTGTTTACCAAATTAGTGAATACCTGAACATAGTTTCTACCTGTTATTGAATTATAGGTCTATATGTAAACAAATAAGACCGTTGCTGATGTTTTGGCGAAACCACTTTTACTTCCTGAGAATAGTTTTACTTATCAAAATCACTCCTCCCCTGGATTAATGTCCCTCTCTCAGCCAAGTACAGTAAAAAGGGGATAGGTTTGGGTGTCATACAAAGCTTGTTTGGAAATCACACTGTGCCAGGATTGAGGACACAAAGGAAAATAAGTTCTGGTCCCCAGGCTGGAGGACAGTGTGGTGCAGCAGTGAGAGTAAAGGGGTGACACGTAGGAAAACTGCTCTCTGTCAGAACTGGTTGAATGAGTTTCGTTTTGTGGGTTCCAATCTTGCCGCTTGTATCAGATCGCCTTAGATCTCAGAGAGCAGAGCTCATCCAGCCTCATGAGCTCTGGACTTCTTTCCTTATGTCTGCACTTTTTTTTTTGTCTCTCTCCTTTTCAAGGAAGCTCCCTGCTAAGCTTGAAAGTCCATGGAAAGCGCAACTTTTTGGTGTTATGATGCTCTGGAAATTATGCCTCAGTTCCTACTTCATAGAGAGCATCACGGTGCCTCACTACTGCACCAGATAGCAGGGGCGTAGCCCAGCGTACCACTCACAGGTTCTTCTGTGGGACCCACTTTTATAATAGCCTCTTAAAGGTAGAAAGAAACAGTGTTCAGGAGCCCCTCCCTCCAGGCAGAGAACTGATTCTTGGTCAGAATTCTCTTCCTCCTGGTGATACCACGAGATACACACAAAGCCAATTAAAAAAAAAAAAAAAAAAAAAAAAAAAAAAAAAAAAAAACACAGGAACAGAGGCCTAAAGAGGAGAGTTTAAATTCTGGAGGTGGGAGGAGGGGGCATTTGGAATCTTGAAAAGGTGGTGAACACCAGAAGGACTGAAAACATTGTGACAACATAAATAATAATTTTTTATTAGATCCTTCTAAATTATTAAGCATAGATTAGCAAATATATAGAGAACACTTTTAGAGGGTCCAGAGAATAACCAATTAGAAAACTGATAAACATTTTCAATTTTTTTTAAAGGAAGTTTTAAATTAAATCTCAATTGCTTAGCTTCAATGGTGAAAAGAATTAAAATGTTTAGGTTTGTGATCACCCCCTCTGCATCCGGTAGTGTTTTTGCACTGGGGATACAGTGTTGTGACACTGGGATGAGATAGAAGTATGGTCCCTGCCCTCATGAGGACAGTAGTCAAGGAGTGCACAAAATAAATGTGTAACTCCATTTTGTCAGAAGGGCCACGAAGGAAAATCACAAGGCATTATACATAATAGGAGCAATAATGGGAGGCCTCTGCTGTCTAGGACAAAATCACCATAAAGCCTTCTAGAATGGCAAGGCATTGTAAGAGGTCAGTAAGTAGGATCCTGATGGTTCAGAACATCATCAACTCATTTCAACAGATCCATTATAGTTGTAGTTCAGAGATAACAGGAAGGGAGGAAGACCAAAGGATCTTTCTCAGCACCTGGATCTTTCCTTTGGTCGTGACACCAGAAAGTCTTCAGCTCAGCTATCCATCCATCTAGAGCTGTACTGGCTCCTAGTATAGACCTGAAAAGACTGATGAAGTGCAGTTTATTATTTTACAACAAGGACATGCCCTCCCAGTGCCTGGAATTCTTAAGACTACTAATTCTCAAAGGACCCTTTGAAGCCTCTGAAGACCTCCAAAGAGGGGGCTTTCCTGTTGAAGATGCTGATCTTCTCTTGCACATGTTCATGCTCTTTTATTGTGCTTCCAGAAGATAATCTTCTCTCCAAGTTCTGAGGGTGCTTCTCTGGTGCCCCTGCATAATGATTCCACAGTCTAGGCTGCATATCTAACAAGCTTAGAAGTCCCTTGCTCCCTACAAATTAATGGTGTAAACAAGATTGTTTAAAATACTTAAAGAACTAAAGTACCTACAAGCACTCTAAAAATACCACTTGAAACACAAACAGTTGACACACTAACATAAATCATTCTTATCTAGTTATTACACAGGCATTTGAATGAATGGAAGAAGGAATAAATGAATCAACAAGCAAAAGAAGACTGAACTCCCAGACAACTTTGGGGTTATGTATTTATTTGATATAGGAAAAAAATCCATTTTTTGTTTTTTTCTTTTTAATTCCAGTGTGGTTAACACACAATGTTATATTAGTTGCAAGCGTACAATATAGTGATTCAACAATTCTATACATTACTCAGTATTCATTGTGATAAGTGTACTGTTAAGGTCCTTCACCTGTTTTACCCATGCCCCCACCCACCTCCTGTCTCATAACCATCTATTTATTTTCTATAGTTTTCTGTAGTTAAGAATATGTTTTTGGGTTTCTCTCTCTCTCTCTCTTTTTTTCCTTTGTTCATTTATTTTATTTCCTAAATTCCACATATGAGTGAAATCATATGGTATTTGTCTTTCTCTGACTGGCTTTTTTTTTTTTTTTTTAGGATTTTATTAATTCACTTGACAGAGAGAAAGCAAAAGCAGGCGGAGTGACAGGCAGAAGGAGAGGCAGAAGCAGGCTTCCCACTGAGCAAAGAGCCTGACATGAGGCTTGATCCCAGGATCCTGGAATCATGACCTGAGCCAAAGGTAGCCACTAAAACTGACTGAGTCACCTGGATGCCCTGACTGGATTATTTTGCTTTACATTCTACTCTCTAGATCCAGACATGTTGTTGCAAAAGGCAAGATATTTTTCTTTTTCATGGCTGAATAATATTCATATAAACACACACACACACACACACACACACACACACACATCTTCATTATCCATTCACCTACCAATGGACAGTTGGGCTGCTTCCATAATTTGGCTATTGTAAATAATGCTACAATAAACATAATTTCTTCAAATTAGTGTTTTTGTATTCTCTGGGTAAATACCCAGTAGTGCAGTTACTGGATCATAGGGTAGTTCTACTTTTAATTTTTTAAGGAACTTCCATACCATCTCCCACAGTGGCCACACCAGTTTCCATTTCCACTAACAGTGCACGAGGGTCCTTTTCTCTCCACATCCTCACTAACACTTGTTGTTTCTTGAAGAACCATATTTTTAAAAGAAAATAGCTGACTTTCTCACTTCCCAGTAAACTCTCTACTCCCTCTCCTGCCTCAGCTACAGATCCAAATTATTTATAATCAATCAACCATTATATGATCTAAAGTACTTTTGATATTAAAGCTAGATACCACCAAAACTAGTTTGTTTGTTTGTTTGTTTGTATGTTTGTTTGTTTCAACTGGAGTTCAGGAAAGCCTGATACTATTTAAAGTATCGGGGTGGGGGGAATTCTTCTTTCTTCTTCAAGAACTCTTTATGTTTTCATTTTGTCGGTAATTTTTAACAAATTATTGCAAGCATATTGTGTATCATCCAAATGCTCATCTTTTAAATTTGGATTTGTGATTACAACTGTGGTGGTGTCAAGCCTTATTATTTTAAACATTAAACACCAGAAAGAAAAGAATAGAGATGGTTTTAAAATGTAAGTGATACGTTCACACCATGTGGAAACCAAGTAAAGTCATGGTAGCTTTACACACGTTTTTGCTGCGGTTCAAAAAGAGAATCTCATTGCACAGCATGCTACAGCATCAGAAGGCCAAACTTGGTAGAAAAAAAAAAAACAAAACGTAGTCTTGTTGCTAAATTTGCAAGCAATGATTTGATTTTGACAAAAATCCGCCATTAAATGCTGTTAATTTTAATTTTTATGAGCTCTCCAGTTTTATTTTTTGTTGAGCATGTAAATAAGTTCTAGTATTACACTTGTAAGGAGCTATAAACACACTTAGAGCCTTAGAGATGTTTTTCTCTTGAAAGGGGTCCATATATTACTTTTGAGAAACAGTATTTTAAACCAGCAATTTTCAATATTTCTGTCCTGTGAGTCCTCTTCCCTGTTATTTCAGGAGCATCTTTTAGTCATTTAAAAACATTTTCATACGCTACATAAAAAGAAGAGAGTTCGCAGAAACTATTGTGTTTTAAATAAATATATTATTGAAGTATATTTTGTGGAATTTATTTTAAGCCGATCTTTAATAATATTTGCTACACAAGAATATACAAACAAAATATTTTTGTTTTATGTCATGGACTTCTATTGCATGAGTTCTTTAGCATCCATTATCAAGGAGGGGCACCTGGGTGGTGCAGTTGGATAAGCTTTCCACTCTTGGTTTCCCCTCAGATTGGGATTTTGTGGGTCATGAGATCGAGCACATTAGGCTCTCTGCTGAGCATGGAACCTGCTTGAGATTCTCTCTCCCGCTCCTTCTCCCTCTGTCCCTCCCACTCATGTTCACGCTCTCTCCCGGAAAGAGAAAGAAAGAAAGAAAGAAAGGGAGGGAGGGAGGGAGAAAGAATTTTTTTTT
The DNA here is from genome assembly GCF_022355385.1 of Mustela nigripes. Lineage (NCBI taxonomy): Eukaryota > Metazoa > Chordata > Mammalia > Carnivora > Mustelidae > Mustela > Mustela nigripes. The sequence goes on along the minus strand of NC_081561.1, from coordinate 87,675,903 downwards.
TTTTCAAAAAATCAATTATTAAGGGAAAACACCATTTGTCAACAAACTGAAAATTGACAATATCTCTCTCTGGATTTTGTACTAAGTGCATACTTAAGTGTAGATTGAAATATAACTACCTATAGGGACATCAGAAATTGACACAAAACACTTGCATTTCTTGATGCTTTTAGTTCTTGCAGTTTATACTTAAAAACCAGCTGGGGTTTTTAAAAAGAATTTGTTTATTTTGTTTGTAACTAATGTAACTGATGAGATAAGAGGAAAAGAGTTTGGGGCTCTTATTTGTAAACACACCTCTACTATTGTTATATGCAGCAGTTGAATCTTTATGTCTAATAAATTGAAGACCAATTATTTTCTCTTTCACCTCTGAGTTTTGAGTCCTGGGGTTATGTATTGGTGCTATATAAAAATTTTCATTATAGGAATGTAACCACCGCATGGGGTGAGCGTCCTCCTAAGTCATAGACAGAAAAATTATCACAATTATATTTCTCATTGATTTGTTTTATTCAGGGCCATTTCTCTTCTTTCTTAAAAAAATAAAAAAAATACCTAAAAGAAAAATAAGATAAAAACAGAGAGAGAAGTTAACCATAAGAGATTCTTAACTGTGGGGAGCAAACGGAGCATTGCTAGAGAGGAGGTGAGGAGGGGATGAGGTAACTGGGTGGTAGGCATGAAGGAAGGCACTTGTAATAAGCACTGGGTGTTATATGCAACTGATGAATCACAAAATTCTGCCCCCGAAACTAATAATACACTACATGTTAACTAACTTGAATTTAATTTTTAAAAAGATAAAAGAAGAAAAAGGAAAAAAGAAATCCCTGTGTGAATGAGAATTGAAGCGACTCAAAGTTGTACCACAGTAAACGTCACTCTCTGATGAGTAACGAGTTCCAGGCCTGCTTGTCAGATGTGGGATGTCTATGACCAGCTCCGTAGGCTCACTCAGCACACACTCGGGGATCTTTAAACTTCCATTGCAAACTGAAAAGATACTTTTAAATGATTTTATTTTCCACTTTTTTTAAAGTAGAAATTGATACTGTCTTTTGCAACGCACCCACCTATAATACGTAGTGCCAGTTGGAAAACGCTGACTTAAGCCGTTGAACACATCTCTTATCCTATTTCACTCAAGTCTTCCTAAAGACTTAGTTCCCTCCGATAATCTGCTCTGGTGTTTTAAAATCCTGATGTTAAGGAAGTCCTTTACGGGCAAGTCACTTAACCTCTCAGGACCTCAGATTTCTCATTTAGAAAATGAAGGGGTATGGATAAGAGTCTTTTTAAAGTCCCACCTAGAATTAGAATGTTATGATTTTTGTATTATCTAAAGCTTTAGTTTCATAACTGTTTAGTATCAGGACAATGTTTTAAAACAAAATCAAACGAGAAATCCTTAATATATAAAGCATGTAAAAGTGAAGCTGAGAACACTCAAGGTCTACAGAACACAATTTGAAAACCACTGATCTCAAGCTCTCTTTTAAAAATGCTTTCCTTTCTTCTTTGTCTCAGTGGAAAAGGAAAACATCTGGAAAGGATCCACCATATTAGTTTCCCTATGTGTACACCAGAACATATGTATTAAGTCACCTGTCAGCTTTTCTTCCCCAGATTAAATAGCCATTATAAGTCCCATTTCCTATCCCTTTTTAAATATATTCCTCCTTTTTTTAAATGAACCTTCTTCAGTCTCTGTAATACTTCATTACAATGTAAAGTTATAAACCAACCACAATCTTTGAGAAGAGCCAAGTGTAACAAAAGGATTACTTCCAGCTTTATCATGTGCTATTCCTCACTCCCAACACACTCTAAGTTGTTTCCTTTTTAATAACCACATTCCACTGCTGCCTCCCACTTAACCAACAGCTGGATTGCACCCACCTTGTTTGTTTGTTTGTTTCCTTCCTTCCTTTTTTCTCTCTTTTCTCTTTCTCCTTCTTCTTCTTTTGGCTAAACTTGTTATATCTAGTCAAGTAATTTCCCACCTAATACTCAGGTAATTTGTTATTGTCCTCATGGGCCCTTTGAAGTGTTTCCTATTGAATATAATTCTGTTTTTAATGGAGCATTTCTCTAATTAGTTAAGGTCACTGAAGTTTTCTTCTGCCTTCCAAGATATCTCATCCAACTTCATAACCAATGTCAATGTTCTCTAGTTTCCTGTTGAGCCTGTAGACTAATAAAATGTCAATTCCTTAAAATGAATCTACACAGGAGGTGTGTTATGGGATGAATTGCGTCCCATGTTGAAGCCCTATCCCCCAGTATCTCAGAATGTAACTATATTTGAATACACAGTCTTCAAAGACCTCACTGAATTAAAATGAGTCCATTTTGATAGGTCCTAATGAAATCTGAAGTAAAGAGAGAGCTGGGGCTTCGACTCAGAGATAAACAGAAAAAAGACCATGTGAAGACACAACAAGAAGTTGACCATCTGCAAGCCAAGGAGAGAGGCCTCAGAAGAAACCAAATCAGCTGATTCCTTTATCTTGGACTTCTAGCCTCCAGAACTGTGAGAAAAATAATGTTTGTTGTTGAAACACCCAGTCTGTGGTATTTTGTTACAGCAGCCCAAGCAGACTGATACAAGCTACTCTACTTATGAAATTGTGCAGCCCCTTGGGGCTCACCAAGGAGTCTCTGCCATTACAGAGAAGGTACAAATACTCATAACTCAAGCCAGAATGAGTTATAAAGGAAGATCCGAGCAAAGTACCTTGGGACCAACAAGGGAGCCAAATTCTTTCCACTGGGGGATTGAGGCTTGAAACAGGAGGTGTCACCTGAGCAGAACCTTCAAAGATGGGCAAAATTCCAATCATGGGAGACAAAGGGAGATGGTGGTACTTGGTGGGGGAGGAAGGGAGGGACAGAGCCTTATGAGTGTAAACTACACTCATGCTATACCTGGAACAAGGTCGGTGGTTCGCAAACCTATCTAAACGTCAGAACTAACTGGAAGCTTTTTAAAAAGTACATAGATCTGCAGGCCCTACTCCTGCTAAGTCAGGAGTTCCAGAGAAAATGTACTGGAATCTTTATTTTAACCAACTCCTCAGATGAGTTGTATCAACTTCATCAAGCTTAAAGACTCCTTTTGAATAAAAACATCTGCTCCCTCTCCCCTGTAGGGATGTCTGCTCCCTCTCCCCTGTAGGGATGTCTGTTCCCTCTTCCCTATAGGGATGACTGCTCCCTCTGCCCTGTAACTGCTGTATTTCTACTGAATAAGAAAATACATCAAGACAGAAAAGGGAGTCACTCATGCTCAGGTAGATGGTGAAATAAGGGGAAAGTAGCATTTTTCTCACCAGCTAAGACCTAGAGCCAAGGTCTTAGGAGGAACGGAAGGGGACAAAAGGCCCAACTGGGGTCTGTCTCTTTCTCTTCCCTTTTCCCTAATTGCTCTGAGAATGGGGGTCATCTTGTGTAAGTTGTTTTGTTTTGTTTTGCTTTGTTTTTTAACTGAAACTCAAAATCCTCCCTTCTGAAGTGATGAAAAGAATCCCTACTTGTTAGAGTATATATTAAATGAGATCATTTATGTAAAGTAGAAAGCCTAGTATTGGACTTCACTGTATCTGCCAGCCCCACTCGCACCCTACCAACACATATATGAACTCTTCAACATACATTTTGAAGTGGGGTCCTTTAGGCAGTCTTTCCTCAACTCAGGGTTTCTTGAAGCCCAAAGCTTACCTCAGAAAAGCTCTGTTTAAATAACAAATTCACACCAGTAAGAGCCTACTTCCATAACTCAACAGTCAGTAACCCCCCCCCCCCCACCCCCGGATGAGCTATCCTCCCAAAGGGATCACAGGTTTGCTCAAGTAGATGAAAAGCCACATGCAGACAGTGATACCCTGCTGTTCTTTCCAGATTCTTCTCCCTCCTGCTTTGAAAGTCACCTTCTCCAGAAAAGGTGACTCTGATATCCCCCCAATATCCCTTTCACAAATCCTTCATTTAATTTCCCTCTGTATCTCTTCTTGCTTTCATTCATTGTAGGTGACTACAGGTGACTACAACCGCCCCTAACTGGACTCCCTGTTCCCAGGCTTATTTTCTAATCAGGAAAAGACTAATCACGCCAGGACTTATCTTGGACACTGAATGAACAAACGGGCAAGGTCTCCACTCTCCTCAGGCTGCCATTCTAGGAGGGGAAAGATAGTAAAAATTCAATATGCAGCATATCAGTATAAATGCTAAGAGGAAAACCAAAACAGGGTAAGAAAACAAACAGAGATCTTGTTATTTGGGTAGGACAGTCAGGAAGACCTCACTGAGGTAGTGTCTGAGCAGAAACATGAAGAAATGAATGTGTAGGCCAGCAGGATATCTGGGAAGAGAGTTCCAGGCAGCATCTTTTTTCCCCATAGTGGCAGGGGTCCTATGATTTTTCAGTTTCTCCATCACTATTACAGGCCAATTTGTGTCACTCCAGAAAAGATATGCTGGGATCCCAACTAACCCCCAGTACTTCAGCATGTGACCTTATGTGAAGATAGGGTCTCAGCAGAGGAGATTGAATTAAAGTGAGGTCATCAGGATAGGCCCTAATCCAATATGACCGGTATCCTTAGAAAAAGGGAAAATTTTAGACAGAGGCACACAGGAAAACACCACGAGATAAAGGCAGAGATCAGGCGATGATGGCCGGCAAATGACCCAACAGTAAGAGAGAGACCTGGAATAGATTCTCCCTCACAACCCTCAGAACCAGCCCTGGTCACACTTGAAAATGGCACTTCTAGCCTCCAGAACTGGGACAATAAATTCCTGCTCTTCAAGCCTGAGTGACGTAAACAAACTCTAGTATTTTGTCATGGCAGCCCTAGGAAACTAATATAGCCATCTGTCGCCTGAAGGTCACACACAGACCACTGTAGAGGATAAAGCCCGGGTTACAAGGGGCTCTGCGTACCCTTGTGACTACAACCGCCCCTAACTGGACTCCCTGTTTCCAGGCTTATTTTCTCGATCCATTCTCCACAGTCCTATCCTGATCTCTCTAAAATGAAAATGGGAATCATCTCACTGGTTCACAAGCCTTCACCTGCTTCTCCTCTTTAGGATACAACCTGAATTCCTCAGCTTGGGAACCAAAGACCACAAGATCCAGCCCGGATTTACCTCTCCAACCTTGCTTCTCTCATCTCTGCCCCCTCCTCTGGTGGCCTGACTTCCACTCATCCTCTGGCCTCAATTTAGGTACCACCTACACTGGGAAGCCTTCTGAAGACCGCTAAGGCCATGTTCGGTGTCCTTCCCATGTATTTCCAGAAGTCCTTGCATTGAATGCTGTTGTTGCACTTATTACAGTGTGCCCGAGGCTTGTTAGGCCTGTTTGTCTATCTCCACTTTTTGAATATGAGTTCCTATATTGGTTGTTTCTCTAGGCACTAGGAAAGTGTCTGGCTCTTGGGGAACATTCACTGGACAGATGAGTAAATGCACAAAGCATGCCGTGTTTTAACCAGCTGGTCCCAGAACTAATTTTTTTTTTTTTTTCCCTTTAAGGGGTGGGGGGCGGGGAGGTGACCTTTGAAGAGATTTCCCAATAGCCTGTGAAACCACTGGGCCTGGATGAAGCTGCACCTTTCCTTAATGGTTCCAAGAGGAATTTAGATTAGACATTCAAGAGTCAGTCCTTGTGTTGCAAGACGCAGCAGTGTAGGGAAGGGAAGTAAACAATCTATGGCAGGATTTTTGAGTCTGGGGTTGACCAGCAGGAGCCTATTTTTTGATACAAAGTGGCACTTGCAGGTTTTTTCCCAGCCTCTGATTCTGCAACTGCAAGTCCATGACCTACAAGTAAAAGTGGTGGGTGGACAGGAGAGCAGGGGATTATTGCAACCAACAATGCAATGTACTCAGTGCACAAGGCTCCAAAAAAGTAAATATTTTTGAGGTTTAAAAATTATTGCACGGGCACGAAAGAAATTATTGCACAGTTATAAATGCTGAAGAGACTGAAAAAGAGAGGAAGACAGTAACAATGTTTAAATATATATATATATAATATTATATTTGTACACTAAGTATCTAGATACGTAACTAGAGGAAGACAGAGAGGTAAGAGATTAACGAATCCAGGATTTGCTTCCTTTTGCAAATTCCTGAAAGGGGAAATGTATGTATCAGAATTTCCAGTCCTCAAAAAATACGGCCTAAAAAAGTCCTGTGAGCAAGAAGGGAGAAGAGGAGGCGTGGAGGGCGGGGGACTAGCTCTTCGTAGCAGGAAGTCTTCAATGGCAATCGAGTCATGAAGAAACAACTCAGAACAGAAGTCCTTATTCGGAGCGCTAAACTCGCTTTTAGCACATAAAGAGCAATATAAAACCTCGGAGCAGGCTCATCATGGTGTTGGGGAAACAACTCGGCTTCCCCTTGTGAGAAAGCAAGAGAGCTCCGACCGGGTAGCAGCCCAGACCGGTGTAAGCGTTTTTTATTTGCAAGTCAATGAGCTAAATGGACGACCCGGCTACTTGTGCCGCGTCCTGAGAAGCAAGGTTATTATTATCGCCTATTGCCCCACTGAACAATTTCACTAAAAAGGAAGAGTCCCGGCAGCGTGTGTGCGCACGGTGCCATACGGGACGTGCAGCTACGTGCCCACCTCCAGAACGACTTTATTTACAAAGCGATTACCATGTTATCTATTTGTTTTCCCTTTTCAGCAACAGCAGCTTCACTCAGCCCTCGAATTTCTTAATTACAAACCCGTTCGCTTCTAAATCAACCCCAAATCGTCAGGCAGAGCCCGGAGGGAGGCTGTGCAAGTTTGCACACACCCCCACCTCCCGGATCAAGGGCAACAGCAGAAGCAAGAAACTGTGTATGTGCAAAAAGGTGGATCTGGGGACGAGGATCGCTGAGTTTGTTTACAGAGCAGAGACGCCTCAGCTCGGATGCCAAAGCTACCAAGAGCTGCAAACGCAAACTTAGCAGAAGCACACGTACCCCGGGAGCGGCGAGCGGGCCCGAAAGCGCGGACCGGAGTCCCAAGAGCGGGAGCGGAGGCAGCGGGCCCGCGAGCGCGCTCGGTCCACCTGCAGCCGCTGCCGCTCCCCGCCCCCAGCTTCTGTCCTTGAAAGGAGTAGGGGGAAACAAATGCGTCCGCACGCCGTAGATCTAGATCAGGATTACCCAGTGCCCCTGTAAAAACACAAAGGCACAGCCCAGGAAAGTATACTCGGGAAAGGGGGCATTTTCTGTCCGGGGATTTAAAACCCCACTCGGAGAAACACAGCCATTCTTCGCGGCCCGGGGTCGGGGGCAATGGGGGGTGTTGCAAAGCCGGGGAGGCATAAGGACACTACGGAGGAAGGGGGCGCTGAGAGAACCCGTTTTTCCCGTAGAAGACACCCCAGGTCGCTAGCTGAGCCAAGCGGTAGAGCTGGGAGTGGGGGATCCGACCAGAGGGGAGCGGTGCGTTTTCCTCGCTCCTTTCAGGGCTGGCGCTACTTTCGGGCTGGCGCTCCAGAGGTCATTTTCTCCCCGCTCCGGGGGCAGCCAGGCTGATCCGCGTTTATGGGGCAGGAGGAAACCAGAGTCGGCCGCAGCGAGGCGGCGCCTGGGCCCGCAGCCTCTGCGCACGTGCCTCCGGCCGCGGGGACGCGGCTCGCCTACCCGGTCCGGCGTGCCCGGGGCTCCGGAGTCCGCGTTTTGCTACCGCCCGCCCGGGAGGCTCGCTCCGCCCTTCCTGAAATCCCTTATATTAACTGTGGCCAAAGCCCTAAGAAACACAGCTCATTGTTGGCAGCTGCCGGGCGGTCTTAGTGAGCTGTGAGGGCAGCAGAGGGGAAATAAAAGGGAACGGCTCCGTTTCTGCCCCAGCGGCCACTGCAAGACTTTGGTGCCGACATCGCGACAGCGAGCGCACTGCACACCAAAAAGGTCCCCTCTATGTGCTGCTGAGCCGGTCCTGGATCCGACGATCCCGCCCTCGGTCTTCGGAGCAGAAATCGCAGAGACGGAAGGTGAGCGCGGCGGGCGAAGCTGGCTGGGGCGCCTGCCAGCCCAGTCCTCTGAGGGCTGGGTTTGCCCGGAGGAAGAGCGTGAGGCGGAGCTGGGGAATAACAACAGGATGTGCAACAACAGGATGAGGAGGGCTGATTTAATGCCTGAAGTTCGCGGCAGGGCTACGGGGCACTTCCTTTATTAGGCGACTTCGGGGAGCAGAGGGGGGTGTGGGCTCGGGTCCGCCTGCCGGAGCACAGGGGAAGGGGCTGTTTGTTGAGCGCCCATCTCTTGTGGGTGGCAGGTCCGCTGTGGTGGCGAGCCCGGCTGCACAAGCTACTAGTAGGATCGCAGGGAGGGCGAGCGATTTCGCAGCCGACGTGCGTCCGGGGAGCCTAGGGGCCAGAGGCGAGAAAAAGTGGGGTGCGCCGCGGTGGGCTGCACGTGTGGCGCGGGTCCTAATCGTCTGCTCTCTTCACTTTCAGGACTGGAAATGGCAGACCATATGATGGCCATGAACCACGGGCGCTTCCCCGACGGCACCAATGGGCTGCACCACCACCCTGCCCATCGCATGGGCATGGGGCAGTTCCCGAGCCCCCATCACCACCAGCAGCAGCAGCCCCAGCACGCCTTCAACGCCCTAATGGGCGAGCACATACACTACGGCGCGGGCAACATGAATGCCACGAGCGGCATCAGGCATGCGATGGGGCCGGGGACTGTGAACGGCGGGCACCCCCCGAGTGCGCTGGCCCCCGCGGCCAGGTTTAACAACTCCCAGTTCATGGGCCCCCCGGTGGCCAGCCAGGGAGGCTCCCTGCCGGCCAGCATGCAGCTGCAGAAGCTCAACAACCAGTATTTCAACCATCACCCCTACCCCCACAACCACTACATGCCGGATTTGCACCCTGCTGCAGGCCACCAGATGAACGGGACAAACCAGCACTTCCGAGATTGCAACCCCAAGCACAGCGGCGGCAGCAGCACCCCCGGCGGCTCGGGCGGCAGCAGCACCCCCGGCGGCTCGGGCGGCACCTCGGGTGGCGGCGCGGGCAGCGGCAACAGCGGCGGCGGCAGCGGCGGCGGCAGCGGCAGCAACATGCCCGCCTCCGTGGCCCACGTCCCTGCTGCAATGCTGCCGCCCAATGTCATAGACACTGATTTCATCGACGAGGAAGTGCTTATGTCCTTAGTGATAGAAATGGGTTTGGACCGCATCAAGGAGCTGCCCGAACTCTGGCTGGGGCAAAACGAGTTTGATTTTATGACGGACTTCGTGTGCAAACAGCAGCCCAGCAGAGTAAGCTGTTGACTTGATCGAAACCCCGGCAAAAAGAATCAAACCCTCCCCACCCCGCCTCCCCAACTTCGGTGTGAATTAAAAAACATTCCCTTAGACACAGTATCTCACTTTTCAGATCTTGAAAGGTTTGAGAACTTGGAAACAAAGTAAACTATAAACTTGTACAAATTGGTTTAAAAGAATTGCTGCCACTTCTTTTTTTCTGTTTTTGTTTCGTTTTTGTAGCCTTGACATTCACCTCCCTTATGTAGTTGAAATATCTAGCTAACTTGGTCTTTTTTGTTGTTTGTGTTTACTCCTTAGTTCCTCACTTTCTCCAGTGCTCAACTGTTAGATATTAATCTTGGCAAACTGCTTAATCTTGTGGATTTTGTAGATGGTTTCAAATGACTGAACTGCATTCAGATTTACGAGTGAAAGGAAAAATTGCATTAGTTGGTTGCATGAACTCTGAAGGGCAGATAATACTGCACAAACTCTGCCATCTCGCTTCATTTTTTTAACTATGCATTTGAGTACAGCCTAATTTTTTTAATATGCTAAACTGGAAGATTAAACAGATGTGGGCCAAACCGTTCTGGATCAGGAAAAGTCATACTGTTCACTTTCAAGTTGGCTGTCCCCCTCCCCCATATGTACAGACAATAATAGGGTGTGGAATGTCGTCAGTGGCAAACATTTCACAGATTTTTATTTTGTTTCTGTCTTCAACATTTTTGACACTGTGCTAATAGTTATATTCAGTACATGAAAAGATACTACTGTGTTGAAAGCTTTTTAGGAAATTTTGACAGTATTTTTGTACAAAACATTTTTTTGAAAAAATACTTGTTAATTTATTCTATTTTAATTTGCCAATGTCAATAAAAAGTTAAGAAATACATGTTTTCTGGAAGTCATTGGGGGGGGGGTGGTTCTTTTCCGTGGCTTTTTTTCTCTTCTTGAACACTTTATTGATGAGAGTAAGCATTCCAAAGGATAAATTACAGGACACTAAAACAGGTCATGATGAGCTTAAGTGGAGAGCAGGATTTAACATAATTGGCATAATGCTTCATTGTTACCATTGTAACATGCCTCTTGGTGTGCTTTAATCAGAAGCTGCAAAGTTGTCAAAGAGCATTTTTTTTTTCCTTAATTGCCATCATTTTCAAGTGTTCTCCAGAGTTAGGTTTGTAACACTAAATATCATAAATATTTTCTTCACAGTGTGGGAGGGGGGAAAACCAAGTGTTTCTGGTGACACCTGATTCAACTACGTCAATGAAAGATCGGGATAATATACTGGGAGATTGATGAGGATGGCATTAAACATAAATCTGCCTTGATCTCTAGTGACGAATTTTATTTCTCAGCAAAAGTCCTAAGGAGAGGCACACATTTTCCAGCTTAATCTCTGAAATAGCTTCTGACTGGTTTATAGTCCTAAGAGGGAGAGGGGGCAGAATTCCACCTTGAGGCGCTCTATTTTGTTCTACAGTACTTAAAATTTACACAGGGAGGTTGATTCAAAGGTCAAATTACAGTCTTCACAAGATGTTCCCTCTCAAGCATGCCCTGTTCTCCAGAATTCTGAGCTTTTTCTGTTAACAGGAAAGGGGTGCAAATGACATAAGGATAAGATCGTTTAAATTTTACCTAAATGTATTGTCAAAAAGACATAATTATGGTTAAGTAGGTGTCGAGTTTTGCCTTACATGATAAAAGTCATATAGTTGAATTCTCAAGTTATCCCAATTTGAAGATGGAATTTTGTTTTCCCTTTCATGTTTTCCTAGCTTATCTTATAAAAGTAATACATCCACATTCAAGAAAGAGTACAGTCTTTTATTATATTTGACCCACTGGAGATGTAAAGAAATAGAGGTGGAGGAAAATCTCACAAATAATACTTTAAAAGAGCATTTCATTTAGACTCTCAGATTCTAATCTTAAATCCCATATTTCATAATAAAAAAATCAGAGAAGGAAACAGAAGTGTTAAATTACAGTGAATCTGGCAGAAAGGCTGGTTTCAGAATAATTCAGATCACCTACATTCTATAATTCTATTTCCAAGGCAAGTCATTAAAATGAAGATGCACACTCCACTGGGCTCTTTATACCTCTATAATTGACACTTCCTTATTCAAAATTACGTTCTAAATAAATAATCCCTCTGAAAATACAAAATCATTTGGAACTTTTCCCCCCATTTTTAAAAACATCCAGATTTCTCACATTAATAGTTTGAGCTGAAGTTTTCTTCAGCTAAAATATGTCAATACTAAATCTGCAATCAGCAGTAAATCTTCCTGGCTAAGCATTTTTGCAGTAAGTTTTTCTTTTTTTTTTTTTTTTTCCTAGAGGCTCAAGTGAAAAAATATGTTTGCATACATATTAATACAGCAATTCTTGTTGTTTTTCACTTGTGCCAGGAAAAAAGGAAAGCTATTGGAGGCTTTTTTTTTTTTTTTTTTTTTTTTTTTGCATAAAGAAAGACGCAAAAGAATAGTCTTGCCACCACCCTTTGCAATTTATTCTGCCAGAAAATAAGCCACAACACCTGCTCTGTCCCTAAATTCCTCCTGCTGCTCTAACACCGGAACACGTATGTGGAGATGCAGAGCCCAAGGAACTATTATTAGATCCTGAGCCCATCTCTGCCAGAACAGAGGACTCGAACAGAGGAGCTGATTTTTCAAAGCCCCATTTCTCCTCAGTGCAAATACAAACCTCCCCCTGCTCCCGTTCATTTGAATGATCTCTATTCCATGCAAACTCTTTCTTGATCAACAATTGAGCAGATTCTATGTGATACTGGCAGGTCTCTTAAGCAGAGGAAAAATAACTCCTTGTTTGAACAACCTGATTAATGAAACCTGTACAGTGACCTAGATCACCGGGCTACTGGCGGACATTTGCAAAACCCTTTGTGGTCTTGCTTCCTACCAAGTTGCTTATAGCATATGGGGAAATTTGACCTCTGTACCTTGGCTGTTTTTCAAAAAGTTCTCATATGGTACAAGAGAGCTTCTGTTCTATAAGCTTTGCCCACAAATAGACACTCCATGCTTGATTTTCAAGATGAGATCAATGATAAGCAAGAACATCATAGAAACACATCAGAAAAATGACACATTGATAAAAACCTGTCCGTCTGCATTGTGGCTGCTAAAATCCTGGTGGCAGTATTTTCGCCAGGGCTGATAAAGCCGTTACAACTATGGATGGGTCTTTGAAGGACAGTTACCTAATCACCACTGTTTATGGGGTGCTAGGCTAGAGCACTAGTACCAGAAGGCTGACATCTATTGTGAAGTTTATGGTCTCCGTGACTTTTACTACTGTAAACGCCTGGGATAGCTATAAATTGATGTCAACATTAAAGGCCAGATCCTTTAGAGCAAAATATTAATCCACTAATCTATTATGGGTGGCCGACTTTGAAATATAAACTTTGCAGTCCCAGACCATTAGGTGTTTTCGCCCCCTTGTGGAATTTATTTAGAAGGTCAAAGGAAAGCCGTTTGTCCAAGAGGGATTTTTTTGTTGTTGTTATACTGTTTGTTTGTTGACCATTTTTGAATGCTTCATTTTCTTTCTTGAAGGAAAGAGCACATATTTGAGCAACAAAATTTTTAGCAAAGAAGATTCCCAAAGTAAACTCCCTTTATGCAAATAAGAGTGTTTTACTTACCAAAAAGACCTTAACTTAGTATGAAATGTGCACAATTGAGATTTGCCTCACATTTCAAAATAGGCATCGGCTAAGGAATTTTCTCTTATAAAAGTAAAATGAGCATTGTTTTAGCCTGTCTGTTAAAGCTGATATTCTGTACCCTCACAACAGAACTGTTGATTTTGGACCAGTGCAAATAATGCGTCTGACGGTAAGGGTTTGCAAAGGTGGAGGGAACTATCTAGGAATGCAGAATGCAGTTATCTGTGTTGGAATGTGACCAAGCCACAGACTCTAATCTTGTGAAAGGGCCACAGGATGTTTAATGAGAATGAGTGTTGCTGTCTAATTGATTGAGTAAAATTTACTTTAAAATAAGCTTGGCAGATAACATTGTCTTCAAAAAATAAATACATTTAGAATTCAAGAAATTTAGGACCCAAATGATTGGCACTTTTTTCCTCTCCAACCATACTGTTTTTGCTAGCAGAAGAGAGGTGTTACACAGCTTCAAAGATGGTATTTATCATTGTGGTCCTGGACCACTATCATCAGAATCAGAGTTCCCAGGCAGGTTGAAGCAAGAACAAGAGGTAGCACGTAAGTGACTTAGCCAAAGAGCCCCTATTATCATGTGTTCTGTTTGCCTTTTCCCCCCAGAATAGAAGAAACAATGGCAATGTCAGAATTTTAATTGCCATGGACTGGCTTAAATTACTTAACCTATTTTTACCTAGAGAGAAAAGAAATGGTTGTTTTTCCTGGTGGCAATACTTCTCATTTAAATTGGAAAAAGATATATAAGGACGTTTCTCTATCAACTACAGTACTGCTCATAAATAGTGTAGTTTGCTTTATGGTAAATAAGACTCACATACACTTTTGAAAAATATTAAGATATCTGAAATAAAGATCTTTTCCCCCTCATTGGAGAACTTAAATTCATAAGGAATGCTAAATACTGAACTGAAAAGACTCTAAGAGCTGTCAGTGTGAATTCCCACAGTATTTTGCTACTTATGAACATAATAAAAGAAAGGCTAAGAGCAATTGGGGTCTACTGTATTGAGAATCTGAATCCATGTTGGTCCTTGGGAAAAAATATCAGCCAACAACACCTTTCATTCCATCTCGGAACAAATAACAACTCTTTAGTGCCTGGATCCTTATCAGCTGCTTCTTCGCCCAAGATGAGCGTTAAAGTTGTCAGAGCCGGCCCCAAGAGCCAGCTGGGGGTACTTTTTGAGGAATCTGCTCCACTAAACCAAGACATGCAGAGTGAACTAAAGCAGACACAAGGCAAACGAAGAGTGTGCCTTTATGTTGTTAGTTTTCATGAGGCTGAACTAATCTGAAAGATTAGTGAGGCAGGGAACAACGTGGGTGAGGACAGTGCTTCCCAGGATTCTTGGAATTTTCCTGTGGTATCACCAATGGGCTCCACCCTGGAATCCTTCCCCTTCTTCCCTCTACAGTGGAGCGGTTCCTTGATCCCATTTGGGTTGCTGAACAAAGCAGACAGGGGATTCTGGCTCCAAAGGGGCTTGTGGCCAGGCAAGGGTAGTGTGGTCTGCCTTGCAGGAGATATGCAAATAGGCAAGTAGCTTTTGAAAAGTTAATGGTGCTAAAGAGTCCTGTGGGTCTATTCTTGACAGCTGGGTGGGGAGCGAGATTTAGGCTTGAGTAAAAGTCAAACTGGCATGAAACCAGAAAAAAGTCGTCAGAGGACAGGCAACTCCAGGGTGTGATATTATTTTATGAACACTTGTAGGGGACAGGATGCTAGAGTGGAGGAAATGTGATCAGGGTTGTTGAAGCCTTGTCTCTTTGTGTCTCCCTAGGGACTGATAGAAAATTTGGCCTTGTGGTTTCTTTAACTAGCTTGAGCACAGGGCTTTTTTAATTTCTGGTAACCCACCTTTGTTCTGTTCTGTTTTGTTTTCTTCTTCCTTGGCTTAATGACAATATCCCCTTGCTGCCAAACACACAGGACTTAACTTGTGCATAAAAATCCTTAGGTCAGGGGCGCCTGGGTGGCTCAGTGGGTTAAGCCTCTGCCTTTGGCTCAGGTCATGATCTCAGGGTCCTGGGATGGAGCCCTGCATTGGGCTATGTGCTCAGCAGTGAGTCTGCTCCCACACCCCGCCTCCTACCCCCAACCTGCATCTCTGCCTAATTGTGATCTCTGTCTGTCAAATAAATAAATAAAATCTTAAAAAAAAAAAAAAATTCTTAGGTCACCTTGGAAATATTGCCCCATTATATTTGTTTTGAATAACTCTTTAAAGGAAGATCCTAGATGCCATATAATGACTAGTTCCATGTTTCTTCTCTTGATCTTAAGTGTTTAGCAAATATATGGACAATGGAGCCGGTAGGTGAAAGGTGATTGAACTGCTATGCTCCTAACATGAACCTAAAATAAATATCTATATGTTTCTTAGATCCCTGTCTGCCACCATGCTTCAGGACAAAGGTTCTCAGCTGAGTGGGGCCACCCCTCTAGGAGGCAGATCAGAATGGAGAGAAGGTATCCAGCAGTAACCTGAAAAACCATAAAAGCCTACTATTATGTCTTTGGAAAAAGGTTTAAATACATATTATTTCAGTAGCACGTTTTAAAAATCTTCTTGACAAATGGGGCATGGACTTTAAACTGGTAAGAAACACTGTTTAGGCTACATGTTTTTTACCAAACCAGAGATATTCACCCTTTTGCCAGCATTACCTAACAAATCATTTTGTTAAGCGTGCCGTGACTGAGCTGACTTTGCTGAGCACCTACTATGCAACAGGCATGGTGATGGGTTCTTTATGTACGGAATCTTCTTTGATCCTCACACTATTCCTGCAACATTCCTATCCTTGTTCCAGGAGCAGATAAGGAAACTGTTATTTGGAGAGGAAGTAAATTGTTCAAAGGCAATACAGCTGGGAGGGGGCTGAGTGGTTTCCCAGACCTCACTTCTAATAGTAACACTACTGTTCCACACCAAACTACTCTTATCCTTGGACGTCAGGATTGTAAGTTCATCAGTCAATTTAGTAATGTGCGTCGGGGGGCGGGGGGAGGACTACATTATATATACACAAATGATGAAGTATACTAACAGAACTATGACACGGAGCTTTCTGTACAGCGACCTACCATTTCTTTTTGGCATTCACATTTGGGTCTACACTTCTCACATCCAGTCGAAAGATTCTCCTAAATTTAAGTTCCGCCCCAACAGTGCAAGAGTAGTGTAGGTGGTGAGTCTGCCTCCTCCCTCCTTAACAGCTTCACCTCGTTCACACTTCAAGTCAAATGAAATAGTACAAGTGATTTAAGTTTTGATTTTGCTTTTTATTTCTTAACTGAACTACAGATTGCTGGATAGTAAAGTTTCTTCTGCAGATTAAGGGAACACCTTAGCTTTGTCAATTTCATAACCTATTAAATCAGAATGTCAATGCTAGATTGTTCCAGGTAAACGGACTAGCTCACGACTTGACACACCTGGAAGCAACTATGATTTAACATAGTTCGTAAGAATCAGGCTGATATCAGAATAATAGCATGTAAAAAATAGATACATCTCAAAATAAGAAAAATACAGTATTTAGTTACTTTACACTTAAATAAGCTTCCTCAATCTATCTATACATTCTTGATAGATATAAACCAAATTCCTCTTGCTTTGGTCTTTTATGGAAACAGAAAAGTTTTCCGCTAATAATTGTAGTAAAGAGAATAGTATAGGAGGAGTAAAGACCATGGGTTGCCGTCTTAGCTCTGCAACCAAATAGCTGCGTAACTTAATCACTGTTGGCTCAAGTTTCTCCATCAGTAAAATGAAGATATATGTTTAATTAATATATCATGTATTCAAATTCTCAAGAGGGAAACATAAACCCATTCCTATCATTTTCTTCCTCTGGAAAAGTGCACTAAAATATCACAAAACCTCTTCAAAATCTTTACATTGCTTCTTGCCATTATTTTTCCAAGATAAATGTGATTCTGGGAATGTGTTGCCATTCACGTCAACTCTTCAATGGTTGGAATCATCTCCCTGAATGCCTCCCTTCATTGCTATAATAAACGCTCGAGTTGGCTACTGCTACTGGGATTTCTCAATCTATAAGCAAATGCGAAAAAAAAAAAATTGCCACTTGCAAAGATATAGGTGACTATGTAACATTCTTGGCTGGTACAGTGGTTGAAGTATTTATATTATGCTTTGGAAATAATTTGATCAATTCTTCTTTCAGGTTCTGCTCTATTTACTTGCAGGTTAATTTCATTTTTCAAACCCCATAAATACCAGATGCAGAATAAATATTTGGGCTCTCTTTCCTTCAAACAGCTCTTCCTGGGCCATCATCATCATCACTGTTATTGTTGTTTATTTTCTGGAAAAGACAATCCTATATATAAAGCTAAAATAGAGGAACCTAGCAGGTGCTAAATACTGTGAGTTTTCAAGCAGGTAAGAGGTACACATCTATCCCCTTTTAATCTCCTTTTCCCCAGCTTCCCAACACACACACAGTCTCTTTCTTTTTTATACCATCATAGTCCTCCAGTTTGGGGAATCAATTATCTAGCTAGATGACAAATAAAGTCTTTGAAAATAGTTATACAGAGGAAACTGTACACTATAATGCACAACTGCCCAAGAAATAATTATTGACTGACATGTAAAGGAGAAGAAGGTCAGCTGAAGAACCATGATCAGCTATTAAAATAAAATATCTGTGCCTTTCACTACTTGGCCACTAGGTGTAGCTGAAGGTCCATAAGTTCATACTTATACGTAAGTCACCTACTAGATTAGATTGTCATAGACTTGAAGAACTTGCCTCCTGCCCTTGCTGTTTGTTTTATTTATTAAATAAAATGTAAAATATTCCATGGGATCTATTATAACTCAAAATTCAAGATAAGCCTCAACGCCTCAACATGCTCCACCAAGACACCGTGGCTCACTAGTCTGACAGATATTGGAAATGAACAATACGTATCTTTGAACAGCTCCCCACTTTCCCACCCCTCAATCCCCTTCCCTTTCCAAAGGGCCCTCACCCTGCCTGTCCTTCACTGAAGTACCAGTGGCTCAATTTTCTGCCTTACTAGGAACATTTCTATCTTCGGAAAGAAACTCTGGAGAGCATACAACATTTAAACTGAAGGAGTAAATTTTGAATGGTAGGCTCTTGTACACCAGTCTGAAAGAGA
The DNA here is from genome assembly GCF_022355385.1 of Mustela nigripes. Lineage (NCBI taxonomy): Eukaryota > Metazoa > Chordata > Mammalia > Carnivora > Mustelidae > Mustela > Mustela nigripes. The sequence continues at coordinate 87,657,726 of NC_081561.1, read as the reverse complement.
TTTGAAGGTTGCTACATCTTTCTCTGCCTTTCGCCGACCCTTAAATCATTCCCTTCTCCTGTTTCTCTCCTTTTATGTCTCAAGCCAGTCCAGTTCGATGTCTTAAATTAAGCCCTTTGCTCTTCCCTTAAGTATTGATGTTCACCAGACTTCTCACCTCATCCTACTGGCCAATTCCATAAATTCCTAAAAGTTGATACCATCAACTTTTCATAGAAAGAGTTCTAATACTGAGGATTCCAATACTTGGATCTTCAGCCTCAGCTTTCTTCCCACATTCTGCCTGCTATGAATGAACACACACACACACACACACACACACACACACACCCCACAACGACGACTTCTGATAAGCATTTAAGCACATCGTGTCCAAGGCTCATTCAGTCCTCTCTCCTTTGCCCCCTGTGTTACATTCTTGGTAATGAAACAACCTTTTTTTTTTTTTTTTTTTTAGATTCATGAGACAGAAGTCTAGAAATCCTTGATTTCTTCCTTTTTATCCACCTCAGCTCCCTTCAATCTAATTGGTCAATGCATTCAATAAGTTCCTTGCCCTTGCTGTCCCTCTGCCTGAAATGTGCTCTCCTTCCTAAACAACCCTTTGCTTCTTCAATGACCACATTAATTAAAATGGAAAGCTACCTCCTGTTTTCCCTCCCTGGCATTCCCTATCCTTTGATCCTGCCCAGGTTTTCTCCAGAGCCCTCATGGTTGCTTTCAAATCAATCTGTAAAGTCCTAGACACTCATCTCATCAAAAGGTGGATTCCCTGAATCTACTACACAGCTTCAGAGGTTGAGTCAGAAAACACCATAGAGTTTCCTTGTAGTTCTCTTGGGATACTTGCCCTTGGAGCCCTTAGCTGCAATATAAGAAGCCCAACTCTTCTGAGGTTATTATACCGTGAGGAAATCAGGCTACTTAGAAAAGCCATGTATAGGTGCATCTGCCAACACACGCCCTCCTGATTGCCAGTAACAACCACCAGTGTGGTGGCACGTGAAGACGCCTCCATGTGCTTCCATTCTCCAGCACTGAGTTGTCCTTAGCTGTTAAGTCTTTCCAGCAAAAGCTCCAGATGTCAGATGCTATAGAACAGAGATAAACCATGCTCCTGGTACCCTTTCTGAATCCCTGCCCACAGAATCCATAAGGATAATAAAAATGGAGAGTTTGGGGCGATTTGACAGATAACTATCATAACTGAATAGCACTTACCACTATCTTGCATAATACATAATTTACTTACTCAAATTACTTCCTGATTCTGTCCGTACTTTAAATTATGAGCCCTATGAGGGTAGGAATTGTTGTCTATGTTGTTCATCATACCCAGAAGAATAAATATTTATTGAATAAATGAATGAGTCAATGAGTGAATTAATTCATCTCACCTTTGTTGTATCATTCTCCTCTCTATCCCCCTCCTATTGTCTTAGGTCAGACACTATTTCTTACTTTGACCACAATAACTTCCTATCTGGTCTCACTTCCTCTGATTTTACCCCCTACCATCCAAGCTTCTTGGAGTTATTCTAAGATATAGGTTTGATCCTATTACTCAAACCAACTGAAATGGTTCATTGAAGTAGTCATGTTCATATCATAATGACCCTATCTCCCAATGACACGAATGATTGGACCATAGGCAAGTAGCTAGCCAAAGGCTAGTACATTGGCTGGCCAGAAAAATCCCAGCCAAGAGACAGGGAAACTATAGTCAGATCACCGTAGTGTTTAAACTGAAATCATCTTGAGGTGAGTCCAGGATGTCTGTTTGGGGTCATATACTCATACTAAAGACCAGAGAAACTAGCCTTTAGAAGTCCACTGGAAAGGAAAACTCGGTCAGAACAAAGTAGTACTGAGATCATATGACCCCAAATACAGAGGGAGAGAGAAGATACATCTGTCCCCAACAGATTTCTAATTCCCCAATTCAGTGTCCATGACATCCATCTGTACATTGTTCCTATGAGTTATCCCCAGACTTTTCTTTTGCTCTAACTTGAGTGATTTAAACAGGAACACCTATTTTATGACTATGATCTTGCATATGTTGCTCCGTTTGCCTGGAAGGCTCTCCTCATCTTCATCCCCTTGTTAAGGTGTCCTTCAAAATCCATTTCAAGTGTCTTCTTCTCCAAAAGACCTTTTCATATGAGTCTCTACTTTTTGACACCCCTATGCATTGTAGATACCTCTATTTATTTGTATTTATCACACAATACTATAATTATTTCATAATAAGCTCCTCTTTCATACTTTGCAATTGGAGTAGTCCCCCTTTATTTGTATTGTGGCTTCACTAACCATGGTTTTATTACCTACTGTCAACATGGACCAGAAGTATGTCAAAAAATCAACAGGAGCCTAACTCTAAGTTATGATGTCTACGTCATTCACTTCACTACATCTCATCACATAGGCATTTTATCATTTCTCATCATCAAGAGAGGAAGAAGGGTGGGTATGGTACAATAAGATATTTTGAGACAGAGACTACACTCACATAACCATTATTACAGTATATTGTTACAATTGTTCTATCTTATTAGCAGGTATTATTGTTACTCTCCTACTGTGTCAAATTTGTAAATTGAACCTAGGAAAAAACATAGTATATATAGAGGTCTAGTATTATTCGTGGCTTCAGGCATCCCCTGGGGGTCTTGGAACATACCCCCCATAGACTGGGAGGGACCACTATATATGCATTAAGAAATATGCAGCTACAAGTAACAGAAAATCTGATTTTGGCTTACAGCATAAGGAGATGTATCAGCCATCCTGATGGATGTCAATGGAAGGAAAGACTCGGAGGTTGGTTAATTCACTGATTCAACAATGTCAACAGGGACTTGGGTTCTTATCTTTCTATTGGGCTATCCTCAGTGTTGGCCTCACTCGGACTGATGACGGGTAGCATTGGGAGAGCATATGTGACATATAGACCCAACAGTGTCCAAAAGAAAAGCTCCCTGCCTTCTGTGGAAGAGAAAACTTTCCACAGAAACATCCATTCCACTGTGTATCATATCACACAGCCCTTTCTGAACCAAGCACTGAGATTGGTTTTATCGTGGGATGGAAGTAACACAGTTGGCTTAAACTGATCACCTGGAGGTGGAGTAGATAGATATTGGACCAGCAAGTCTAACACTAGAAGAGTTAAAGGCTAAGTGGATCCTTTCTGGAAATGAAGGCAGAGTTTTTTGTTTTTGCTTTTGTTTTTTTCAGGAACTGAACAGGACTACTTTTAAAATTGTTATATTTTCAAATAGGTCTGCTTCATATGAAAAAGATGTATAGCCAACAAAATTATATTGTAAATCACTCAGAGTAGGTTTATTTGATAAAGGTGGAAATGCCTTCTATAAAGTGATACTTGTTAATATAAATAAATATCGTCTTAAAAAGAAGTATATAATCATTATGTCTTCATTTCTAGCTCTTAAAAAAAAACCCTGGTTAATATGATTAATAAGCAATTTCTCTGAACCAAGAAAATCATGTACATGTTGGCAGGTGATTAATCTCAGTGCAAAATGAACAGAACTTAATATTTATGAACAATTTACTGATAGTTAGCTATGTGGTCTATTTCCATGATTATATGCACTGACTGTATGCCAAAGCCAAAAAGAAAATAACATTAGCCTGGTAAGATTGAAACAAGGGGATAAGAGAAATCTAATACACTACATGTTTTGTTCTATCCACTCATTGCTTGCCCTACCCTTCCTTAAAATGTTCCCTTCTGCATTCTCCAGTCAAACTCAAGAAGTCCCATGATCTTACTTGGCCATAGGGACTAGTTAGGGCTATCCAGATAGACTGCATTGAACTAATCATCATACTTTATCTTCTTCCTGGTTATAGCTAATTTGTCCACAGATAACACTTGACCCAGTAAAAACCTTTCCCAGGAAGTTTTTAACTTCACAATAGAGAGATCAAGTTTTAATCCCTCTCTAGTGATGAAATTGAGCCTGGAAATGGCTGTGAGTCATATTTCCAGCTGTATGGAAGAAGCAAATGGAACAATGAAGACAATAGGAAGAGAGATGCAGAGACAAAAAAGTGATCTGTTACCATCTAAGTCCCTGAGGTCTACTTGCAATTTTGCCTTTCCTGGAGTTTGGTTACACGAGACTATACAATTTCCTGTTTCTGAACTAATTTTAGTTGGGTTCAATTATGTGAAACCAAATCACCCTGACTAATACATACTAATACAAGTTTCATCTCCATTTGGGTTTTTTAAAAAATGTGTCATTGAAATGTATGTTTGAAGGGGAACTTCTATTTTAGACCTATACTGGTGAGTGACTTAAAAATTGTTCTTTTTGGTGAACAACATGAGGTATATAAAGTGCCAGCAGTAAAATTCACTTTTTTCCCTCTCAGATGAAGCTTCCAGTATCCTCTTCCCCAAATACTACAATTAGCAATGGGTGCAGCCCAGATTTCCCTCCAGGACTGAAGAACCTATTCCCTCAGTTGCTTGGAATGCTGTCAGCGGACTTCTCACAGCAGACAACTCTCTTTCAGAATGGTCTCATTACTTTGCCAAAGGTCATATCCCTTTCCCATGGCAGCCTGCCTCCAATGATGGGTTAATGTTTGGTACAAAGGCCTGGCTCCCTTGCCCCAACTCAGGAGAACTCTGAAAGGCCATCTTAGCATCAGAGCTTGCCATGGAGTGGGTTGAGGATTTCACTGGGGCTGCATCAAAGGCCATCTTCTCCTCATCCCCTTGGTTCCCTTCCTTTCCCTTCCCTTCCACAGGCATTGCTTCCAACAGCACTTCCCACTCAACTCCCAGCCTGCTAATCTCCATCTCAGAGGCCACCCATGAGAAACTCAACCTGCCACACAGTGCTTTTTAAAAATCATCAACCATAAAGATAATATATGGCCCTTTAAGAAAAACTCAATAACTGTTTAATGGCTCCTTAAATTTTCCCAGCACTATCCTAAGCATTACAGAGGACAGAATAAAACTATAAGGCATATTTCCTGCCCTTAAAGAATTCAGTCTCATTGGACACATGCAATTTAAGCAATCATTTTCATAAATTCATCAGTGTGCTCATAGGAGAAAAACTAAAAGGAAGCCCGAATTGGCATATGGTAAATGATTCGTAAATATTCATTGGATGGATGGAAGGATGGATGGAAGATATCTCTGAGCTGGGATAGATAAGAAAATGTATGTGAAGCTTATCTACATTTGCCATAGCAACCTTTCTTCTATTTGTTAAGCCCCTTTATCATCTCCTACTTTTCACATAAAAAAATAGAATAATCAAACCAAGTGAACGCACAAAATTCTACTAGGAACTCAGGTTTGGTTTGGGGGAAAAGAGCCTGCCCTTCGCCCTGCACCAGAGTCTCATCTCTAATGTACTCCTTAGATGGTCAAAGTGAACTGACCACACTCCAGCCTTGCAAACAAGCTGTGGAGAAAGAGAGCTAATCTATAGCCAGTAATGATCATACGAACATGGATAATAATATCTTATATCAACGGTAGTGTTTTAGGGACATGACTCTTACCTTATTTGATCCTTACCTAATCCTGGGAGGCAGAAAGGGTAAATATCATTGTACCCCCCTTTCACAGATGGAGAAACTAAGATCTAGAGGTCCTACATATTAGAGTAGAAATGAAAATGTAGTCCTACTTCCACTGCAGTCCTATAAACTATTAGAATTTACATAGATTGTTGATGGGATTCTGTCTCTGAAGGCTACCAAATTGAGAATAATTTAGTAATAAGATAAGCGATATTTTTAGTTCCAGTAGCACAATTAGTTTTGGACTCAGTAAAGGTCATCAATCTTAACCAAGCAGAATTTGTATTATTGCATATATTATTCAGAAATGATGTATTTGAACTTAAACCTTAAATTAGAAAAAGAAGTTTGTCCAATTAATTATATCCATATTTGGACAGACAAATATGTATAACTTTCCAGGTAATAAATATCCTTATCTTCTATCTAGGATCTTATTTACAATTTACTATTTCCCAGGAGATAAAAGCTAGATTCTATCAGAAACCTATTTCCCTTTCTACTCAGTTGTATGGCACAACATTGTATTCGTAGCTGAGATACACTTATTTTGGATGTCTACTTTGGCAGGTCCCTTGTGGGGTACAGGTAGGGGTGGGGGTAAAAATTGATGGGAAAAGAAATTAGGCTGCCAGCTCCTGCCATGTGCTTTCAACTCAAATCAGCTTATTTCCTCCACACGTCTTCAGCCAGCATATGGCAAAAACATCAGTTCATTTTCTCTTCCCTTCATGAGTGAATTGAAGTCATCTCTTGTGCAGTCATTATTCAGTAAGGATTATTCCATAGGATGATTTGATTTCCTATTGTCTTGTCTACTCTTGTTTCCACCTATATTTACATCTCATTGACTCTCAAGAATAATGTCTTACTCAGCTCTATTCCATCTGTTCCTGGATATAATGAAGATTCAGTTTCTAAAGTGCTCTATTCCTGCATCTGAGTCTCATCCCAGCAGTCTCACTTATGGACTATCTGACCTTGGCCAAGACAATTATACCCTCATTGGCTTCAGCTTTTTCTTCTAGACAAAGGGAATAATTATAACTGTTCCCTTTATTAATGTGCTTTGAAAAATCATGGGGGATCATTGGAATGTACAAATTTAATTGTCGTGGCTATGCATCCACGCGTAATCTCAGACATATTCAGTAGATTGTCATTTTGAATTAGTGGATATTCAAGGATGATACCTGAGATAGTCACTCAGCATGTATGAGCACCTGGACTGTCCAATAATTAATTTGTCCAGGCTTTGTAGTTCCCTTCTCATCAGCAAAAATTGACATTGAGCCGTAGAAACTTGGTTCCTTTGTTAAACATGGACACCTTGGGCCAAAGCAAGCCATATGCAAGTGCTGTTGGAAAAATTGAAGACAATGTTAAGAGAACTAAGAAAGTAATAATTATTAGTCAGAAAAATAAAGTTTTAAATATATTAAAGAGTGGAATCTTGAATTTGGCCATGTGACTCTTGATTTGATCATTAGTGACTCTATTATGTGAAAGACTCTGCCATATTTATTGGATATGAAAGAAGAAAAAGTGATTGAAGAAACTATTTCAGCTAGAACGTTAGCCAGTGCAAATATGGAAATTTGTGGGGGGGAAAACTGTATGTTAAAGTACTTTTGTAACTTGAAAAATTCCAGATGGGTTCAGCTGTCTCTCTCTTGAATGCTAAGAACCTGCTATACAAGGCAGTGTGGAAATTCTGGGCATGTTATTATGGTCCCACCCAATGAGATAATGCTGATCATATAGAAACTACTTTTAAAAGATTTTTTCTTCTAACTGCTACATAAAAAGTCTAAGTATTTAAAACTCCCTAGAGCTCATATTCCATATTCCTGAGAAAATAGTAAGCTGTTTAAATTATTCCTAAGCATTTGTTTAAAACTAATGACTAATTTAAAAGTGACTATGATTGTGTATAAATGCTCATGTCTTTCAATTTATCTGCTTTTCTTGTATGAATCTATCCTAAGAAAATAGTCCAACATATAAATGTTTATTGATTACAGTATTTATTTTTTTATGTAGTGAAAATATCCACTATTAAGGGGGTGATTCTGTAAATTATGGTTTAAACATGGAAAAAAAGTGCTGTCATTAGAAATGACCCTTTAGCAGACTTTAATGAAAAGTAGAAATTCTGTGACAAAAAAATTTAAAGTTCAGAATAAAAATTCATTTACTGTTTGATTTCAACCACGTAAAGATGTGTATTGATAGGGGTGCCTAGGTGGCTCAGTGCATTAAGCCTCTGCCTTCAGCTCAGGTCAGGATCTCAAGGTCCTGAGATCGAGCCCCATATCGGGCTCTCTGCTGAGCAGGGAGTCTGCTTCCTCCTCTCTCTGCCTGTCTCTCTGACTACTTATGATCTCTGTCTGTCAAATAAATAAATAAAATCTTTTTTAAAAAACTGTATTGATAAAACTCTGAATGCAAACCTGTAAAAATGCAATAGTTTTCGAACACTGAAACAAAGACTTCTTTATATTTGATGAACTTTCCAGGTGCTCTATGATGTATACATGTCACCTTTACAGTCAGGAAAAAAGTTGAAGGGAAATTTTAAATACTCAGTCTTTCTTAAACATAACAATATTATCTGCAGGAATGATGAGCAAATGAAACACTACCCCATGTCGGGAAGTGGAAGAGTGGTTGACAATCCACAGTACCTGTGCCCTACAGGCGTGTAAATGTCTCCCAGCTCCCCATTTGCCACTTATGAAATGTTTGTTTATGAGGCTAGAATGTTTCCAAAGCTAGTAAAACAGAAATCACTGACAGTATCAAGAAGGAAATTTGAAGATGCTTCTGTTACTATCCAAAGCAGTTATTTATTTACAAATATTAGACTAACTAGATACTGGGTACTGTGTGCATAGGGCATGGGGAAATAAGACAGCAGGAGTACTGCAGAGTTTACAGCCTCATGGTAGAGCTACATGGGAAGCAAATCATCATTTAACCCAAAGCTAGAAAGGTTAGGGTTAGCAAAGATGAGGGTTAGCAAAGCCAAACCGAGGACTAAGTCAGGCATGGGGCAGTCTATACACCAGCTCTTGGGTGCAAGAAGGGAGTACCTAGCATTCTCCAACATCCAAGCCTCCTTTTCTTGCCTATTCACAGAGGATTCTACTGTTCAGTTCCTTTGTAACTGGGTGGAGCAATGTGATTTTAATTCTGTCCAGTAAAATGTGAGCAGAAGTGACATCATATCTTCCAGGCTAGTGCAGTCTCTGTCATCCTCTGACCTTTAACTGAAGAGGTCCCGGGCATGCCTTGGGTGGCTCACTTGGTTAAGTGTCTGAATCTTGATTTGGGCTCAGGTCATGATCTCAGGATCCCAAGATCATGTCCCAAGTCAGGCTCCATGCTCATTGGGGAGTGTGCTTGAGAGTCTCTCTCTTTTTCTCTCTCCTTCCGCCCCTCCCCTACCACTCATGCCTGCTCTCTGTTTCCCTCTCTCTCAAATAATAAATAAATCTTTAAAAGATCCTGAGATCCAGGTTACAGGATCATGCTTCAGTCACTGAAAAACCACATGGATGGCAGTTGTCCTGGGGAGTCACATGGACCCACAGCTGACTGTGCATTGATAAGAAATAATTATTGTGCTCAGCTGCAAAGAATGGGGAGTTTTGTATTTCTAGTGTAATCAACCTATCCTGTCTTAAACAGGGATTATATTTATTTATCCATCTATTTATTTATTTATTTGAGAGGAGCAGAGAGAGAGAGAATCTCACAACCTTGATACCATGACCTGAGCCAAAATCAAGAGTTGGATGCTTAACCAACAGAGCTACCCAGGGATTTTAAAGATCAAATAGTATGATTAAATCAAGTAGAAGGGATGTACATTTGGAAATAAGAGTGTTAATTTCCTCAGCTATGGCTGACATCGTTATTACGTGGTTCCCAAAGGGATGCATTCCCCAGCGTTAGCAGTTGGTACTGACTCCTTTTTTATTTTCCCCATGACAGGTTTCTGGAACACATGTTTTCCCAGCCCCATTTGTTTAATTTCTGCTCAGACCTCCCCTGTTGCAGTTATGTTTATAGTATATTTCTCAATAGACTACCACCAATCCTTAACAACTCTTTCTTTGAAGACTTGTCTAGTAAATGTAAAATTCAAATTTTAATGCCCAATATGAGGTTTCTTTGCTTCATTTTCTAGAACACTGTCATCACATGTATTGGCCATGTACAAGATAAATAATGTAAAGAGAAAGCACAGGAAAGACTACAATGTTGCAACATAGTAAACTCAACTCAGAGTACTGGTGCAGTGGAGAGGTGCCTGGCTGGCTCAGTCATTAGGCATCCAACTCTTGATCTCAGGATTGTAAATTCAAGCCCAACATTGGGTGTAGAGATTACTTAAAAAAATAAAATAAAATCTTAAAAAAAAAAAAAAAAGAATAGTACAATGGAGAACATTTGGGGCATGCTACAGAAATGTGCATTGCCATGGGTGCAGATTACAGTCTGCTGAATTACTTTTCATTGTTTAAATATATAATAATAGTTGACATTACACAGGGCTTACCATGTATTAGTACATTAGAACAGAAGAACATTTGGCACTTGCATCAACTCTTACTTCAAGAAATTAATCAAAGACTGTTCCCACTTACAATATCCTAAAACCAATGAACAATAAAAACTGTATAGTCATTTCCTCTAATGAGATGCCATTTCTGAATTGAAATTTTCGCTCTTGTTTCTATAGTTTGTTCATTTATATTGTAAATGGTTTCTTTATTTAAAGAGGAGATTTCCACAGTGTGGAGGACTTAGCCAGTTTCAGCTCTGATCTTCCTGCCACACACCAGGACAGCTGAGCCAGGCAACTTCTGTTTGGCTCAATAATAACTTAAAAATGTAAATTAAATTAAATTAAAATAATTTTAAAATTATTTTAATTATTTTTTTAATTATTTAAAAAATAATTTTAAAATTATTTTAAAGAGTTGATTAGAAATTGCAGAAGAAAAACTTAGTGTGTTTGAAAGCATAGCAATAGAAACTATCCAAAATTATCATTCCTCAGGGCCTTGCTTATCTCTTATGTTGAGGTTCTTGGCTCTGCTGGAAAGATGAATCATATGCTGGGACTAAAATATTATATCATTGCATATTCCAAAAATAAAGAAAACTACTTTTCCTGAGAAAATAATATTTTATTCATTCATGTCTTGAACTTTCTGATCAGATCTGTGCTACAAAAAATTCTTGGTGATATTGTGTTCTCTTACAAAACTTTATCTTGTCATATCGTCTCATAAACATTATTTGCTGATTACAGGAAAAGCAATATAGAATGATTAACAGATAGAATGATAAACAGATAGAATCCCAATAAGTCTAAGCCCGTGACAAAAATTGGCACCATGGTCTTCTGCTTAGGACCAAGATAGAGTAACAGATACTAGATCTACTCTCTTGCCTAACCCTGGGCATCAGGAAAAAAATATCAATGACTGAGAAATGAGGAATAAATCAGGTAAATCTTATGATTGCCTTCGCATGGAAATTAAGGAATTTCCAGGCTACGGCACAGAAAAAGAACCCAGGAACTCAAAGCAGGCCTCTTGCATCAAGGAGATGGAATTTAGAGTCTCAGGAAAAAAAGGTAGCTAGAGTTGACAGGCAAAGTACTAGAGACTATGGCTGGGAAAGAACCACCCAGAAGTATTAGAACTCACCATGCTTAGTGTTCATCCAGGACTGGGAAGAGTGCCTGTTCCCACTAACTAGACTGAAATACTTCATAATTCACAAACTATTTGGTAAAGCATCTTGCTTCAGTAGTGTGGGATGATTAACCTTGACAAAACCTTACACTAGGACTGCTGACCACATCTTAAAAGCAATTCATGAAAGAATCAAATATTTTCAAGTAACCTAACTGCATCCCAGAACAATGTTCGAAAATATTTTCACTAACATAAGAATATCCATCACAGAATGAGAAAAAAATCTACAATGTCCAGCATTCCATAAAAGATTATGAGGCATGCAAAGAAGCAACATACAACCCTTAATGAGGAGGAAAGTCAATCAACTGAAAACAACCAAGATATTAAAATTAGCAGAGAAGGACATTAAAAGAGTTGTGTTTCCATATGATCAAAAGGACAGACACAGATGATATAGAAAAGACCTAAATCAAATTTCTGGTGATAAAAATTTTAGTGATGAGATGAAAAACAAATCAAATGGAATTAAGAGTAGATTAGAAAAATAGGTAAGATGCTTCACAACAATGTGAATATTCTTAACACTATTGAACTATGTACTTAAAAATAGGAAAGATGGTAAATTTTATGTGATGTGTTTTTTACCACAGTAAAAAGTTGCAGAAGAGTTGCAGAAGAAAGCTGCAGAAATTGCAGAAGAAAAACTCAGTAGCTTGAAGACATAGCAATGGAAACTATCCAAAATAAAGCAGAGAAAGAGAAAAAATAATAAAAAATAATAAGTGTCAGTGAGCTGTGGAAAACTTGAAGGTACCATATTTATGTATGTAGTAGAAGTCTCTGTAAGAATGGGTGACAGAAAGAAATTTGAAGAAACAATGACCAATAATTTTCCAAATTAGGTGAAAACTATATATCTGCATATCCAAGCTCAACAAATCCAAGAAACAAGATTTAGGAAAAGAGAATACTCCAAAACACATCATAATTGAATTTACTGAACCAGTGATAGAAAGAAAATTGTAAAAGCAAGAATAAAGCAAAAAAAAAAAAAAAAAAAAACCTGTTAAGTACAGAGAAATAAAGATAGAGAGATGATAGCAGATTTCTTGTAGGAAACACTGCACATGAGAAGACACTGAAGCAACATCTTTAATGTATTGACAGAAAAAAACAAAAGAGAAAACCTGTCCACCTAGAATTCTACACTAAGCAAAATATTTTTTAAGAGATAAGGTGAAATAAAGACTTTCAGATGTACAAAAGATGAAAAAAATTCATCATCCACAGACTTGCTACATAAGAAATGTTAAAAGAAAAATTTCAGGAAAAGATAAGAAGACAAAAAGGAAAACAAATTAGAACAAATAGAAAACAAATGGCAAAATAATAGGCTTCAGCTTAACTAACACCTAAGCGCCCCAGTAACTTAATTGTCAAAACATCCCAGTTAAAAGGTAGAGACTGGGGTGCCTGGGTGGCTCAGAGGGTTAAAGCCTCTGCTTTTGGCTCAAGTCATGATCCCAGTATCCTGGGATCAAGTCCCTCATCGGGCTGTCTCCTTGGTGGGGAGTCTGCATCCTCCTCGCTCTCTCTGCCTGCCTTTCTGCCTACTTGTGATCTCTCTCTGTCGAGTAAATAAATAAAATCTTAAAAAAAAAAAAAAAAGGTAGAGACTGCCAAATCAAAAAAATTTTTCAATGTAAGACCCACCTATATGCTGCATATAAGCACTGCATAGAAAATGATAGAAAAAGATGTACCCTGCTAGCCCGAAGTAAGAGAAAGCTGGAGTGGCTATATGAGTATCAGGCAGAATAGATGTCAAAGCAGAGTATTATTGGCTTTTTCAAAGGTTATTTCATAAGGATAAAGGAGTTAATACCTCAAGAAGGTATACAAATATAAATATTTAATAATTGATAGCAAAATACTTGAAGCAGAAACTGAGAGAACTACAAAAGTGGACCAATCCACAATAGTTGGAGATTTCAATATTCTTCTCTCAATAGTTGACAGAAAAATAGACAGAAAATCTGCAAAGTCAAAGAAGAGTTAATAACATAATCCATCAATTCTATTTAACTGATATTTTAGAACACTCCAATGTACAAAAGCAGAATATATCTTTTTTTAAGTGCTCATGAAACACTGACCAAGATAGACCATATTCTGGCCTATAAAAAAGTGTCTCAATAAATTTAAAAGATTCAAGTTATACAAAGGATGATCTCTGACCATAATATAGTTATTAGAAATCAATGACTAGAAGATCTTTAGAAAATTTCAAATATTTAAAAACTAAATAACACAATTCTAAATAACCCATGAAACAAATAATAAGTCAACAAGGGAATTAGAAAGTGTTTTAAACTAAGTAAAAATAAAAATAAACTATTTCCATATTTGTTAGATGTGTTTTAAAAAGTACTTAGGGGAAATTTATAGTATTAGAAAGTGAAACTCAAGTAACAGAGGGAGAAAAAATGAATCAGATCAGAAAGCAATGGAATAGAAACACAAACCCAGCAGCGAAAATAAATGAAACAAAAAGCTTTGTTTGAGAAGATCAATAAAATTAGAAAATCTCTAGCCAGGCTAATCAGGAAAATAAAGAAAGTAGTCATAAATCACCAAATTCCACAAATAGATGTAATAACAGTCTAGATTCTACCAATATTAAAAGAACAATAAAGTAATATTATGAAAAACTTTATGCCAATACATTTGACAGCTTAGAAGAAATAGAAAAATTCCTTGAAATACACAAACTTCAGAAAAAACAGGTAACCTGAACAGCCGTATGTCTTTCAAAGAAATTGAATTTGGAGCTAAAAACTTTCCCACAGAGAAACTTAAGGCCCAGATATTTTTACGGGTAAAATTTGCCAGACATCTAAGAAAGAAACAATACCAATCAAAAAATATTGCAGAAGGTCAATGAAGAAGGAATACTTCCTAACTCAATGAAGCAAGCATCACCTTAGACTAACACAAGACGAAGACCTCAAGAAAAGAACACTACAGAGTAATACCTCTCATGACATGCAAGTAAAATTACTCAACAGGGATATTTTTTTAAAAAGATTTTATTTATTTATTTGACAGAGAGAGATGACAAGCAGGCAGAGAGGCAGGCACAGAGAGAGGAGGAAGCAGGCCCCCTGCTGAGCAGAGAGCCTGATGCGGGGCTTGATCCCAGGACCCTGAGATCATGACCTGAGCCAAAGGCAGTGGCTTAACCCACTGAGCCACCCAGGCGCCCCTCAACAGGGATTTTAGCAAATTGAATTAAAAAATATGTTAATAGGCTACAAGGACCAAGGAGGAGGATGTTATCCCACAAATCCAACAACGGCTTATCATTTAAAAATCAATTAATATAATTCACTATATCAACAAATAAAAAGAAAAAAAAACACATGATAATCTAAATAAATGCAGAAAAAGCATTTGATAAAATCCAATTTCCATTCCTGGTAAAAATTCACAGCAAGGGAACTTTTTCAACCTAATAAAGGGGAAAAGGACATCTATGAAAAACCTAACTTCATTCTTAATAATTCTTAAGCTAACTTCATTCTTCATAATGAAAAGCAAATGTCTTTCTTCTATGATCAAAAATGAGACAAAAATGTCCACCTCCCCAATTTTAGCCATCATTTTATTCGAGGTTCTTACCAGCGCAGAAGGTAAAAAGAAAAAATAAATAAATGAAAGACATCCAAATTGAAGAGGCAGAAGTAAAATCTATTCGTAGATGACATGATTGTCTGTAGAAAATCCTATGGAATTGATAAAAAGCTACTAGAACTAGCAAGTAGACTCAGCATGCAAGATCAATATACAAAAATCAGCTGAAGTTCTTTATACTAGTAATAAACAATCAGAAATTTTAAAAAGCAATACCACTAATGATAACATCAAAATGTGTAGGGGTAAGTCTAACAAAAGATGTGGGAAACTTCTACAATGAAAACAATAAAACATTGCTGGGGGATGTAGTAGAATTCTTACGTATATGAAGTGGTAAGACCATGTTCCTGGGTTGGAAAACTCAATATTGCTAAAATGCCAATTCCCCTCAAATTGATCTATAGATTCAATGCAATCCTTATCAAAACCCCAGCAGACCTTCTTGTGGAAATTGTCAAGTTTATTTCAATACCAAATTTAAAGGAAATATATAGAAACTGGAATAACCAAAACAAATTTGAAAAAATTGCCAAAAAATAGCCAAAATTTTTGAAAAAATAAAAAGCACAAAGTTGGAGAACTCTCAAAACCATATTTCAAGACCTAGTACAAATCTATGGTAATTAAATGGTATGTGTTTAACATAAAGACAGACAAAGCATTACTGGAAGAGAATAGAGTCCAGAAATGGACCAACAGATACATGGAAAACTAATTTTCAACACAGATGCAAAGGAGACAAGATAATCTTTTCAAAAAATATGCTGAAATAATTGAGTATTAGTATGCAAAATATGGACTTTAATCCATACATATCACTATAAATACTAATTAACTCAAATGAGATCACAAATCTAAAAGAAATCTTACAACTATGTGAATTCCAGAAGAAAACAGAGCAATATCTTTGTAATCTTAAGTTTAACAAGACTTCTTAGATAGAAGCCCCAATGTAAATTTTTTTAAATCGCTCAGAAATTACGCTCTTTGAAAGACACGAAGAAAGTAAAAAGCCACTGACCAAGAGAAAATATTTATAAATCATATATATGAAAAAACACATGTGTTTAGATTACATAAAGAACTTCCAAACAACCCAATTAAAAAATGGGAAAAGACTTGATTGAAAAAATTCTTCACCAAAGAAAATACACAGATGGTAAATAGAGCCAAAAGATGTTCAATATCATTAGTCATTAGGGAAATACAAATTAAAGCCAAACTGAGACCCTCCCACATACTTTATAAAATGGCTAAAATTAAAAACTGACCATATGAGTGTTGGTGAGGTTGTGGAGGAATTAGAACTCCCAAACATTGCTGACGAAAACGTGAAATGATGTAAAATTGTACAACCCTTTTGAAAAATAGCTTGGCCATTTCTTAAAAACAAACTATATCCCAACCATACAATGCAGTTTTTCTACACCTAAATATTTACTCAAAGGCAAACAAAGCATATGTGCACACGAAGTCTTGTATATGAATGTGCATAGCAGTTTGTCATAGCAAAAACCTGGAAAACACACCTGTGTCCATGGACAGGTGAATTGGGTAAATAATTTGCAGTATACCCATATAATGGGACACGCATCAAATATAAAAACAAATGAACTATTGAGAGACACAATAGCATGGATGGATCTCAAAACAATTATGTTCAGTGAAAAAAGGCAGAGAGGAAAGAATACATACTGTGCTCCATTTACATAAATGTTTAGAAAACAGTGAATAATCTATAATAGTCTATATAATTTATAATAGTCTAATTATTACCAAGAGGCATGGAGAATCTTCTGGGAAAAAAATGTGTATTTTCATTACCTTGACTGTGGATTGGCTCACCAATTTATACATATGTCAAAACTTACAAATTTTATACTTTAATTATGTGCATTTTCTTTTATGTCAATTATACCTCAATAAAGCTGTTAATAAAAATCTTGCAAGCTAATGTTCCCCAATTGCATAAAATTTACTTTGAGTCACCATCCAAAAACTTTATAAGATTTATTTTTCCTCTTCTCTGTTTTTACAACCCTGGGAGTTAATCTTGGAGACAAATGTCCACAAATTCTATCTGCCAAAGACCACAAATTATCAAATCTGTTGTCAAAGATGGACAACCGCTGGCTTGGGGCTTGATATATGAACTATGGAATCAACACATTAAACTGACCGTGATAATTTTCCAGAAATACCCCCAGTTCAAGTTAGCACATCTGCCAAGCTACTACTGCTTCTTATATGCAGTATCATTGTTACTCAAATTCTTGCACACATCCCACAAAATGGCACTATTTTATCAGCGATCATTTAGAATCACAGTGATCACTTTAGGTAAACTCTAGCTATTTCCCAAAACTGTCCATCTTAGAATCATCTTAAAGCAAATGGGCAGTCAAATCCCCAATGTTAAATGTACTGGTTTTTTGGTTTTTTGGTTTTTTTGGTTTTTTTTTTTTTTTGGTTTTTTGCTATAGAGAAGCTTCTAAACAAAATTCTGATCCTCTAATAACCTTTAATTACAAAGGAAGCTCCAAAAGCCCATAGCTTCACAGAGACTGTCTTTTGATCCAGTGGCAAAGACCTACCTTGCCTCAAGGTTATAGCAGCCACTGCCAAATTTATGGTGGCTTCTGCTGGCACAGTTTCAAGGTCTTCCTTAGAACTGGTGTTATACAATTTGGCACTTAAATGAAAATAAACATTTCCAGCAAACTGGCTTATATCCTACAAGATAGTCTTGCTCACTCCTTGTTGCTTTGAAATGTTCTCTGGAGTTTCGTGGGTGAAATCTGAAACCCGCCTCTGTACTCAGAGGGCACAGAGAGACTGAACATAGAGGTGACCACTCCAGGTTGGTAAGAGGCAGATTTAAAAAGCAAAGGGAACTTACATACAAAGCTTGTCTTGGGCAGCAAGATGAGCGGATCCCTACGTCTGTTAGCCAAACTTAAAACTTTATAAAGAACACCTAACTAGGTTCAGTCATGTAAGCCTTGCAGATGTTCTCAACAAATCACTGTCCCAAGGTTGTGTCCTTGGAACAGCCTCTGGAAGCGAGAAAGGAAAGCGGAACCCACATTCCAGGGGTGGGGGACCTGATTGCCCAGGTCCCACTCAGGGGTCAACTGGTAGTCACATCTTCTCAATGACCTCTCCCAATAACCTCTCCCAACACTCCTTTATAAATTAGTAGCCACTGTTTTAACACTTTCTACCTTGCTGCTTCCCTTCTCAGGATAAGGAGAAATGCACACAACTAGGGGTAACATCATCTATGACACCTCCTTAAAATTAGATATCTCTTGGGAAAGATTGATATTTAGGAGAAGAAGCCTAAGTTGAATGAATTAATCTTGAAATAATATTTTTTTTTAATCCTGATTTGATTAAGTTTATTCTGAATTGGCCAAATTAAATTTTTCACTAGTTGGTGAAAATTAATATTTATGACAGAAATTAATTTTGATAATAAAAGAATTCTTAAAGTTGTATTTCATGCACAATTAGGGTCCAGACTGATACATTTGCATCCATTAAAACAGCTTCCTTCCCTGCTAGGAGGAACCAGGTTCCTGGATGATTTCATTCGGACAGGAATGGAGTGAATTCTACAAGTTCCTAGATAAGGGTCTCAGGCTAGAATTTAAAATAATTCCACTGCAAGGATAAAGGAGGTTATGGAACAAGCTGATTGAAGGCTCTGGAACAGAAATAGGAACCTAACCCAGATTTACATCCAAATTTATTTGAATCCAAACCCATGTTCACTCTCTTTCTAAAGAGGTAGCCCAGGGTTTGAAGTCCAGTTCAGCAATCTGGAGTCTGGGCAATATGGCCTCTTACATAAAAGGAGAGATTACAGTGATCTTCAAATATGAGAGACCATCTGTGAACACCTGCCCTTAGCAAGTGTTTAACACCTTTTATTTAAAATAATAAGTATCTAGTAGAATGTCAGGTGATGTGTACCCTCCAAAAAAGGAGGCTTTCATACCTAATGATCAGTTTTCTGGTCAAGGAGAAGTGTAGTCAAATTGGCAGGAAAGAGGCAGCAGGAGTTTTGAATGGGCTGCACATGATTAGGTGGCGGTCAGAGGGAGTCAGGAGAATATTTATACTTGCTTTTTCAGCTTCTGTCTGCAGTATTACTCACTGCATAAATCTTGCAGGGGCTTTGTTGAGACCAGTTCTAAGTGCCTGCAGAGCTAACGGCCCCGCCTTTTGGATATTATTATTTCACCTACCTCTGTTGGGAGACAAGTAATAGAACTTCCCATTAAAGGTATTTCTGGATTCGAAATTTACTCATTTGCTGCTGTCACCTGATCTGATCTCCTTACGTATTCGCCAGTGTTCAAGGATTTCAGTTTCATTTGTGCTTGTGTTTTACCTCAACTCATGTTTTCCAGCTACTCCATTCACCATCCACCTTTCCCTGACCCGCCTCAAGAACAAAAAAACAACCGTCCCAAAAACCTTTCTGTATGTTTCTAAGTACCAGCCTTACCCGTATGTTATAGCCTCTAAGATTATAAAATCAATACAAATATTTTTCTTTTGAGACAGATTTCATCATCGCAGCCATGAAAGAAACATAAGATGATTTTTAGTGTTGATTTTTGAAGATGAGGACGCCTAGGGAATGGTCTGTTTGTTGGAAGATGAGTCACATTTGGCAAAGGTTTAAATGAAACTGCAAATTTGATAAATCTGTCCAAGGTTTAAGAATATTCAGACATCTTTCTTCTCAAGAAAATCCCCATGGATCTCTTCAAAAACAAAAGCTTCTCTACAATGGCTTCAAATGATTCAGACATAACTTCCTGCATATACGCCACCAAAGGGATTTCTTTACTTTTAGTAAGACCATTAGCTAGCTTGCCAAATTCTTCAGCATAACAAAATTATATGCCGTTTCTCTCTTGGGCATGCTGAAATGGTGAAAATTGCCCGGAGAAAATTGAAACCCTGATAATTGATTTTCTTGCTGTTTTCAAAAGACCCAAACCTTTCTACGATTAAATTGAAACTTTTCGGGAAGAACACAATCAAGACCATAGGGAATACCGCTAGAACAGTTTCACAGCTAAAACCTATACATGACATTTCTTGAGACACAGATTTAGAATTAAATTATTTTTCTAAAATAGAACTCTTCTCTTTGGGCTTATGCAGAATCAGCTAATTTAGTTATGCTATTCACTTTGTCCTTAGAATCTGGGAGCCAAGAATTAAAAATATTTAAAAAAAAAAGGTAACTATTGGCTGTGAAAAGAAATTCTTCATATTATAAACTTAACATTGAAAAATAAATCTATCTCCCCATTAGTGAATTTCAGATAGGGACTTTGTTGACCAAATGACTGAGATGTGAGACCTTTAGTTTCCCCCCAAAATACACTTCTAAGTGATTAGACCATGTTGTCAATGTGATTGTGGGGTGTATATATTTCCAAATCAAGATACTTTATGGTTGTCCCAAGACACAGACTGGATCACACAATACCATTGTTAGTTGATACATGAAAAACCTGTTCAACAGTTGAAGGAAACTTTATACATATATGGAAGTCCTTACCATATAAACACTTGGTTACCTTTTCTAGGATAACTGTATTCCACAAGAATATCTGGACTATTAAGAAAAGTTCTTTGAATCATTATTTCTTGAACATGATACACCAAAATTTAAAATCTCAACTGATATGAATGTGCTTTATTTCTAAAGACCTAGATGAGAGGAAAGGGTTCATGAAAATGCCTATAAGGTCATTGCCTTCAACTACTGGCCGGCCTTGTGCTTGGAACAACCACATTCCATCTTAGAGTGAATATTTATTCTTTTTGCCCAGAGCATCCCATCTCCCTTATGGTGGTAGGTAAGAGTACTCCAGTTTTCCTTTGAGGGAACAAACTCATCCCTACAGCATGTGTGTGGGAATAGTCACTCTACTTCAGATGTGGGGACTCAGCCAAGTTGCTCATTTTGCCATGTACTCCCCATACTGCCTGCCTAACCCTAGTGATTGGTTGAAGCATGGGACGGGCCCAGTAATCCAAAGTGAGGCCCAGAAAGAGTGTGTGTGCATCTCCAGAAGTATGAGGAAACTATAGTAAGTGATTCTCTTTCTGCAGAACTTAAGAGAAGAATATTATGGATCTTAGTCCATTGAGGGCCACAGAGTAGATGCTAGAAAGGGACCCTAGTGGTACTGTTTGAGTACAGAATTAAGCAATACCTAAAATTAGCTCCATTTCATCAAAAGAAACATTAAATGTTGTCAGTTCAACCTTCAAATATTTGCAATGAAAAAAAAAATCCTAATTGGCATTTGAGCTTCTCCACTGCTCAACAAAAAACATACACATTTTATATCTTGATAAGATTGTTATAAACAAGTTTTGGAAGGGAACTTTCATTAACCTGAGAGAAAACAAACACAAGCATAAATAGCTATGTGTAGTTTATAAGTTGTGTATACAACTATCCGTTTTATAGTAAAGTTGCAATGTTTTAAATTCAAATACTTTTTTAAAAAGAACTATAATGAAGGATCTTCAATAGAGCCAATAGGATCAATAATAGGGGTAGATTAGGAACATAGTTTCCATGTTATGGCTTTCACAAGAGCATCATAAAAATAAAAACACAAATTCCAGTTTTGACCAATGATTTTACTGTTATTTTACACGGCTTTATAGGTCATAATCATCTCTCCTCATTCTATAATTCCAAGACATTTTTCCCATTTAATAGTTTATTTGAACAAACATTTATAGCTGGATGATGATAGTTACTCAGTCACCTCAAGAGGAATGTTGACTCAAAGACACCTTTCTGCTTACAGAATCCTTTAGAAACTATCTTGAGAGTAGGGTGTCTGGGTGGCACAGTCAGTTAAGTGTCTGACTCTTTTTTTTTTTTTTCAAGATTTTATTTATTTATTTGACAGCAAGGGAGGGAACACAAGTCGGGGGAGTGGAGGAGGGAGAGGAAGGCTTCCAGCAGAGCAGGGAGCCTAACATGGGTCTCAACACGAGAGTCAATCCCAAGAGCAGGGATCATGACCTGAGCCAAAGGCAGACCCTTAGTGACTGAGCCACCCAGGTGTCCATAATCATCTGACTCTTGGTTTCAGCCCAGATCCTGATCTCAGGGTTGTGAGATCGAGCCCTACATTGGTTTCCACGGTCAGTGCGGAGTCTGCTTGAGATTCTCTCTTGTTCTCCCTCTGCCCCTTCCCACTTGTGCTTGTTCTTGTTCTCTCTTTAAAATCAATCTATCAATCAATCCTTAAAAAGGAAAAAAAAAGAAAGAAACTGTCTTGAGTGACATGTCTCAATCCTGGCCAATTCTTTACTCTCATTAGTATCTCAAGTATAGTTTCCTCAGAATGGACTTTATGAAATCAATCTTATATACAAAAGATAATTCTGCTGTCACTCCAAGTTATAAATTCTTTAGAGCATTTTATTCTTTTGAAAGTATAGGACAGATTTCAGACCCAGGTCTGGGTTTCTCAAAAAAAGATGACCATCTGACCACAAAATACTACTTTATTTTTCCTTCATTCTCATGAAGTATTCAAATTAAAGTCAGAATCATATTGGTATTTGTTAATCACTTTAAACGGTGTTCTTCCCACTTGTATGATCTTGGTATCAAAGAAACCAGCCTTTAAATTCTTAACATTCTGGCAAAATGAGAAGAGATAAGAATAATATTCTGAAAGGCAGAGTTTTAATTTTAATGTTTTCAAAATTTAGTACGTTTTAACCCTTTCAGTTTTTGTGTATGTATTTATGCATGCAGGTGTGTGTGTAAAGGCTATTATTTAGATCTTAGTTAAATAGCATCTATTCAGCCTTCTGAATAGGAAGATGGCCACATGGATAATAGGAAGAAAAATCTGCATATCAAGTCAGTTGATCCTGCAGATAATGGTATGTTTGGCAAATCATTCTTAAAATGTAATTCTAACCAAAATCAGATTTAGAATAATGCCCTACTGAACCCAGAAATTCAGGGTGGAAACTTGAGTAGGAGACATAGAAAAGAATGATTTTTTTTCTGTTCATTTTAGGATCCATTATCATAAGTAATATTTGAAAAAGTATATATTGATTTCTACTTAATATCTTTTCTTAATAAACTTTGCTTTTCTCTCAGATTAGTTCATCTCTTAGAAAGCAACATCCACATAGTATCTTAACTCCTCCCTGAAAAGTCTTTGCAAAAGTTTAACACTATCCTTTCAGTATCTGTCAATGGCCAATATATAAAAATGGTCTGATTCATAGAACTTTTTGTGTCTCATATAAAATAATATTTAAAGGTAATGTCCACTGTGTTATCATTGCTCCTCTGTATGGATCCATGTCAGGAATTCCCCCTGGAACATAATTTCTGCCTGCTTTACGATGTCAAGAATACCGTTTGCTTGTTTGTTTTCTTACAATATATAGATATTTCTTCCATAATATCGAAAGAGACCTCTAGAATCCACTAGACTTCCTTTTGGTCTTGTCTACTAGGAAACTAAAAGTATATATTGCCAAATTTAGTTTAAATTATATTTACATACTGTATTGCATTAATGATACAATGTTAGATTTCTGTGGCAGTAAATTTATTTCTATTAAAATTCTGGTCATTCTTTCATTCTTCATATTAATTGCTTTGTCTAATATCTGGGAAATATCGAAATAGTATGAAATTTCCAAGTTTTATTTGGAAGTAAGGGTAAAGTAACATATTTTAAATATATGTTACCTTCTTAATTTACATACAGTTAAATTAAAGTTGAAAAAAAAATCATGTATACAAACTTTTAGGTACTAAAGCCAAAAGAATTGTGAAACTGGAGAGTAGTGTGGAGGTTTATAAACCATAAAGAAAAGGCTGAAGCTTTTCCCTAAAAACAGATAAGAAAACACATCTAAGTGGTGATTAATAGTAAATGAAGTAACCTGAAATGAAATGTCCCATGTCTTCTGATATTGCTACTCTAGATTTTGCCTTTATTCATTGCTTGATTTATATTGTATATATACTGTCATCAGGGAAAAAAAAAATGGTTTCCCTCTCTCCAAGGGAAGTTCAACCCTTTTAACATACATGCAATTCTAAGGGAGGAAGGGGACACTATTCATCCAGTAGTGTGTTCATTCTTCCAACAAATATTTATTAAGTACTCGCTATGTATTAGGCATTGCATTTGCAACCTTATTCTTATGGAACTTCCTACCAAATGGAGATAGATATTAAACACAGAGAACAAAAATGTCAGATAAATGTACAAATAAATATTCAGGTCAGATAAATATCTATATAAATAAATATAAATATGTCAAAATGAGAAGTGCTATGCAGAATTCAAGAACAAGATGTGAAGAGGAAGAACACAGGGAAGGCAATATATATCAGGGGATCAGGCAAAACAACTCAGAGAAAATGACATTTATGCTGGACTCTGGAAGAGCTGTATGAGTTAGCAAGGTCAAGGAGGGCAAGAGCGAGAATATTCTTAGCAGAGAAAAAAGCTGGCAGAAGGGCCAGAGGCAAGAAAGATCCTGGCACATTTAAGGAACTGAAAGACCAGTAAGGCTCAGCTTAAAGAATGAGAGAGGAGTGCAGAAACATGGTACAGAAATGAACACCTGTTTAAACCACCAGATCAGTCAAATAAAGCCAACAATAAGGCAGAGAGCAGTAGATATGACAGACTGATTGCTCTTAGTCTCTCATTGTTCCTTGACTGAAATAGAAATTTATGTATGTGTTTTTGGTCATAATTTTTAGTAAAGTGAGTTTTTCAAAAGAGAGATAATAAGTCCATGGCTGCTTGGTGCTCTCAGAGGCTGAGTTGTTCTCTCCTTAGTCAACAAATATTTATTGTACTAGGGCTGGGTATACAAAAGTGAATAGAGGAAACACCTCTCCTGCCCTCATGCAGCCGTCAGCCTAAGGAAGATAAAGCCAAGCAGGCAGACAAGCATGGGGGACTTTCTCATGGACGAGCAGTGGTAAAGGTGGCCATTCCGTGGAGGACGGAAGGGAGAAAGCAGTGTGGTTGAAGCCGTTGTGAAGTTTAGACAGGAGCCCAAGGCCCTGGTGGGAGAAGGAAATATTCCCCATCTAAGAGACTTGGACTGAGAAGTATGGGAGGGGGGCTGTTCTGATGCCACCACATCGGTCTTGCCTGGAGTAAATCTCTCCTAGTTCTTGATTAACCTAAGAACATTTTATTTTCTTCTCCTCATAAATAGGAGGTACTACTGACTTGGGGAATGATTCAGCTTAGATCAAGGATTTTTAAATAAACAATCGTTTTACTGCAATGTAAAATATTTGACAATTAAACGTCAGATTGTTTGACTATGTGTGTTTGCCTTTGAAGGAAATGGTGGTTATACGTGGGCATAAAAATGAACACCCCTTGAAGAATGAGGAAGTGACTCTTGCAGTTAGTAAATTGTTTCGGTCTCTGACCACAGAAGCAGAGGCTAGCATCAAATTTGATTTACAAAGTAAATATAATTTCTACAGTTGGGTTCAGCCTTTTGTTTCTTTAAAGGATATATATTTTAGTTTGCACTGTGAAAAACACAGATTAGCATTTTTCAGAACATTAGAGATCAAACATAGTATCATAAAAGGAACTCATTTTATCTTCTAGTCACAGATGATGATCTGTGTGACTAATGTCACTAAGTCACAACATGTGACTAATTTTGGGGGCTCTGCTCTTACCCACATATTATTCCATATCTGTTTCTTTATGGCAGCAGAAGACAAGACTCCAGCACTAGTTCATCTGTGAGACAAGAATATGAATATACCAGAATTTTCTCTATGCTATCTGATCTAGAACAACAGTCTAATATTCTTGACTCTGGGAAGTATTGACATACGTTTGAATTCAACTCATGATTTTTTTTTTTCAAAATAGGCCTTAATCATTAAAAAATCATTCTATATTCAAATTAAAACAATTTAATAGAACTTTCCTTTCCAGAAACAATAACATAAGGAGCAAGGCATTTCATAAACTGTGGTACTAAACTAGTCACAGTACAAAAATAAATAGACACTAAGTACACCAGTCAAACAGAGACAAAAATAAGTATAAATTAAGTACACTAGTCAAACAAAGACTCTCTGTCCCTTGAGCTTGAGAGGAAGTTGGACAAACTTTGGCCTGGGGTTTCCCAAACCAAATTTAAGCTCAGGCTGAATGTTTAACATTTGGTGCTAGGATATGGTGAACAAAGACAGAAATCATAAATTAATGTCTATGTCCCAGAGTGCTTTTCTTTGTTTTTGTTTTTCAAAGGTTTTATCTATTTGACAGAGAGAGAGAGAAAGAGAGAGAGATCACAGAGGGAGAAGCAGACACCCTGCTGAGCAAGGAGCCCCATGCAGGACTCAATCCCAAGACCCAAGCCAAAGGCAGACAATTAACCAACTGAGCCACCCAGGTGCTCCCAGAGTGCTTTTTAAAGTAAAAAGTAGAGTTGTGAGAGTTAAGTACACAATGACCTGAACAGAACCTGTCTGTATGGAGATGACAATAAACAGGATGGGGTGGCGGGGGTGGGGGACTCCTATTCACCTTCTCTGCTCAATGCTCCTGAGGATATATTTTGGTGTATAACCCTGCAGGCACCAGACTGGACATGGGATGGGCCCTGACAAAGGCAATCCATGGAGTATCCCCTACTGGAAACTAGAATGGACCAATTTTGAGAAATAGGGGCTGAATCAGTCAGAAGTGAAGGATGGGAGCAGATGTGAAAGGAAGTTCTGTAGTAGACTATAAAGCCTTTGCAAACTGAAGAGGAAACAGAAATTATGAGTAAGCAACGGAAGTTAGTAAATCAGTCTAGAGAGGAAAGTGGAGCAGATGTGCAGAGGGAAGACAATGAGACACAAACTATATGCCTCATCTCATGATTCTTGGCGACTTTCCCATTCATCCCCAACTCAAGTCCACTTATGTCCCCATTGTTATATAAGTAAGTTGAACAGTAAACAAATGTTTTTTCTTGGGTCACTATAATCAATATCTAGAAGTTCCTTGCAAAAAAAGAGGTCCTAACCATACACTAATCAATCCAAGTCTCTACTTCATCTTGTGCTGACCCAAATATCAACACTGAGAAAATTACTTCCTATGTCTTTAAGTGAAGAAAAAACATAGTCACTTACCCAAAAGGAAGCTTCTTACTGAAAAGACAACTGACATTCCTCCTGATCTCTCACAGAAATCCTGGCTTAATATTTGAAAATGAGGAAAGATCCAGAGGGCATAAGGGATTTAGGGAAATGGACATCCAAAAAGTAATTACCCCAAGATTCTCTGTCCTGGGACACTCGCTGTTCGGTGAGCGAATGTTTATGCAGCATGGGGGAAAAAACTGACAAAAATTCCTGCTCCACGCAACAGGCAGATTAGAAGAGAAGATAAAGAACAAGCAAAGTAAGTAAGTATGATACACAGTGTGTTAGATGAGTTCTAAAGAGTAAAGCAAAATGAACCATGAAGATACAAACCTGGGGGTGGGGAATATTGATATTTTAAAGAGGTGACAAGGAAGCATTTGCTAGTAATGTAAGTTTCATATGAAGAAATGGAGAAAGGGAAGGATCTCTCCTCACAGACATCTGTGAAAACAGGTTTTAAGACAGAGTAAACAGCAAATGCAGACGCTCAATGCAGGGTGTTGGAGTGTTGGTAGAAAAACAAGGTAGGGAGCATGGCTGCAGTGGAATAAATGAGAGAGAGGTGAGTGAGGTCTGGAGGTCACAGGGGACCAGGCTTTACAGAGTTTATGGCCTTTGACTTTTACTTTGAAGGGATAGGAAACCACTGGAGGGTTTAAGCATAACAGTAATGCAACATAATCTACATTTTAACAAGATCACACTGATGGCTGGATTGAAAGTAGATGGAAGGAGGCAAGAGCAGAAGAAGGTAACAAGTAAGTGCAGATGCAGGTAACAAGACACTATCTTAATAATTCAGGGGATAAATAATGATGATTATGGCAGGGTGATAGCAATGAAGAGATGAGAAGTGGTTGAATTCTGAAAAAAGAACTGAGAGGACTCGGTGCTGGATCAGATGTGAGAAAGGAAAGAAAGAAGGGAGTCATTTGGTCTGAGTCACTAGAAGAATGGAGTTTCCATTTTCCATAATGTAGAGGACTGGAAGAGGAACTTCTCTGGGAAGGAATTTTAAACGATACATTTTGGACATGTTAAATTGTTTATGTCCAACAAATATGCCCAGGTGGAGATGTCAGTAGACAGTTTGATATATAAATCTGGAGTTCAAAAGGGTGAAGGGGTGGAAGCATTTAGGTGGAGTCTGTATAGATAGAAAAGAGGTCCGACCACTGAGCTCTGCAAGGCTCCCACGCTGAAAGGCTGTGTGTCAGTTAGAATACAATCCACTGGATACAGTAGAAAGCCCAAATAACAGCATCTTAAAGAACGTAGACAACTGGAAGTAAGACCTCCAGAGCTAGTAGGCAATCTATGATATCAACAAAGACCCTGTTCCTTTTCCTCTCTGTTCCACCATCCCGAACACATGGCTTCCATCTCCACCATTGCCTCAGAGGTGCAATATGGCTGCCATAGCTCCTGGCAGTATACCCATTTCAGGCAGGAAGAAGGTAAAAGCAGAAAAGGGCAGAAGAGCTCTACAGGCAGTGCCACCCAGTGACTCCTGCCTACACAAATGGAGAGGAGAAGAGATACTGACTCTGAAAGCAAACTCCTGGATGAGAATCCTGTCTCCGCCATTCATAGATGCGAGGTCTTGGGAAGTCAATTAACTTGGGCAAGTTGATTAATCTCTGCCACAAATTTGCCCTCTGAAAATGAAAACAATAATAGCTCTTACATAGACATTGGTGTGAGGAATAAATGAGATAATATGCTTGGAAAATTCCCTGCCCAGAGTAAATGCTCCTGAGTGGGCTGATGTGATTATGTTTCATTTAATAAGCCAAGGGGTAAGGGAGGCCAGAATACAGATTTTTATAAATTCTATGTAGACCACTAGTAGTTTCTTCTATAGAAGAGAATGGCATAAAATGGTGTAAAAACTTCTAGATTAGAAGTCCTATGTCTGGCGCTGCTACCCGTTCAGTGCAGTGTTTTAGATAATTCAACTACCTGAAGATGACTTTAGGCATCTGTTAAGAAGAAATTTAAAAACCTGCCCAGATTTCTTCTCTAGGATATTGGAGGATCAAATGAAGTATACATGAAGCAGAGAATTTTCTTAATTATCATAAAATTCCTTCCCATTCTAACCCTACATATGCTTTCTTCCACTGATGTTATAATTTACATTTTATATTTAGTAAAGTTTTCATGAAAGTAACAGACTTTTCTTGGAAAAAAATGAAAACTACAGAAGTATGTGTAGAAAAATTAAAATTATCCATAATCCCACCCATGTAGCATGCTTCCTCACATTTTTTCCCCTGTGTCTATGTACATAAACATTTGTATATATCTACAAAGATACATTTCATCCTACAATAACAATTTTTTAGCTGATGAATAATTGACATTTTATATTAGTTTCAGGTATACAACATAATGATTTAATATTTGCTCATATTAAGAAATGATGACACCAATAAGTCTAGTTTACATCCATTACCATGCATAGTTACAATTTCTTTTCTTCTGTTGAGAATGTTTACAATTTACTCTCTTAGAAACTTTCTATTATGCAATATAATATTGTTAACAAAAGTCACCATCCTGCACATTATACCCCCATGACTTATTTGTTTTAGACTAGAAATTTGTACCTTTGATCCCCTTCACACATGTCACTCCCCACCCCAAACTCTGCCTCTGACAACCACTAATCTGTTCTCTATATCTTTGAGCTTGTTTTTTTTTTTTTAAAGATTTTATTCATTTATTTGACAGACAGAGATCAAAAGTAGGCAGAGAAGCAGGCAGAGAGAGAGAGGAAAGCAGGTTCCCCGCCGAGCAGAGAGCCCAATGCGGGGCTCAATCCCAGGACCCTGGGATCATGACCTGAGCCGAAGGCAGAGGCTTTAACCTACTGAGCCACCCAGGTGCCCCTTGAGCTTGTTTTTTGTGGGTTTTTTTTTTTTAATTCTACATATAAGTGAGATCATACAGTATTTGTCTTTTTCTGTCTGACTTCATTTAGCATGATCTCAAGGTGAAAAACGAAAGTTTTAAACTCACCTTACCCCTTGATCTTATATCATGAGCATGATCCCATGTTATTAAATGATCCTTAAGAGCTACAAAACATTCCTGTTCATAAATGTGTAATAATTCTATTTTTATCCTGTGGGTATTTGTTGCTTCTAATTTTTGTTATTATAAATAAGCCTGTAATGAACATTCTTATGACTAGAAATATTTCAGCATCCTCTGATTATTTATTCAAGATAAATTATTAGAATAAAAATAACTAAATCCTGGTAATGAATATTTTTAAAGCTTTTATTACATTTTGCCATATTGACCTCCAGAAATCTCGATCAATTTTACATCAGTGCGTTAAGAATGTGTTATCAAGGAGTTCTTGGGTGGCTGAGTCAGTTAAGCAGTCAACTCTTGATTTCTGTTCAGGTGATGATCTCAGGGTTGTAAGATAAAGCTCCAAATCAGGCTCTGTTCTGGGCATGGAGCCTGGTTAAGAATATCTCTCTCCCTTTTCCTCTGCCCCTTCCCATTTGTCCATTACTGTAATTTGGAGTAGGAGACAGATAATATTGTCATCTAGTTCTTTTAGGTTTCCTGATCAAGAGGAGCCACACTTGGATTTGATTTAGAGACCCCTATGAACCATCCCCTAATGAAGAAACAACCCCACACCAGAGACACTGGAATTTGAATTTCATACTGTGACTTAGTGGGACTTTAAAGATATTACCCCCAGAGAAGAGCTGAGTATATTTTGTATGCAGGAAGCAAAGTAGCCTGAATTTAATTACCAGAAAGCTGGATTGTGGTGGTCATTTTTCCCAAGGTAGATTTGTACTTCCCCTGAAAGTTGAGGCCAAATGACCTCAGCTGGTGTTGGAAGTGTGGATAGGAGTGATGATCTCTTCACTGGCTACTGTTAGCCAGGGAAATAAACCCATGTGTTCCCTTTCAGAAAGTGGTACTTTCTGAGGTCTGCCACATTTGTCCCCCATCTCTGCATGTGCCATGACATAGTCTCTATCTCCTTCAGTAATTATTCCTATTTGTTCTCAGTCCTGCTCACTCAGAGGAGTGCCCTTTTCTTTTAAAAGTGAATATTGATGGTAATTTCCAATATCTTCCTCACTGACCCTCTTCACACTGTCCATTCTTCTCTATAACACAATACTTTATCAAAGATTCCCATGAAGATTCACTGATCTCAATTATTTTGGCCATATTTCCATATAATACAGAGTTTGTAGGATTTGTTTCTTGATGACCATGTGGCTGTAATGTGTTTTTAAATTATTTTTAAAAGAATCATTATACAGTAATATTGAACTTGTGGGATTATATAAAATCCCAATACATAAAAGTCCTTTTCCACAAGACTTAACACATATTTGTAAAAACACCACCATAATCTATATACAGAAGAATTCCATCATCCCTAAAATCTTCCCTGTGCTATCTCTTCACAATCATACCTTCCCTACCCTTAACCCCTGGCAAGCACTGATCTGTTCTCTGCCATTACAGTTTTGTCATTTAGAAAATGTCATATCGTTAGAATCCTGTATACAAGCTGTTGAGACTGGATTTTTCACTCAGAATAATGCCTTAGATCCAAGTTGTTGTATGTATTCATAGTTGGTCCTTTTTTACTGCTTAGTAGTATTCCATTATCTAGATATACCAGAGTGTATTTATCCATTTATCCACTGAAAGACATTTTGTTTCCAGTATTTTGTCACTGTGAAGAATTCTACAAAATTCATGTATAGGTTTTTATCATAAATAGGTGTTGAATTTTGTCAAATTTTTTTTTCCGTATCAACTCTTCAGACTATTTATATGGCAGATTGCACTGATTGGTTTCCAAATATTGAGCCAGTCATGCCTTCCTGGGATAAACCTCATGTATTGTATTATTCTTTTTACATATTAATGAATTCAGTTTGCTAATATTGTGTAGATTATTTTTACATCATTTCCTCTTGTTTTTCTTTTTTGGGTACCATTTTTGTCTGGTGTTAGCATCAGAATAACATTGATCTCATAAATTTCATTGGGAGGCATTCTCTCCTCTTTAATTTTCTGAGATTATGCAGAATTGGTGTTATTTCTTTAAATTTCAATGTAATTTGTCAGTGAAACAACATGAAACTAGACATTCCTTTTTCAGATTTTATCCAGCAAATTTAATATCTTTCATAGTTATAGGACAGTTCAAGTTATCTATTTCTTCTCAGGTGAGTTTGGGTAGTTCTGGGATTTTTTAAAATTTGGTCCATTTCATGTACATTATCAAATTTATGCACATGGATTTTTTTTTTAAGATTTTATTTATTTATTTGACAGAGAGAGATCACAAGTAGGCAGAGAGTCAGGCAGAGAGAGAGAGAAGCAGGCTCCCTGCTGAGCAAAGAACCCGATGCAGGGCTCGATCCCAGGACACTGAGATCATGACCTGAACCGAAGGCAGTGGCTTAATCCACTGAGCCACCCAGGCGCCCCTATGCACATGGATTTTTTTTTTTTTGTGGTGTTCTCTTATTATCTTTTTAATGTCTGCTTACTCTGTAGCTATATTCTCTGTTATAGTTTAATTTCATTAAGGTCAAATGTGAAATGTTTTCCCACCTTCCTCATTGCTCTGTATGATTTCTGGAAGAGAAAAGTGGAAACATTTACAGCTAAGGTTCTTCTGCATTCTTAGTAAAACTGAAATATGAGAAAAATTTCCCTCAGATTTCCAGTGCCTCTTCTCTAACCCATGTCCAAGAATTTGGATTTTTGGTAAGAGTAACATATAGGAAAGAAAATAGTTCACTGGCAACAATTGTGTTTCTCCAGGACTGAAACTGGCAAGTCATAACCAGCTAGCAATAAAGGAGATTGTCTCTTGCACTGTAAATATTCTTTGTGGTTTTTAGAAGTTACTTGGAAGCAGAAAACCTAAAGGAAGAATGGATAAGTGCTCAAAATTATTATAATTTTAATTTTCTAAGTTAATTTTAATAGATATGAAATCAAATTTATACTTCCACGTTGGTAAAATAGGACCTATGCCTTATGTAATATTTTGGAAAATACATAGACTTAATTACCAATTAAAAGCTGTTTCTTGGGGTGCCTGGGTGGCTCAGCGGGTTAAAAAAAGCCTCTGCCTTCAGCTCAGGTCATGATCTCAGGGTCCTGGGATCAAGCCCCACATTGGGTTCTCTGCTCAGCAGGGAGCCTGCTTCTCCCTCTCTCTCTGCCTATTGTGATCTCTGTCTGTCAAATGAATAAATAAAATCTTTAAAAAAAAATAAGATAAAAGCTGTTTCTTAGGTAACTCTTATTTAAGAGGAGGGGAGGAAAGTTGGTAACAGGGCATTCATATTTACTTAAAAGATTGAATAATTTAAAACATTAGATTTTAATCACTTTAAGAAAATTTATTTTAAAAAAGACATGAAGTACTGTTATAAATTATGCTACAAATTATGAAATATTTTAGTTCTGTATTATTGACATAAGCAAAATATTTTAAAAGTAGTATAAATGTGATTTTTAAACTGATAATCTTTTGACATTTTACCCACCTAATGGCCACTTCAGTGTGCTGTTTATTGCTAAGACTTTCTAAATTTGCCTATTGTTTCCTGTTATAATTCTTTGTCAAATTCTTCAGATTTTTAAAAAGTGGCCCAGATTGTGATTTATTAATGTGCAGTACTCATCAAAACATAATAAATCCTGAACAATGCTGCATTTTCTCAGATCCCCCTAAAAAATTAACTACTTTTAGTGAATTCATCATTTTAGTCTATCCATTTATAACTTAATATTTGAGAGTCTCTTTACCTTAATCAATGCTAATGTGGATTTACTGGCAATAAATATGCTCAGATTTTTGTCTGAAAATCATGTCTTTATTGTGTCTTCACTTTGGAAAGATAGTTTTGCTGCCTGCAGAATTCTAAGTTGGAAAAAAAAAAGAATTCTAAGTTGGCAGTGTTTTCTTACAACATGTTAAAAATAGCATTCCATTATCCTCCGACTTTCATCACTCCTTGGAATAGATGTGTTTTGTCCTCTGGATACATTTAATATTTCCTTTCTGTCTTTAATTTTAGGCAGTTTTACTATAATGTACCTAGGTATGCTTGGGTTTTATAGAGATTCTTGAATCTTTGCTTCATATCTTGCATCAGTTTTGGACGATTCTCATTAACTACTTATTCCCCATTCTCTCCCTCTTCTCCTTCTGGGGCTCTAAATACACATAGAAAGAATTTCTCACCATTTGTTAGATATATCTTGTTCTCTTTTGTATTTTTTGTCTTTTTTACTTTACACTTTTTTTTTTTTAAGATTTTATTTGTTTGAGAGAGAGAGAAAGTACATGAGTAGGGTTGGGGGGTGGGGCAGCAGCAAAGGGAGAGGCAGAAGCAGACTCCCCACTGAGTAGGGATCCCAATGCAGGACTCAATTACTGAGGATCCTGAGATCAGACCTGAGCAGAAGGCAGATGCTTAACCGAGCCACCCAGGCATCCCTTCATTTAACACTTTTACTTGGAAGCTCAATAATCCTCTTCTCTGCTCTAATTTAAATTAAATTTGTCTGATGAGATCTAATTTTGATATTTGTGTTTTCCAAATCTTGAACTTTGATTGGATTGTGTTTATAGGTTCCAGCCTTCCTGTGGAATTCTCTTTTTATCTATTTTCTTAAATATTAATCAAAATTATTTAAAAGTTTCTGTGTGATAACTCTAATACATAGATCAACCAAAAGTCTGTTTGCTTTGATTTGCTTTTGTTCTGGCCATTTTGTCCTGTTTCCTGGAATGTCTAATAATTTTTATTGAATGCCAGTCATTGTGAACAATGAATTATATGGGCTCTGGATAACATCCTCCTTAAAAGAAGTTGGGTGTGGAGAGAAGTCAAGATGGCAGAGAAGTAGCAGGCTGGGACGATATCAGGTAGCAGGAGATCAGCTAGATAGCTTATCAAACCATTGCGAACACCTACAAATCCAACAGGAGACTGAAGAGAAGAAGAGTAACAATTCTAGAAACAGAAAATAAATCACTTTCTGAAAGGTAGGACCAGCAGAGAAGTGAATCCAAAGCGATGGGAAGATAGACTGGGGGGGGGGGGGGGGGCGCTGGCTCCTGGCAAGTGGCAGAACAGCAGAGCCCCAAATCAGGACTTTTAAAAGTCTGCTCCACTGAGGGACATTGCTCCAGAGACTAAACCAGGGTGAAGCCCACGTGGGGTCAGTGTGGTCCCAGGTCCCGTGGGGTCACAGAAGGATCGGGGGTGGCTGAGTGTTGCAGAACTCACAGGTATTAGAGCGGGGAAGCTGGCTACAGAGACAGAG
This sequence comes from Mustela nigripes, assembly GCF_022355385.1. Lineage (NCBI taxonomy): Eukaryota > Metazoa > Chordata > Mammalia > Carnivora > Mustelidae > Mustela > Mustela nigripes. Next base: position 87,622,134 of record NC_081561.1, on the reverse strand, counting down.
CCAAGGAGTGAGCTCTCAACTCGGAGTTACCTTGAACCGTAATCAGTGGCAGAGGACACTGCTCTGTGAGTGGGGTCCCCACAAGATCTGAGGAGACACCCCCTGGAAGAACTCAGGGATATGCGGGGTTCGGAGACTCCAGGTAAAGTGCTGTGCCAGAGACGCTTGGTCACAGGCTAGGTGAGCTTGGAGAGCGGCTGGAGGCCAGGGAGATGGGAGTGATTGAGCACTCCTCTCTGAGGGCGCACTGAGGAGTGGGGCCCTGAGCTCTCGACTCCTCCGGGCCGGAGATTGGAAGGCCGCCATTTTCATTCCTGTCCTCCAGAAATTTACAGAAAACATTCAGGGAACAAAAGCTCCCGAAAGCGAACCAGAGCAGATTACTTAGCCTCGCCCCTGGTAAGGGTGGTGCAATTCTGCCTCAGGCAAAGACATTTGAGAATAACTACAACAGGCCCCTCCCCAGAAGATCAACAAGAAATCTAGCCAAGACCAAGTTACCAAGGAGAACAGCGGAATTCCAGAGAAGGAGAAAGCAAAGCATGGAATTCATGGCTTTCTCCCCATGATTCTTTAGTCTTGCAGTTAATTAATTTTCCTTTTAATTTTATATTTTTCTTCTGCTTAATTTTTTTAACTTTTAGCCTTTCTTCTTTTAACGTTTTTTAACTAACTAGTTTATCTTAACAATACCTTTCATTAAAAAATAATAATAATATTTTTTGAAACTTCATTATTATAGTCATATTTTATCCTTCATTATATCTAACTTTATTTTTTTGTATACACATAGGGTTTTTTCTTCTAAAAAATTTGGGGTACAACTTCTTCTAATAGATCAAAATATACCCTAAATCTAGCTCTGGGCTTATTCTATTCTCCAGCCTGAGCAAATTCCCACCACCTTCTTTTTCTTTATTCTCCCAACCAGCTTACTTTATCAACTCCTGTTTTAGAAATTAAAAAAATTTTTTTTTAATTTTCATCTTTATAGGCATATTCTATCCCTTCATTGTGTTCACCTTTATATATGTTTTTCATTCTTTAAAATTTTGGGAGACAGTTTCTTCTAAGAGACCAAAATACTCCCAGAATTAAGAGGGTGACCCTGTTCTAGTCACCAGTCTAATATATATATATATATTTTTCTTTTTTTATATTTTTTCTTTATTTATTTGCTTTTTTTCTTTTAATTTTTTTCTGAACTTCTTTTTATCCTGTTTATCCTCTCCATGAGTTGGGGTCTCTTCTGATTTGCTTAAATCACATTTTCCTGGGGTCTTTGCCACCCTTTTAGTATTTTATTTGCTCCTTCATATATTCTTATCTGGACAAAATGACAAGGCAAAAAACTCACCACAGGGGGAAAAAAAAAGGAAAAAAAAAAAAGAACAAGAGGCAGTACTGAAGGCTAGGGACCTAATCAATACAGACATTGGTAATAATGTCAGATCTAGAGTTCAGAATGACGATTATCAAGGTTCTAGCTGGGCTCGAAAAAGGCATGGAAGATATTAGAGAAACCCTCTCCGGAGAGATAAAAACACTTTCTGGAGAAATAAAAGAACTAAAATCTAACAAAGTTAAAATCAAAAAAGCTATTAACAAGGTGCAATAAAAAAACGGAGGCTCTTCCTGCTAGGATAAATGAGGCAGAAGAGAGAATTAGTGATACGGAAGACCAAATGACAGAGAATAAAGAAGCTGAGCAAAAGAGAGACAAATAAATACTGGACCACGAGGGGAGAATTTGAGAGATAAGTGACACCATAAGACGACACATTAGAATAATTGGGATTCCAGAAGAAGAAGAAAGAGAGATGGGTACAGAAGACATATTGGAGAGAATTATTGTAGAAATTTCCCTAATATGGCAGAGGGAACAAGCATCAAACTCCAGGAGGTGCAGAGAACCCCCCTCAAAATCAATAAGAATAGGTCCACACCCCATCACCTAATAGTAAAATTTACAAGTCTTAGCGACAAAGAGAAAATCCTAAAAGCAGCGCGGGAAAAGAAGTCTGTAACATACAATGGTAAAAATATTAGAATGGTAGTGGACTTATGCACAGAGACCTGGAAGGCCAGAAAGAACTGGCATGATATATTCAGAGCATGAAACTAGAAAAACATGCAGCCAAGAATACTATATCCAGTTAGGCTATCATTGAAAATAGAAGGAGAGATCAAAAGCTTCCAGGACAAGCAAAAACTGAAAGAATTTGCAAACACCAAACCAGCTGTACAGCAAATATTGAAAGAGGTCCTCTAAGCAAAGAGAGAGCCTAAAAGTAGTAGATCAGAAAGGAACAGAGACAAAATACAGTAACAGTCACCTTACAGGCAATACAATGGCACTAAACTGGTATCTCTCAATAGTTACCCTGAATGTAAATGGCCTAACTGCCCCAATCAAAAGACACAGGGTATCAGAATGGATAAAAAAACAAAATGCTGCCTACAAGAAACTCATCAATATGCTGCCTACAAGAAACTCATTTTAGACCCGAAGACACCTCCAAATTTAAAGTGAGGGAGTGGAAAACAATGTAAAATGCTAATGGACATCAGAAGAAAGCTGGGGTGGCAATCCTTATATCAGATCAATTAGATTTTAAGCAAAAGACTATAATAAGAGATGAGGAAGGACACTATATCATACTCAAAGGGTCTGTCCAACAAGAAGATCTAACAATTTTAAATATCTATGTCCCTAACGTGGGAGCAGCCAACTATATAAAACAATTAATAACAAAATCAAAGAAACACATCGACAATAATACAATAATAGGAGGGGACTTTAACACTCTCCTCACTGAAATGGACAGATCATCCAAGCAAAAGATCAACAAGGAAACAAAGGCCTTAAA
>NC_081561.1:87609884-87619164 GCF_022355385.1 Mustela nigripes | reverse complement strand
GGGAGCAGCCAACTATATAAAACAATTAATAACAAAATCAAAGAAACACATCGACAATAATACAATAATAGGAGGGGACTTTAACACTCTCCTCACTGAAATGGACAGATCATCCAAGCAAAAGATCAACAAGGAAATAAAGGCCTTAAATGACACACTGGACCAGATGGACATCACAGATATATTCAGAACATTCCATCCCAAAGCAGCGGAATACACATTGTTCTCTAGTGTACATAGAGCATTCTCCAGAATACATCACATACTGGGTCATAAATCAGGTATCAACCAGTATCAAAAGATTGGGACCATTCCCTGCATATTTTCAGACCACAATGCTCTGAAGCTAGAACTCAATCACAAGAGGAAGTTTGGAAAGAACCAAAATACATGGAGACTTACAGCATCCTTCTAAAGAATGAATGGGTCAACCAGGAAATTAAAGAAGAATTGAAAAAACTCATGGAAACAAATGATAATGAAAACACAACTGTTCAAAATCTGTGAGACACAACAAAGGCAGTCCTGAGAGGAAAATATATAGCAATACAAGCCTTTCTCAAGAAATAAGAAAGGTCTCAAATACACAACCTAACCCTACACCTAAAAAAGAGCTGGAGAAAGAACAAAAAAGAAAGCCTAAACCCAGCAGGAGAAGAGAAATCATAAAGATCAGAGCAGAAATCAATGAAAGAGAAACAAAACAAAACAAAACAAAAGAACTAATCAATGAAACTAGGAGCTGGTTCTTTGAAAGAATTAATGAGACTGATAAACTGCTGGCCAGACTTATCAAAAATAAGAGAAAGGACCCAAATAAATAAAATCATGAATGAAAGAGGAGAGATCACAACCAACACCAAAGAAATACAAACAATTATAAGAACATACTATGAGCAACTCTATGCCAACAAATTTGACAATCTGGAAGAAATGGATGCATTCCTAGAGACATATAAACTACCACAACTGAACCAGGAAGAAATAGAAAACTTGAACAGACCCATAACCAGTAAGGAGATTCACGGTCATCAAAAATCTCCAAACAAACAAAAGCCCAGGGCAAGATGGCTTCCCAGGGGAATTCTACCAAACATTTAAAAAAGAATTAATTCCTATTCTCCTGAAACTGTTCCAAAAAAATAGAAATGGAAGGAAAACTTCTAAACTCATTTTATGAGGCCAGCATCATCTTGATACCAAAACTAGACAAGGATCCTATCAAAAAAGGGAACTACAGACCAATATCCTTGATGAACACAGATGCAAAAATTCTCACCAAAACACTGGCCAATAGGATCCAACAGTACATTAAAAGGATTATTCACCATGACCAAGTGGGATTTATTCCAGGACTGCAAGGTTGGTTCAACATCCACAAATCAATCAATGTGATACAATACATTAATAAAAGAAAGAACAAGAACCATATGATACTCTCGATAGATGCTGAAAAAGCATTTGACAAAGTACAGTGTCCCTTCTTGATCAAAACTCTTCAAAGTGTAGGGATAGAGGGCACATACCTCAATATTATCAAAGCCATTTATGAAAAACCCACCGCAAATATCATTCTCAATGGAGAAAAACTGAAAGCTTTTCTGCTAAGGTCAGGAACACGGCAGGGATGTCCATTATCACCACTCTTGTTCAACATAGTACTAGAAGTCCTAGCCTCAGCAATCAGACAACAAAAAGAAATTAAAGGCATCCAAATCAGCAAAGAAGAAGCCAAACTATCATTCTTTGCAGATGATATGATACTATATGTGGAAATCCCAAAAGACTCCACTCCAAAACTGCTAGAACTTATACAGGAATTCAGTAAAGTGTCAGGATATAAAATCAATGCACAGAAATCAGTTGCATTTCTCTACACCAACAGCAAGACAGAAGAAAGAGAAATTAAGGAGTCAATCCCATTTACAATTGCACCCAAAACCAAAACCATAAGATACCTAGGAATAAACCCAACCAAAGAGGCACAGAATCTATACTCAGAAAACTATAAAGTACTCGTGAAAGAAATTGAGGAAGACATAAAGAAATGGAAAAATGCTCCATGCTCCTGGATTGGAAGAACAAATATTGTGAAAATGTCTATGCCACCTAAAGCAATCTACACATTTAATGCAATCTCTATCAAAAATCTCATCCATTTTTTTCAAAGAAATGTAACTAATAATCCTAAAATTTATATGGAACCAGAAAAGACCTTGAATAGCCAAAGGGATATTGAGAAAGAAAGCCAAAATTGGTGGCATCACAATTCTGGACTTCAAGCTCTATTACAAAGCTGTAATAGAGTATCATATCATCATCAAGACAGTATGGTACTGGCACAAAAACAGACATATAGATTAATGGAACAGAATAGAGAGCCCAGAAATAGACCCTCAACTCTATGGTCAACTAATCTTCAACAAAGCAGGAAAGACCGTTCAATGGAAAAAAGACAGCCTCTTCAACAAATGGTGTTGGGAAAACTGAACAGCCACATGCAGAAAAATGAAACTGAACAATTTCCTTATACCACACATGAAAATAGACTCAAAATGGATTAAGGACCTCAATGTGAGAAAGGAATCCATCCAAATCCTTGAGGAGAACACAGGCAGCAACCTCTTCAACCTCAGCCACAGCAACTTCTGCCTAGCAGCATCACCAAAGGGAAGGGAAGCAAGGGCAAAAATGAACTATTGGGATTTCATCAAGATCAAAAGCTTTTGCACACCAAAGGGAACAGTTAAGAAAACCAAAAGACAACTGACAGAATGGGAGAAGATATTTGCAAATGACATATCAGATAAAGGGCTAGTATCCAAGATCTATAAAGAGCTTAGCAAACTCAACACCCAAAGAACAAATAATCCAATCAGGAAATGGGCAGAGGACATGAACAGATATTTCTGCAAAGAATACATCCAGATTGCCAACAGACACATGAAAAAATCCTCCACATCACTCGGCATCAGGGAAATACAAATCAAAACCACAATGAGATACCACCTCACACCAGTCAGAATGGCTAAAATTAACAAGTTAGGAAATGACAGATGCTGGTGAGGATGCGGAGAAAGGGGAACTCTCCTACACTGTTGGTGGGAATGCAAGCTGATGCAACCACTCTGGAAAGCAGCATGGAGGTTCCTCAAAAAGTTGAAAATAGGGGCACCTGGGTGGCTCAGTGGGTTAAGCCTCTGCCTGCAACTCAGGTCATGATCTCAGGGTCCTGGGATCAAGTCCTGCAGCGGGCTCTCCGCTCAACAGAAAATCTGCTTCCCACCTTCTCTCTCTGCCTGCCTCTGCGTACTTGTGATCTCTGTCTATCAAATGAATTAATAAAATCTTTTAAAAAAAAAGTTGAAAATAGAACTACCCTATGACCCAGCATTTGCACTACTGGGTATCTACCCTAAAGATACAAACATAGTGATCCAAAGGGGCCCATGCACCCGAATATTTATAGCAGAAATGCCCAAATAACCAAACTATGGAAAGAACCTAGATGTCCATCAACAGATGACTGGATCAAGATGTGGTATATATACAATGGAATACTATGCAGCCATCAAAAGAAATGAAATCTTGCCATTTGTGACAAGGTGGATGGAACTAGAGGGTATTATGCTTAGCGAAATAAGTCAATCAGAGAAAGACAACTATCATATGGTCTCCCTGATATGAGGAAGTGGAGATGCAAAGTAGGGGGTGTGGGGGGTAGGAAAAGAATAAATGAAACAAGATGGTATCGGGAGGGAGACAAACCATAATAGACTCTTAGTCTCACAAAACAAACTGAGGGTTGCTGGGGGAAGGGGGGTTGGGAGAGGGTGGTGGGGTTATGGACATTGGGGAGGGTATGTGCTATGGTGAGTGCTGTGAAGTGTGTAAACCTGGCGATTCACAAACCTGTAACCCTGGGGTCAATAATACATTAAAAAAAAAAAAAAAGTTGGGTATTTTGTTTGTTTGTTTGTTTGTTTGTTTCCTAGGAGACAAAGATGTTGTTAATCACTTTGATCCAATAGGGGATTGAGATTATTAAAATCGAAGACATCTTTGGAATTATCTGAATATAGTGTTTGTGTCTCTGAAACACTGTGAAACTATCCTAAGTTAGTTTGCATTTTCTGCTTTGTTGCTTACATTCTCACCCTGTGCAACTTACCAAATACCCCAAAGAAAAATAATTGCAGAATAATGGACTCACTTCCTTGCAATTCCCTTTATTCCAAGGTCTTAACTTCTCAAGTCTTAGCTACCTTGGCCATGTGGAACCCCAACTCCTGCCTACCCAACTTTGTGAGCATAATAAAAGTTCTAAGACTTCTCTTTCCATTTATCCTCTCATCTGTGCCACTTACCTATTAGAAAAAGGCTTGAGAGGACCACCAGTAAAGAAGGTCATGTTTGCATCAATGCATTGCTCTTGTTTCCAGGATTTGATCCCACTAATCCTAATAGCCTCAGTTGTTCTCTGATGCCTCCAAAAGCTGGGAGGGAGGAGTTTAAATTTTAATACATTATTTTTTTTCATTGTTCTTTTTAGGTTAAGGGAGTTAATCTGATATAAACTACTGTGCCATAGCTAGAAACTTCCTTACAAAATTTTTGCATTATTCTCTATATATTCTTACCAAATGTATTTTCACCCTGTCATTTTAACTTATTATTTCAGTGAAAGAGATTTTACTATTATCATTTCTGTATAAAACTTGGTTTTTTAATTTCTTTCCATTGATAAAAACTTATACCATTTATACATTTTGTTTCTTTTCAGTCTGTAACTTTAATCTCATAATCCAAATTTTCTCTGTAAATTCTTTGTCTAAAATAGTATTCACTATAGTTCTCTTGATTAAAGGCTTATTTCTAAAGTTATAAGAAAGGAACTGTGATTTTTTAAAAAACTGGCCTGCATACTGTTTGTTCATGCCAGAATAAATTATTTTTCTTTTATCATTTGTTTTATTCTCAGAATTTCAAGCCCCCTTGTCTAGATATCCATCCTTGTGTTTCACAGTTTTTGTAATACATTCTACTTAAACAGAATCTGAAACTCAAACTTCTCTGGGATGCCATAAATATTCTACTTGTATAAAATTTGTATTCAGAAGCTGTTTCTTTATTATGTCATTCATATAAGTAGTAAGAGATGACAAACAAATAATTACATGGATGCTGACTTAATCCAAAGAATTCTAAGATCATGAGTTTTACTCATAATTTACTTTCATGCCTGTAACAAGTTCTTTTAAAAAAATTTTTTTTAATACATAGTATTGTTCCAGATAAAATTATTGTAAGGTTTGAAATCCCATTTTGTAGAGAAGAAATGTCTTATAAATGAATACTAGGGCTACCTGCAACACAGGAGTCTTAAAAAATAAGTCTGCAGCTGTGTTAGTACCCAGAATTTACCTTAACAGCATGAACTTTCCCGTATCAACTGCCCCCAGTTGTTTCTGAAAACACCACTGAGCTTTGTCATATATGCTCCACAACAGATCCTGCCTGTGGTCTTTCTGGCCCAAACTCCTAGTCAAGGCACTCTTTCCCTTTCCCTTCTCCTGATATGAGTTCTCCATTCTGTAGGAGCAGCTCCACTGGAAAATGGCCCTTGCTAACATCTAAACAGCCTAGGGGACAGAGTTTTCCCTTAACTAAGGGATGCAGCTAAGTTCAAAATGCAGCAGATGATGAAAGCATACTGTAGTTTTTTTATGTGTAGCACCCTCAGAAAAGCATCTTACAAATGCTACAAATGCTCTAGAGGAAGTTACCCTCACAGTTTAGACTCCACTTACTTTCAGGGTCCATATGGGTACTCCCAAACAGAGTGAACGTAGTAAGGGTCAGGTTATTCTAACCCCAGGAATACTCTGAATATAAGTGTACCTAAGAGTCCAGATCACTCAAGACAAGTTGAGAAGGAATGATTTTTTTTTTCACTCTTCTTTAAGTCTAAGATCTGTTGCTCTTGCTCAAAGATGACTGAAGAAGAAACATCTTCACAGGAAGGTCCTGCCCTTGACCGTAGGAAGGGCCTTGCATAAAGATCCCATCAGAACAATGACACCAAACAGAATAGTACAGTATTGGTCATCCCGGATTCTGTCTTTTTTTTTTTTTTTCTTTTTAAGATTTATTTATTTGAGGGAGGGTGGTGGAGAGACAGAGGGAAAGAGAATCTCAAGCAGGTGACCAGCTGAGCATTGAGCCAGAGGAGGGGCTTCAGGTCGGGGATCCAGGCAGGGTCTCCCCACAGGGCTCCACCTCACAACCTGAGATGATGACCTGGGCCAAAACCAAGAGTTGGGCCCTCAACTGACTATGCCACGCAGGGGCCCCGAATGTTTGCTACTTTTTAAAAAGTTTCTCCAGCTTCTACTGATCAAAATTTCAAAAAAAACATTAGGGCCACATTGTCAACCAATGTCCTCAATGACACAAGACTGGGTGGTGGGCAGAAAGGTATAGGGTTGGCTAGCTCATCTAGAGGCTGGAAAACTTATGTTCTTACCTTAACTCTAGATTAATTGTTATTTAAATAATTATTTCATTGGTTATGATATATCAGCATTTACTAAAAAATGCAGTAAGACCTGACGGTGTCTGGCAGTGAAGCAGAATGGTAGTTTATTTGTCAGTGCGATGATAATAAAATTTATCAAAAAAAATTTTTTTTAATAATTAAAATACTTCTTCATTGGGTAGCTGGCTACCAATTGGGAATATGGCTCTAAAAGCTTCGTAATTGGGAAGATGAATAGAATAGCAATACTTTAACTGCCAGAAATTTTTATCTGATAGACTGAATGGTGGGAGTGGGAATTTGTTTTTGGGATAGATACCTTCTTTTGGGGGAGGTTTCACTTTAATGAGCATTTCAAAGTCAAGAATCTAACCATTTCCCTTGGGATATCTCTGGGCATAGCTGGAGGAACCCAGCTACAAATGCCTCATGCTAAGACACAAAGTATTCTGTTTAATAATGCTAAAGACTGTCCTGTATCCCATCTCTAATGAAGGGTTTTTTACTCCAAATTGATTGTCAGTTTCCCTGGTCTAAAAAGAAAAAAAAAGGTTGGGGTGCCTGGGTGGCTCAGTGGGTTAACCCTCTGCCTTCGACTCGGGTCATGATCTCAGGGTCCTGGGATCAAGCCCCGCATCGGGCTCTCTGCTCAGCAGGGAGTCTGCTTCCTCCTCTCTCTCTGCCTGCCTCTCTGCCTACTTGTGATCTCTGTCTGTCAAATAAATAAATAAAATATTTTTTAAATAAATAAACAAATAAATAAAAAGAAAAAAAGGTCAAGGGAGCACAGGGCCTGGGTAAGGAAGGCAAAGAGGAAGGCCCAAGTCAAGGATAAGAATGCTAAGGGTGTACCTGCTATCCCTTTGCCTGGACTCTCTGCGCTGGTCTTGAAATGGCTAATTCTTTCTGATCATTTGAATTTCACCTCAAATATCACTTCACCAAGGAGGACTTCTCAAATCACCCTGTGCACAGCAGCCTCTAAGATGGCTTCTTATTGTCAGGATCTCCAAGGAAGGAAAGGAAATAACTTTTAAATGAATCACTAAAGAAAACAAAATTACCGGTTTATTTTTCCCCTCCTTTGTATGTAGAAGTATCATTGTTTAGCAGTCATTCTAAGAAATTTATAGCTCTAAGCTCTAAATTTTAAGCAAAATTTCAAGAAGAAATTCCCATATTGTTTGTTAGATAAGAATAAACATACTTAATTTTTTTTTGCCATCTGATGCTAAGATAAAAGACACCATCTTTGTTCCCAAGAAACACAGTCCAGTGGGGTTCTAGGCAAAATAGATCACTGTGATGAAATTGGATGAAAGGCTGCAATCATGGCTATTGTCCTAGGTAGATCTTACAGTTCCTACTTGATGCTCCTATTAATATATTGTTTCAACCCTTTTAAGTTTTTCTCTGCTTAATTCTAAGTCTTCGGGGGATTGAAAGGTGTATACATATTGAGAAAGATGATTCCCTTTCTAATCTATAGAGATTATTTACTGATAGAGACAAATGAAGGATCTGGATCCTTCTCAAGACCCTAGAATTAATGCAAAACTCTACTTATAGTAACCATGTTCATAATTTCACAACTCTGAGAGAAGTGATCACTCAGCTCACTTTCCTAGATTTACATTATAAACAATTTCTAATTCTTCCATCTACCTTTAGAAATCTACAGATCTTGTCCAGGATGATCCTTTTGATGTGCTTGGGATTCTTAAGCTATGTAAATAACTCTTTGCCTCTAAAGACTTACAAATTGAAAATATCATAAAATATGTAGATGCTTTTTCCATTTAATTTTTTTCATAATTGAAATTTGTGTTCCTTGATCAGTCCATAGATGCTATGAAGCTACTTGTAAATAATTCTTAATATAAACACTGAATGTTTAAAAATTCATGAGCTATAATCCATAGCAATTTTTTCAGCAGCTTTCTATCTTAAAATCTGTAGGCAAATTGTTCTTAAATAGAGGATCTCAAATACTGGTATTTTAAAATATTGATGAGCTGTTAGATCTAATTTCCCTCCAACTTGTATTTTAATGCATATACACAAAAATTTCTACTCTTTGACAGCACATGAAAAAAGTAATAAGGAAAACTAGAGTACCAGCAACAAAGATGTCACGGTTAGAATGAAAAAACTAAGAACAGGGAGCAGGCATTGAGGGAAACGATTCTACTTTAAAAATGGATTTTAAAAAAGTAAATCATTTGAAATACTTGTCATGCCGAATACATGATTATGACTTCAAATTGTTCTTTAGTTACACCGCATATTGTAGGCTATTCAAACTGCCCTTCTGCAGCCTATGGAGTATTAACTTAACACAAAAGATAATCATTCACTGTTTAAAGAAGATTTGCAGTGAAAGGGGGAAAAAAGGCACCTACCTAAATATGTTAAAAAGGGGGGGCAAGTAAAATAAGGGGTGGAATTTTTTTCTCCTTTAAAATGTCTTCCTTGGAGCACCTGGGTGGTTCAGTGGGTTAAAACCTCTGCCTTCCACTCAGGTCATGATCCCAGGATCCTGGGATCAAGCCCCATATCGAGCTCTCTGCTCAGCGGGGAGACTGCTTCCCCCCCACTACCACTGCCTGCCTCTCTGCCTACTTGTGATCTCTGTCTATAAATAAATAAATAAATAGAATATAGAATATAGAATAAATATAAATAAATAGAATAGTATATATATATATATATATATATATATATATATATATATATATAATG
>NC_081561.1:87565530-87609784 GCF_022355385.1 Mustela nigripes | reverse complement strand
AGCCATCAAAAGAAATGAAATCTTGCCATTTGCAACAACTTGGATGGAACTAGAGGGTATTATGCTTAGCAAAGTAAGTCAATTGGAGAAAGACAACTATCATATGATCTCCCTGATATGAGGAAATGGAGATGCAATGTGGGGGGCTTGGGGGGTAGAAAAAGAATAAATGAAACAAGATGGGATTGGGAGGGAGGCAAACCATAAAAGAATCTTAATGTCACAAAACAAACTGAGGTGACGGGGGGTGGGGTGGGGGAGGGATAGGGTGGTGGGATTATAGACATTGGGGAGGGTATGTGCTATGGTGAGAGCTGTGAAGTGTGTAAACCTGGCGATTTACAGACCTGTACTCCTGAGGCTAATAATACATTATATGTTTATAAAAATTTTTTTAAATTAATTTTAAAAAGTCTTTCTAGAGCTACCAATAATTTGCATTTATAAAGAACTGGTACAAATATCTCTGGATTAGCAAGAAGAGACATCCAAGGACCATAGGTGAGAGCTGGTATATGATACCAACTGCTCTTCACTTTTAGCTTCTCTGGTTTCTGCAGGCAGTCTTCTATTGTTTCTTAGTGAGCCATCTCAACCTTTTTGCTTTTGCTTGCATTTATTTTTGTCTGAAGATTTGTCCTATCCTGTTGTCTTCTGGGGTTTTGTTTCAATGTGCACGAGCAAGCTCAGCCGACAGCCTTGCTGTTGCCCCTTCAAATCTTCTTGTCCTGCTCCATCTGTTGAAATGACCTTCTTTTGCTCCCTGTGGTGGCGTTTGCCTTTTCCATTTTCCTTCAAAGACATTTGCAGAGGACACATTCATTCCCATGTGCATTGTTTAAAAAGTGATGCAAATGAATTTTGGAATTTGGTGATTGACTGACTTATAGCCACAAGTTATGGAGTCTTTCTACTGACATTCTTACCTTGTGTCAGAAGATGCCATCGAACTGATACATTGAGGATCAGCTAATTTCTGTAATCTTTACAGGTACAATAAACAAGTCAATAATGCTGAGTAAAAAACAAGGCTTAGCAGTAATAAATTCTAGTCCCTTCATCTTCTTTCAAATACTTCATGTGATTTTTTTCCTTTTTGTTCATCATTAGGGAATCATGGTTTTTTAATAGATTAAATGTATGTAAGTTGACTAGATGATTTGTTACAACTTTGGCTTTTTTAATGTCACAACTTTGACTAATGGTAGTTTTATTTAAGCGGGTTCCTGTCTTTCTGATATGACTTCATTTATTTTGAAAGATTTCTTGCTTTCTGGCAGAAGAGGATCCAAACTGTCCAAGCTATATGTCTAGACCATGCATAGACAGATGTTTCTCCAAAGATCTTTAGTTTCTTTTAATGAAAAAATAGAGACACCAAGAACTGAGCAATAGGGTGCAACATGGGGTAACATTGTTCCTAGGTTATTTCAATATCAAAGCTACAGAAGTTTTCTTTCTTTTTTTTTTTAATCATCTTTTGAAGATTTATTTATTTATTTTGGAGAGAGAGAGAGAGAGGGAAAGAGTGTGGAGCCTGATGTGGGGCTCAATCCCAGGACCCTGAGATCATGACCTGAGCTGAAATCAAGAGTTACACATGTAACCAACTGAGCTACCCGGGTGCCTCAAAAGTTTTCTTTTAAAGTTTATACTGATATTTCTAATCCTGTTCTAAAATTACAATGTTCCTCTGTAATTTGATGAATTCTATAATTGTAGCACATTTTCTTACATAAGAATAACTTCTTTTCTTTATTTGACTAAGACTTCCAAAAGATACATCCCAATATCAATATGAACAATAAAGTCTTGAATAAAGCTTACCATTCTGTATGTAGTCACTTTTATTTTGAGAGCATGATCCCAGAAAAGATGTGCATTCCAGCTACTTGGTTCTAAGTTCATTCTGAAGGCTTCATTCTTCATAGCTGTGAGATGCTTGTTTGACAAATGGCTTAAGTTTCACTTGTCTCAACTGGTTTTGAGTTTGAGGTCTTGGCATCCTCACAGCTGTCAATTCTGTGTCGGAGGAAGAGGAGGCTTTGAGTCACTACTTCTTTCTTGGTGCCAATATTCAGCTTTGGAAGAGAGCCCAAGAACTAGCCCAGTCCACTCTGAGAGGATGGGAAGAGTTTTGACCTCTGATCCACTATGACTTTATGAGCAATTAGAAGTATAAGTTCATTATCTAAGTGCATGCTGGACAAATTGATCCTTCTTACTCCTCTTTAATTTCTAGTAATTTCTATTTCACACATTTAATTACATTTTAGCTCTCCTAAATTTTGCCTTTCCCCTGATACTTTTTAAATGTATCTTTCCCTTTTTCCTGAGCCACAAGCACATCCTTATATATACCATGCACTATTTCTTCATTTCCTAAGCAAATTAACATATCATGGAGTGTTTTATTTGCATTTTTTGAGCCCAACTGATCCTCCCAGTTCCACTTCCATCCAGGGCCAGGTCAGCTGAAAGTGTTTAATTTTCTGTAGGGAGATCAAGGAAAGACTTTGTGTACAAATACCATGATGTGTAAATTTGGGCTTTTGAGGTTTAGACACAAAGTCTCTCCTTTAACCTATGATCAAAAATTCATGTGTTTTGAATATATCTCTTGATAAATTTTCATTTATCAAAAACACATGTCTTTAATTACAGGTGACACTGGTATAGAACTCGAGTTTCTCAGGGGTCTTTGAATAAATAAAAATACCCATTACTTAATATATTAGGAATACAAGCTTCCAAAAATGACTTTGAGATATCAGAAGATAAGCAGAATATAACAAAAATAAGGAAGTTCAATAGAAATACTATGTACATTTACCTAACATAATTGTATACTTTCACTTGTTTTTATGCAGAAGTCTAATCTTGTGTCATTTAACCTTACTGAAAAAACACAAAATCACATTAAATTTTCCAGTCTCATTATACACTGTAGGTATGATTACACTTCAAAATTTAACAGATTTTCAATACAGAATTACCCAATTTAGGAATAAGTAGTATAGAAAACCCACCAGATTATATTTTTGTTATTGCTGTTATTCAACCCTTATCTTTCTAGAGCTGGGGGTTTTGCTATGAGGACAGATTTTAAACTGCCACTTTTTCCTCCTCTCAAAATTTGACTCAGGCCCAAGCTTCCTATGTCTTCCTCGTCCTTAAGTTTTCTTATTGGCACAAAGTCAAATGTCTCTTTTTGACCTTACGCCTATGACATATAAAAAAAATTTATTTGAATCAGCTTAATTCATATAACATTTAACTTCATCTACATACATTTATGTTGCCATCCTATTTTTTAGCTAAAGACATATAACTTCATTCAAACAAAATATTCAAATACAAATTCTTTATACATTCTTTGACCAATAAATCTTCATTATTTCAATTAAGTGTATGTTTGTGTTTTTTTTTTTTTTTTAATTGTTGGCTTGTTGGGGTACCTGGGTGACTCAGTTGGTTAAGTGGTTAAGTGTCTGCCTTTGGCTCAGGTCATGATCTCAGGGTCCTGGGATTGAGCCCTTTGTCCTAGGGCTCCCAGCTCAGCAAGGAGGCTGCTTCTCCCTCTCCCTCTGCCCTTCCCCCTGACTCATGCTCACCACTCTCTCTTGCAAACACACATTCTCTCTCTTTTTCTTTCTCTCTCCAATAAATGAAAAAAATCCTTTAAAAAAATTTTTTGGCTTGTTGTTGCCTCCCCCCCACCCTGCAAAAGTTTTTCATTCTTCAGATTCTAAGATCTCTGGATTTTAAATTTTGAATTTTGAAAAGTTTTATCAGTAGCTTGTTTTGTTTTGTGTTCAGGCAGTGTTTGGCCTGTGTTCAAGCACCAATTTCCATGAACAGGTTTCTTCTGGTGAGGGCTCTCTGTCCCATTCAGTGTGGGACACTGCAGGACATTACTTCTTTTTGGTGAGGACCCAAACCCATTAGTGTTACACTGTCCTCTCCTAATCTACAGGGAAATGGTGATCATGCCACAGGAGCTTCTTCTTATTTCTAGACAACTGATAGAAGTCTTCCCTGCATCCCTAGAGGAGGGGTGGCTTGTGGGATGGCATAGGAAAGTAGATACAGTGCAAAGAACAACAGCAGAGATTGCAGAAGTTGACCTGGGCACTGACATCCCCAACAACCAGGTATCACTACTTTTTAATAATAGTTGACATTTTCCCCTTTAAAAAAAAGTGCTAAAAGATATTACCTTTTGCCCTCAGGAATGCTATACAGATCCCCAAGATGATTCCCTTGAATTACCCTTCATGTTTTTATTTTTTTGTTACTTTATCTATTTTTTTAATTTTTAATTAATTTTTTATTTTTATTTTTATTTTATTTTATTTTTTTATTTTTTATTTTTATTTTTTATATTTTTATCCCCAGGGGTACAGGTCTGTGAATCACCAGGTTTACACACTTCACAGCACTCACCAAAGCACATACCCTCCCCAATGTCCATAATCCCACTCCCTTCTCCCAAACCCCCTCCCCCCAGCAACCCTCAGTTTGTTTTGTGAGATTAAGAGTCACTTATGGTTTGTCTCCCTCCCAATCCCATCTTGTTTCATTGATTCTTCTCCTACCCACTTAAGCCCCCATGTTGCATCACCACTTCCTCATATCAGGGAGATCATATGATAGTTGTCTTTCTCTGCTTGACTTATTTCGCTAAGCATGATACGCTCTAGTTCCATCCATGTTGTAGCAAATGGCAAGATTTCATTTCTTTTGATGGCTGCATAGTATTCCATTGTGTATATATACCACATCTTCTTGATCCATTCATCTGTTGATGGACATCTAGGTTCTTTCCATAGTTTGGCTATTGTGGACATTGCTGCTATAAACATTCGAGTACACGTGCCCCTTTGGATCACTACGTTTGTATCTTTAGGGTAAATACCCAATAGTGCAATTGCTGGGTCATAGGGCAGTTCTATTTTCAACATTTTGAGGAACCTCCATGCTGTTTTCCAGAGTGGTTGCACCAGCTTGCATTCCCACCAACAGTGTAGGAGGGTTCCCCTTTCTCCGCATCCTCGCCAGCATCTGTCATTTCCTGACTTGTTGATTTTAGCCATTCTGACTGGTGTGAGGTGATATCTCATTGTGGTTTTGATTTGTATTTCCCTGATGCCGAGTGATATGGAGCACTTTTTCATGTGTCTGTTGGCCATCTGGATGTCTTCTTTGCAGAAATGTCTGTTCATGTCCTCTGCCCATTTCTTGATTGGATTATTTGTTCTTTGGGTGTTGAGTTTGCGAAGTTCTTTATAGATTCTGGACACTAGTCCTTTATCTGATATGTCGTTTGCAAATATCTTCTCCCATTCTGTCAGTTGTCTTTTGATTTTGTTAACTGTTTCCTTTGCTGTGCAAAAGCTTTTGATCTTGATGAAATCCCAATAGTTCATTTTTTCCCTTGCTTCCCTTGCCTTTTGCGTTGTTCCTAGGAAGATGTTGCTGTGGCAGAGGTCGAAGAGGTTGCTGCCTATGTTCTTCTCAAGGATTTTGATGGATTCCTTTCGCACATTGAGGTCCTTCATCCATTTTGAGTCTATTTTCGTGTGTGGTGTAAGGAAATGGTCCAATTTCATTTTTCTGCATGTGGCTGTCCAATTTTCCCAGCACCATTTATTGAAGAGGCTGTCTTTTTTCCATTGGACATTCTTTCCTGCTTTGTTGAAGATTAGTTGACCATAGAGTTGAGGGTCTATTTCTGGGCTCTCTAGTCTGTTCCATTGATCTATGTGTCTGTTTTTGTGCCAGTACCATGCTGTCTTGATGATGACAGCTTTGTAATAGAGCTTAAAGTCCGGAATTGTGATGCCACCAACGCTGGCTTTCTTTTTCAATATCCCTTTGGCTATTCGAGGTCTTTTCTGGTTCCATATAAATTTTAGGATTATTTGTTCCATTTCTTTGAAAAAGATGGATGGTACTTTGATAGGAATTGCATTAAATGTGTAGATTTCTTTAGGTAGCATAGACATTTTCACAATATTTATTCTTCCAATCCGGGAGCATGGAACATTTTTCCATTTCTTTGTGTCTTCCTCAATTTCTTTCATGAGTACTTTATAGTTTTCTGAGTATAGATTCTGTGTCTCTTTGGTTAGGTTTATTCCTAGGTATCTTATGGTTTTGGGTGCAATTGTAAATGGGATTGACTCCTTAATTTCTCTTTCTTCTGTCTTGCTGTTGGTGTAGAGAAATGCAACTGATTTCTGTGCATTGATTTTATATCCTGACACTTTACTGAATTCCTGTATAAGTTCTAGCAGTTTTGGAGTGGAGTCTTTTGGGTTTTCCACATATAGTATCATATCATCTGCGAAGAGTGATAGTTTGGCTTCTTCTTTGCTGATTTGGATGCCTTTAATTTCTTTTTGTTGTCTGATTGCTGAGGCTAGGACCTCTAGTACTATGTTGAATAGCAATGGTGATAATGGACATCCCTGCTGTGTTCCTGACCTTAGCGGAAAAGCTTTCAGTTTTTCTCCATTGAGAATGATATTTGCGGTGGGTTTTTCATAGATGGCTTTGATAATATTGAGGTATGTGCCCTCTATCCCTACACTTTGAAGAGTTTTGATCAGGAAGGGATGCTGTACTTTGAAGTTTGGAAAGAACCCAAATACATGGAGACTAAACAGCATCCTTCTAAAGAATGAATGGGTCAACCGGGAAATTAAAGAAGAATTGAAAAAAAATCATGGAAACAAATGATAATGAAAATACAACGGTTCAAAATCTGTGGGACACAACAAAGGCAGTCCTGAGAGGAAAATATATAGCAGTACAAGCCTTTCTCAAGAAACAAGAAAGGTCTCAGGTACACAACCTAGCCCTACACCTAAAGGAGCTGGAGAAAGAACAAGAAAGAAACCCTAAGCCCAGCAGGAGAAGAGAAATCATAAAGATCAGAGCAGAAATCAATTAAATAGAAACCAAAAAGACAATAGAACAAATCAATGAAACTAGGAGCTGGTTCTTTGAAAGAATTAATAAAATTGATAAATCCCTGGCCCGACTTCTCAAAAAGAAAAGAGAAAGCACCCAAATAAATAACATACATACTATGAGCAACTCTACGCCAATAAATTTGACAATCTGGAAGAAATGGATGCATTCCTAGAAACATATAAACTACCACAACTGAACCAGGAAGAAGTAGAAAGCCTGAACAGACCCATAACCAGTAAGGAGATTGAAACAGTCATTAAAAATCTCCAAACAAACAAAAGCCCAGGGCCAGACAGCTTCCCGGGGGAATTCTACCAAACATTTAAAGAAGAACTAATTCCTATTCTCCTGAAACTGTTCCAAAAAATAGAAATGGAAGGAAAACTTCCAAACTCATTTTATGAGGCCAGCATCACCTTGATCCCAAAACCAGACAAGGATCCCACCAAAAAAGAGAGCTATAGACCAATATCCTTGATGAACACAGATGCGAAAATACTCAACAAAATACTAGCCAATAGGATTCAACAGTACATTAAAAAGATTATTCACCACGACCAAGTGGGATTTATTCCAGGGCTACAAGGTTGGTTCAACATCCGCAAATCAGTCAATGTGATACAACACATCAATAAAAGAAAGAACAAAAACCATATGATACTCTCAATAGATGCTGAAAAAGCATTTGACAAAGTACTTTATCTATTTTTATCTTTATATTTTTTTAGTAGGCTCCACACCCATTGTGAGCTTGAATTCAGAACCCTGAGATCAAGACCCAAGATCAATAGTCAGACACCCAACTGCCTGAGCCAATCAGGCACACCCCATCATGTTTTTAATGCTTTAGCAAAACTCTCTTAGATACCTATGAGAAAAGCAAGTAGGAATTTGTCCTTTCCAGATACCATGATTCCATCTGGCCACAGTCCAGGTTGAACGTAGGACCACCACGACATACAAAGCTGGGGAGACCCTTTAGTTTCATTGATGACCCCTGGGGTTAAACAACAAGCCAGCTCTGACAGGATCCAACTACAGTTTGGCACCATTACTGATTAATTAAATTCTGAATGGATATTGAATGGGTTCCACTAAATGATTTAAAAATGAATAGAAGAGGTGAGGTGCTTCCTTCCCAGTCCTTGAAACTGAACTAAGGAGCACAAACGGTAAATGAATCTAGACTCTAGACTAGGAAAACGAGTCACATAAAAGATTATTAAGAGCTGAAAAGGCTCTTAAAGATTAGATAGGCAGATAAAAAAACTCAGTTAATGGTCTGACTCCAAAACAATAAAGCCTAGGCATCCCATACCACAAAAGGGACGTAGGGAGGAGACATAATAAGGAGGATAGAAAAGTGTCAGTGGTCTAAGCATTTGCTCACTCAGTCCTATCCCGCTGATCACCTCTGACATTCTCAGCGTCTATGTTGTTCTAGATCCTATCAAAACCACATCAAATTATTGTGGAGAAAAAGGCTACATACTTAGAATTTAAAAATAGGTCCAGACTTTCTAAGAAGAACTACATTGCAAGAAGGAAGGAGAAGAGAACTCACCAGCTTATAACTAGGTGACCACCACACCCCTATTTTTTAACACATCAAAATGACAGGCTTTTCTTAAACACAAGTTCAACCTTAAACCCTTTCTGAGAATTGCTCTGTAATCAGCAGGGGAAAGGGTGCTTTATGACACTCAGGTAGGGGAAAGAAGAACTCATGACCCTCACAGAGGAGAATCAAAAGAACCTTTGATACTAAACAGAGAAAAGAAAAATGAACCTTGTAGTCATTAGTTACCGAACCTCAAAAAAGAGTTTTTGAAAGACAAGCCTTTGTCAAACCTTTGAAAGGAGGCACAATTGCTTGGGGTAAAACACATGGATCTATCATTTTGGAAGACTTTATTCCTTTCTTTAATACTTGACAAGTAGTGCTGTCTTATTAGGAAGGGCTGTTTTGTTTTGTTTTGTTTTCACCAAAATGTCATCTACCTAGCAGCAGGTCAGGTGGCTCTGGACAAAACCTCTGAATTCAAGGGAGATGGCAAGATGATCTGTGAGGTTCCTTCCCTTGCCAAGATTCTACAGATGCCACAGAAATCATCAAATCCCAGAACAAGAAGGAATGAGAAGAGGGGAAATGTTGGGAGGGGGGATATACCTGACAGGGAGTCACAGCCCCAAACCACTGGTGGCTTGGCAATCTTAAAGATGGGATCATCAGCAATTGGTATTTTCAATCTGTATCATTGCCTTCTTGTTGCCATTAATTTAGTGACCACAGTTCTTTTAAATGGGTTGTATAGCCCGAGTTTTCTGTAGGGAACATGAGTCAGAGGAAGTGGGACACCAAAAGTTATGACGCCTCTGGAGTTCAGGAGCATCTGTCCCCACAGTTATGTTATGAATATTCAAATGTCAGCAGTATTTTCCTATTGGTCTGCATCAATAAACAGACACTTACCTGAGGAACATCCTGGAACTCTGCTGGGCAAATCGCTGATGACACATGTTTTAGACAGGACAAAGGAGAAAAATGTCTCCATGCTTCAACCATGTGTCCTTCAAGCAGGCACTCAGAGGCTGGAATGGTAAAGCCCATTTCAGGACAATGTCATTGCTGCAGCCCTTGGCAGCTATTAAAATTCAGTTTTACCCTCAGTGGACACATTCTAAATGAATAAGACAACACAAAGCCCCATGCTCCCAGATCTCTACTATACTCAGCAATTTGGTAAAGAGGGGGCTTTTCAAAGATGAGAGAACCAAAATTATACATGTGACAGACTTCATTCTGACCTTCCTTGAACAAAATATTGACACAAGCCAAATCTCCCTTGTACAGTGCATGCAGCAAAATCTTGTTAATTCAGATTAAACAGAGAATCAGTGTAAAGAAGCTTACTCTAAAATGTATCTGCATTATTTATAAGAAGAAATTCATGATTAAATTATTATCATGAAAAAAAATTTAAGTGTAATCAAATAAGGCTATTGAAGAAGTGGAGCTCTTTCCAAGCACAAGTGTAGCACCCAATATTTATGCAAATTTCAAATGATTTATTTTATTCATGAAAGCTAGTTCACATTGCCCTTTCTAGAGATAATCCTGTTTGGTTAATTCTTGTTTAGAAGTAATAAAACCAAAGTCTTTTCATAGGCTGTAAATCATAATTTTCACTTCTGGAGACCAACTGTACACAAGAAGTACAAATTAAAGAGGCATCACCACAAAAATCGAACATTGTAATTTGTTGCATAGGTTTTTGTATTTAGACTTATTGGAAATTATTTCTGTTGACCACAATCCTGCATTTTCTCCTTTTCCAGAAACACAGAGGTGTTGTCTGGTGAGTAGGAACAGAATGTACAAAGATTTGCTTCTCACCCCAAGAAAGTCTAATTCAGGCCAAGTATATACCATGACCAAGATATAATATAATAAATTCTCACATTTAACCTTGCTTCTATATAGCAACAATTTCAAAATGCTATTAGTGTAGAAAATATTAATTTCCATTTCATGGGTTTCACTTCAACATGTCATTATTTGAATCAGTTTACATAGATTACGTGTTCATTATATAGACCATATTTACTATGTTGGTCTCAAAACAACCATATAAAATAGGAAGTCCCAGTTTACAGAGAAGAAAATTGAAGCTGAAGAAGTTAAAATATAGTCTAAGGGGGCACCTGGCTGGCTTAGTCTGAAGAGCATGAAACTTTTTATCTCAGTGTTATAAATTCAAGCCCTATACTGGGCAAGGAACCTACTTAAAATAAATAAATAAAAAATATATAGTCTAAGTAAAAGATAGATCTGGAATTCATATGCAACTGCCTGAGTTTCACACTTATAATCTTAATTATTAAATGATTTCTATTTCTCTTAAATTCACAGTAAAGAACTATAGAATTAATAAATGCATATTTGATAAAGGTCTTAAATGAGTCATTTCATCTAATTTTCCTGCACCCCATGCAGAAGTTTCTTCTTCAGTATATCTAAAAGAAAGAAAAATCAAGGCTTTATGAGATATTTCTGGTACTGAAGCTTTTGATTTTGGCTGCTAGTTCATTTCATCATTGGACAACTGTGATGGTTAAATAGACCTTCCTGACTCCAAGATGGCTTTATAAAAATCTTTCTGATCTCTTTTTCCTCTAAAATTCTATAGCAAACAAGAACAAGACATAAAAACTTATAACACCAATGAAACCAGAAAAATTGAATCCATAAACCCCAAACCATAATGAATGAGGACTAGAACAAAAGACAGAATGGTAAATAATGGTAATAATAATAAATAAATAATAATAAATAATGGTAAATAATCGAACAGAAAAAGGATGCTTAACGGAAATGGGTTAGTGAGCTGAGGGAAAGGTAGCAGGAGAGTTAGAAACAAATAATTTTCCTGGTAGACTTTGAAAAGACTAAAGAATTTGAGGTTAATACTCAGCAAATAGAGGTACTATCAAAAGTAGTAGTAGGGCTGGGTTGTTTTGTTTTGTTTTGTTGGGTTTTACTCTTTGTTTTTTTTTTTAATATTTTATTTATTTATTTGATAGAGATCACAAGTAGGCAGAGAGGCAGGCAGAGAGAGAGGGAAGAAGCAGGCTCGCTGCCGAGCAGAGAGCCCTTTGCGGGGCTCGATCCCAGGACCCTGAGATCATGACCTGAGCTGAAGGCAGAGGCCTTAACCCACTGAGCCACCCAGGCGCCCCACTCTTTGGTTTTTAATTAAGGGAATGAACAGTCAAACCCAAGGGTCCACAATCCCACCTCACAAAGTAAAGTAACTTCTCTCCACCTTTTCAGGATACATAAGGATTGTTCTCTGGGGAAGCTTAACCAGAAAGACTCTCTGTTCAGGGATATGAGGCTCAGAGGAGGAAGAAGGTGAGCAACAATGATAAAGGGGGAAAGAAGTTAAAGTTATTAGTCTCTAGATTTAAAAACCCAATACAATAAATGAAAAAGATGCTCATCAAATTTTATCATTGTGAAACTTCAGAATATAAGGGATAAAGAGAAGATTCTAAAGGTACCACAAAGAGAAAAAAAGAAAAAAGAATCATACAAGAAATCAAGAATAAAAATGACTCCACTTTCAAGGAAAAAAAAAAACTGGAAACCTAAAAAAACAAGGGAATGAGCCTTTAAAAATTCAATAAATATGTAAAAAAAAAGTTTTATTAAAAAAAGGGGGTTTGTTTGTTTGTTTACATTTTGTAAAAAAGTTTACATCTAGCCAAGCAATCAAGTAAGTATAATGGTAGCAAAAAAGGTATTTGAGACATACAAAGTCCCCCATAAATGCTTTCTCAGAAATCCAGCATACAATATGTTTCACTAAATGAGGAAGTATAACATGAAAGAGGAAGAATGGGAATCAGGAAACAAGAGAGAAATAAAGGGAATTCCCAGGATGACATCAGGGGAAGTGCTAGGACCACAGCTGTGCAGCAAGCCAAGACTGTGCGCCAAATTAGGCTATAGCAAGAAGTCAAGTCTCTGGGGATGTTTCTATGTGGGGGTGATATCTCCAAGAAGATACTAGAATGTATAAATTGTCTGAGAGGTTTTACCTTGGACAAAATTGCTTAGCAAGGCATTTTACAGAACTTTTGTGCAGTTTGGGGAATACAGAGTACTCCCAATACTAAATAAATGAAAAGAAAAGGTAATCATTAACTCCAGGAAAAACTAAAAGTTACAAAAGAATGGAATTATATATAATCACCGTGCTTTACCCAATTTAGCAGTGAACATATTTCAACAATGAAAATATAGAATATTAATATGAGTTATATTTTATGAAGAAAACGAGGGAAATGGGGTATAGTTAAAATCTTGATTATTATGGGAAGACAGTAGGTAATGTCAAAAACTGACAAGCTGACAGGCAACAATCTAAGTGCCTTATTTATAAAGGAAAAAGTAAACCACAAAAGAAATACCTGTGTTGGTTTAATATTACTATCCCTGGGGAACATGACAAGGTTGAAGGAACAGGGTGGAGAGAGGGACAAGGGATTATTGTTTCTTGTGATAAACTTTTTGTATTGGTATTAGAAATTAGACTTTATATTTTCTTATACCATTTGCATAAAAATTAAAATGTTATTTTCCAAAAAAAATCCTTACAACAGCTCAAAGGAAAATCACTGAGTTCTGGGGTATCTAAGTGGCTCAGTCAGTGAAGTGTCAGACTCTTGATTTTTTAGCTCAGGTTATGATCAAGCCCTGTGTCAGGCTCTGTGCTCAGTAGGGAGACAGATTGAGATTCTCTCTCTCCCACTCCCCTCTCCTTCTGCCTCACCCACTTCACTCACAACAATAAATAAATAAATATTTTTAAAAAAAGGTAAAATACTATTATTAATTTATTAAGTAAGACCCATAATAATAATACTATTTATTATTATTAACTAATTAATTAAGGCCCAGTTCTTTGGGCCTCTACCATGCTACAGATGGGTTCTAGAGAGCTACAAGTTTGTGTGTTTGTATTCATTTCAATAATAATTGAAAATATATAAGTCTGTCCTGGATCACCTAGATAACTGGCATTTGGTGCCATCACTATCACGTGTGTATCTATCAACTTAGCTCGAAGTAGTGCAACTTTTTTTAAGTTTTTATTTCAATTCCAGTTAGTTAACATATAGTGTAATATTAGTTTCAGGTGTATAATATTGTCACTCAGCACTTCCATACAACACCCTTGCTTACCACAAGTACACTCTTAATTCCCATCACTTATTTAACCCATCCCCCCACCTCCCCTCTGGTAACCATCAGTTTGGTTTCTACAATTAAGAGTCTGTTTCTTGGTTTGCCTCTCTCTTTCTTTATCTCCCCCCACCCCCCTCTCTGTTCATGTGTTTTGCTTTATAAATTCCACATATGAGTGGAATCATATGGTATTTGTCTTTCACTGACTGACTTATTTCACTGAGCATCATACTTTCTAGCTCCATTCATGTCATTGTAAATAGTAAGATTTCATTTCTTTTTTGTGGCTGAGTAATATTCCATTCTTTTCTATATTTTTTTTCTCAGATCTAGGGTTAGGATTAGGGTTAGGGTTATGGCCAGGGTGAGAGTATTCAAGTAGCATTACTTTAATAATAGCAAGAAAGTAAGAAAGAGCTATAAATGATACATTCGTATCAAAGGAAGTCCAGTTGAAATGATAACAGGTAATGTGTATGAAAACTATGTAACCATGTGGATGGACCAAGTGTTGAAGAAATCAAGTCATTTCATAAGGCACACTCTAAAAGAGTATCATAAACTCAAGAGGACCAGCAAGCAGTACCATATTCATATTGCAAGTAGCAATTTGGGTTCAGCAAATATTACCTGTCACATAAAAGTAATATTTATTTGAATAGTCCATATTTTTTTTGTTGGGCTTTTAAAATAATATATATTTAAAATTTGTATCATATAATAACTATAAGCAGAAGTTTATATCTATTTTTACATTAGTACATATTGATACAATGGATAATAAAATAACTTATTTCAATCATGGTAAGTTTTCTTTTTTCCTTTATTAATTTCAATAGTAAATTATTCTGCTAATCCATACATTACTTAAATTTGAGAACGGACTTACTTTTTGTATTCACTGAGATATCTAACTATATCTGTTTAATGCATTCCAGTGTGCCACCCATTTGTGGCCCTCACCAAGGACACATTAATTTAGAAAGAAGTACTTTTTTCTCTCACCCATTTTAGTTTACCAACCCTATCATCAAATGATGCGTATTGTTGGGAACAGTTATCTATATATAACTTATACCTCCCCTGAACTCAGAGAAAGGTGTGAGAAATTGGGGATGGAATATTTTAGTTCTTCTTTACTACTGTAACAATTTACCATGAATCTAGCAGCTTTAAAACAACACAAATTTATTGTTTTACAGTTTGGGAGGTAAGAACTCCACAATGGGTTTCACTGAACTAGAATCAGGTGTCAGCAGAATTGCATTCCTTCTGGAGGATCTAGAGAATAATCCACTTTCTTCCTTCTCCTAGCTTCTAGAAATTTCCCAAATCCCTATTTCTGGCCCCACATCACTCTGACCTCTTTTGGAGTCCTTTTCTGACTCTGACCCTCCACTTCCCTCTTTTATCTTTAAGGACCCTTGTGATTACAGCAGGGCCCACCCAGATAATTATGGATAATCCCTCATCTCAAGATCCTTGGTTTAATCATTTATGCATAGTCTCAATGTCTCTTTCATCTTGTAAAGGAACATATTACCAGTTCCTGGGATTAGGATATGGACATCTCTCTGGTGGCATTATGGGTATCATTATGCCAAGCCAGTCCCAAGAGCAGGAAGTCTGATGGAGGACCCATGTTCTCTAGAAACAGAAGGAAAAGGGCATGGATGTAAGGTAAGAGAAAGGGGCATTTTAGGGTGAATGAAGAGAAGGTTCTTTTCCTGAGAAGGACTAAGGAGCAAATTGAAGACATAAGAGGGATGGAAAAACTTGGAAGAGCAGCTGGTGGAAAAGGCTCCAACTCAGGAAGAAAGAGTGACTACCTCCCCAAGGGCTTATCTGCGATGTGAAGGCGGTAACATGCTTAAGGTGTGGGATGTGAGGCCAATTACACCAGTTACCATGTTTCTGAAGATGCCACCAAACCCAGCCCCAAAAGAGCCACCTCGACTAGTATTTCAAACTTTACAAAAACAACCAAAGACATCAGAATTCAAGTAGTTCTCCCACCTCCTTTTTGTTATGCCATTGGATTCCCCCCTGCCAAGATTCCTATGAGAAATCTGATGCTAATTAGACTTGCATAAGAATGGGAAAAAAAGAAGATGAATCATGGACCACACTGGAAATAAACTAAGAAATAAGAAAATACGATCTCTGCCCAAAAGAACAGTGAAAAATTATACTTACAGAGGAGCCTATAGTGAGAGTTTTAATTTTTTAAAGGACAAAACATGGAGAGTCTGATATGATCTACCAGCTGCTTCTCTTTCCTCAGATATTTGCCCAGGAGGCAGCTACTGAAAGTTGGTGTATTTCTCTCTTGCTGTGTCATACACTGTTCCTTTCCTTCCCCACCCCCTCCCTGCTCTCCTGTCGCTTTGGTGCCTGTGAGTGTGTGTGTCGTTTCTCTCTCCTGTGTTAAGAACACAGCTGCCTGCCGTTCTCCGGCTGGCTGTCGCAGCTTCTCTGACTAGCTTTTCGCAGCCTCCTGCCTCTCCTCTTTCCGCTTAGCTCCTTGTCTTCTGGTAAGTGTGACAAACACTCCTCCAAGCCCTGTAAGAAGTTGCAGGGTGCGGTTTGTGGTGTTCGAAACTTGCAACTTTGAGATTGCCCGTGAACTGTGCAAGAACTTTCCATTGTTTTATTTATAATTGAAATATGTTACTCAGGAAGGTATGTGGGTGATAATCTGCTGGATTCCCCATACAAGTGAAAAATTCTCAAAGAAGGAAAAAAAAAGCAATAAAGTGTATTAAGAAGATAAACTTTAGAAATAATTTCTTGCTGTTAATTAATTAATATGGTAAGGAACAATTTAAAAGTAGCGGAATTCTTTGACTTTTTTTTTCCTTTATGTTGATTTATCTTGAGACTACTTTTAGGAATTGAATTGTCTTGTGGTTTACAAAGATTCCGTTATTCTGTTTTAAAGTAAATGTGGGCTATGAGTTTAAAGGATATCCATGGAATTAATATTAAAAACACCATTGGCTGTGGCCTCTGAGGAATGAAGAATAAATCAAATACAACCCAACTTTTGCAGTCAGACTAGCCATACTAAAACTCCCGTGGAAAGTCAGTTTTAAATTCATTGCTTTGAAGTTGGGTTGACTTTAGATTTTATTCCATCCTCAGAAGCCTCCCTAACACTTTAAAACCCACATATGTATTTAAGCCAGTACATGTTTACTGCTTTTAGTTTTGATTTTAAAAGGATTCTCTTCCCTTGATTCACAAAGAAGAAGGGCTAAATGCCATGGCTCCTTTTAGAGGAGCTTAAAATAACTTCTGGCTGGACAGCAGGTGCCATGTATCTTTCTCCGATTTTAGGGGAGGGTAAGTTATATATAGATGAGTGTACCCAGCAAGTAGGGGTCAGGATAAAGAAATGCCAGTGACGGAAACAATAAGGCTGTTTACTGCATCGTTTAATCATAAAGTTGGTGCATTCAAGTGGCCAAGAGAAAGAAGTACTTCCTTCAAAGTGAATGAGTACTTAAGTGGGCAGCCTAGGACTGTAGGTTGAATTTTCCATTCTTGCTGGAGTCCAAGCACTTGACAGCGCCTGCCCTGAGAACAAAAGAGGAAGCTATGCAGTATGGGGAACAGTATGTTTTGTTTTTCCTCTCAGGCCACTACAACAACAAAACCTGTGCATTATGAGAACCCCATCATATTTTTATGCTGTTAATTAGCAGCATGACCATTAAGCACCATTTACAAATAAAATGCACCATCACTTAAAGGCCTAGGTCAACTCTATTGCAACCCGAGAAATGGAGATAGCCAGAAATCCTGGAATTCTTTGACTCAGCTTGGACTTCAGCCCCTATTTTCAAAGAGGCCATATTATATGGATTATTTCTCAAGTTCATTCCCTCCCTATTCATTAAACATTGCTATTTCTTAAAAATTACAGTTATCCTAGAGCTTCTTGACTGAGAAAAAAAAAGAGTTGTACTCTTTTTCTTTTCCTAAAAGAAATTCAGTTTTTATATTGGAACAAAAAAGTATTATAGAAATTCTATAAATTATTATCTTGACCATCACCATGGTTCCCAACTAGTTTGTTGGTTAATTATTCCCTTCCTCCATTCTCCATTTTATTCCAAAAATGAAGCTAGTTTGAACCTCAGAAAACATATTTTATTGATGGATAATTATGTGTTGCTCATTTGAAAAAGGAAAATACTTGAAAAACAAGAAAGTATTTCCTGTATATAGTATAATAATTCATTTATATCAATGTACTCATATTTATCAAATCTTCACTTATGAATTAGAATAGAGTTTAGGACTGCTGTTGTTATGAGTGCTTTTAGTAAGCTCTGTGGCTCTTGTATTAAATGTTTTAACTTTGAAATAAAATAACACCACTTTAAACATTTTAAACACCACTTTAAACATTTAAGACATCTCTGTACTTACAATGACCATAAGTCTACATAGAATAATGTAAGAGAGGGGTAACACAAGTTGGCTTAAGCAATATGATAAATATAAAATGAAAAACAATATCTTGAATTATTCCATTAATGTCAGTGAAAGGAATTTCTACTGGAATTAAAGACCAAAACCAAAAATGTGCTAATAGTGTGAATTGCTTTGGAAAAATGTCTCCCACTGTTTCTACCTAACTAATTGCAACATCAAGGGTTTGTGAAAGTACATTCATTTTATGTTAGAAATTGTAATTAGTAGGTGGCTTTTGGGAATATCCATACCTTTTACATATAACTGGGTTAACTATATAAAACTTGACTATGCTTACCACTAGATACTATTCCCAGTATGGAGGTGAATCACTCTGTACAGCTCTCAGGAGAACCCCAGTCAACACCTCCAGGGGACAGTTCATCATTACTGAGTCAAAATGGCCTGGAGAAGCAAGATGATAAGGATTCCTCAACCACACTCCAAACAACGGAGGATAAGGCAGGTGTGCAGTCTGAACAGGGAGTTCAAGATATCTCTGAGGAACTAAATCGACAACTGGAAGACATCATTAACACCTATGGGTCTGCTACTGAAAAAGAGGGTCCCGCCAAGGCAAAGGAGCCACCTGAGAACATAGAACCACTGGACAATGAGGATTTGGACGGTGATGAGGCCACTGAAGAGACGGAGAGAGAACACTTGTCTTCTGGAGAACCAACCACAACCAAAGAGCCTGTCAGCAATAAAGAGCAAAAATTGGAAAAGAAAATCCTTAAAGGACTAGGCAAGTAGTTATGTTCTAATGCATGACTTTCCTTTGATGATTCCTTCATCAGGAAGGGGCACTTCCTCCAACCTTTACTAAAAGCCGCATCTCATTTTTGGATTACTGTAACAGCTTCCTGTAGGGTCTCCCTACACTTCCTTTGCTATACTTGGTGCTTAGCCGCATCCTCTCAAAAGAGAAGTGAACTTTTGAACATGTTACTCACCTACCCTGTTTCCCCAGTGGTTTCTCACTGTTCTTAGGACAAAGACTAAAATTCTTAACATGGTCTCTCAGGTCCTAATGGTCTAACCCAAATTAGTCTCCCTAGCTTTACCTCCCATCACTCTACACAGCATCTGCTTCCTGGACTCTCTGCCCCTATCACCACCACCACTACTACTGACTAATGGCTAATCATTCTGATCTTCTCTATCAGTGGTTTGAACACAGCATGCTCTATCCACAAAGCCCACATATATCCTATTTTCTCTACCTAGAAATCCCTACATGTTCAGCCCTTTGGGCACTTAACTTAGCATTTAGTTCACAATTCAAGTGGCATTTTCTTAGCCCAACTCTAGATAAGGTCTTCTTGTTTTCCATTTCTGTTGTATCTTGTATCTTTCCTTCTGAGCATTTAGCAGTATATGAGAATGTTACTTTTTGTGATATTTGCTTAATGCATGTCTTCCCTTTCCCTAGCTGGTTTTAGCTCAAGAACAGGGACTGTGTGTGTATTCAGACATCACTGAATGCCTAGTGTTTAAGATAGTGGATGACACATGCCAGGTGATCAATAAATATTTGTTATAAGGATGAACGAACAAGTAAATGAAAGGGAAATTGCTTAAAGCAAAGCTAGTGGAATCTGGATTTAAA
The DNA here is from genome assembly GCF_022355385.1 of Mustela nigripes. Lineage (NCBI taxonomy): Eukaryota > Metazoa > Chordata > Mammalia > Carnivora > Mustelidae > Mustela > Mustela nigripes. Next base: position 87,589,955 of record NC_081561.1, on the reverse strand, counting down.
CAAAATATAAATATAGAGATTGTTTATATGTAAAATGATTACCAGATTGCTGAGTTGTATGTTCTATTACTATATAAAATATTTTTTATTTCACAAAACTCTTCAAAAAGTATCAATTATAGAATGTCAAAAATTGCAGAAAATATTTTTATTCTCATTAGTTTATTGATTCAGCAAATATGTATTAATACCTCATCTTTATGAGTTACTGTACTAAGTAAACAAAGATGAATAAATCATCAAGACCCTTTGGTTAAGGAGCTATAAGCATGAAGAGAAAAACCTTGTTCTTCTAATTGTAATTGTAATCTAATATGTTTTATAGGATACTGCTAAGAACAGGCATGGGAAAATTTTAGGTGACCATGTGGGATTTTACACCAAAAATGGCTGTGAAAGAAAGATGAGTTAATTTATTTGCTAGGTTGAAAGCATGTTACTGTACATAGGAGAACACCTCTGCCTGTCTTCCTTGGTGAATTTCACTGTGACACTCTGTACAAATACCACTTTCTATATGGTACATTCCCAGACATGCTCAGTAAGGGTTAGCATCACCTTTCTTACTTCTCCATTAAATTTTCTGCATCAATCATTTGTTTATATACCTGCCTCCCAAGAGAGGTAGAAAATCTATCGGGGGCAGCTATAATGTCTTACTCATTTCTTGAAGATAGTGTGGCAAAGTGAAAGGTCATGGGCGCTGGAGTCAGAACTGGGTTCAGATTCCAATAACCAGGTATCTATAAACCCCAAAGTATGTCTGCTGGCATGGGATATCACTACCTTACTTAAAACCCATTGTGGGCAATGTTTTCAAGAAGGGCTAAAAGACACATTTAAATAGGACATTTGACTCACCCAACATAAAGAATAAAATAACCCAAATAATACTTTAAAAATATCTACCAAGTTGCAAAGTGCAAGACTGGAATCACTCAAGGGTTCTGGATATTTGGGAAAGAGAATGAAGTTGCTCTATGTTCAAAAGCTGTTTTTCCTTATCTAGCCAAGGCATTTCAGAAACATCCCTTTGTATTAGCCATCATTAAACTTCCCATAAGACAGTACAAAATCACATCATGGAGGGTTATGATTTCAAGTGTTCCTAATGGAAAATTCTTTTTGCTTTATCACTTTATAATTATTTCTACAGAGGAATATGTATGTGTTGTATTGAGGGGATATGAAAAAAAGTAGGGGTAAAATTAAAGATGACCAACTGTGGTTTCTTCTCTGTCTTCCATGAGTTATTTCAGAATCTATAGTGATGATCTAATTACCCGATAATCAAAAGAACTGTAGAGAAAGAAAACATTCCACAACTCTAATTCCACCACTCTCTCCAAGTTACCAAATTTCAACTGAATGTTTGATCAGAACCAATGTTTGTGAAGCCAGTGACCACTTGTGTCCACCCTAACTACATGTGTCTCTGAACACCATTGGAATATTCTTCTAGGCACTGTAATGTTTCAGCTACATTATGGCTTAAACATTTTTAGGCTGGTCGAAATATATAACCACCATTTTAAACGTGATTTCAGCTACCTATAAGTAAGTAGCTTTAACAGACTTCCTAGCTGTTGATCGTCTAGACCAGTAGTTTTCAAACTTAACTGTGCATTAGAACCAAATACAGAATTTATGAAAAATGCTGTTCCTGAGCACAGAAATTCAGAATTGGGAGGATTTGAGTAGAACCAAAGCACCAAGGGCAATTTTTATATAGACTGCAGAAACAATGATTCTTCTGTTTCAGAAAGTTCTTCTTCCACCCTTTTGAAGAAAAAGTGAAGTGCTGATGGTGGTCTTCTTTAGAATCTATTTGTACCTTTTATAGAATTTTAATAAATCATTTTACCAGCACCTGAAAATATATCCTTAGATTTTGCTTAGCTACTTGATCAAAGATGAGTCTTCCATTATTTCATGTTTATCCGATAATATCTGCTTTATTGGTATTTTTGAGATGATGAAACATTCTGGCTCTCTAACCTAAAATTCTCCATAGTATATACTTTGGCATATTTGAGATTTCACAAAAAGTTAAAGATTACTTACTGCCACAATTCTTTGACTTTTTCTATATACAGTGAAAATCTCCACTATAGATGGGCACAGTTTACAATATTTTCTGGACTAATTGGACCAAAGAGATCCTTCTTTCACAGAACACCTTTGATTATTTGGGAAATGTCTCTACAACCCAAGTACCCAGGACTTATTTTTCCCTGAGAGATTTCATATGCTCCCCACAATCAACACACTGTACACCAAAGCAGTTAGAGGAATGTTTTTAAATCTCTTTAGTGGATAGAGCCATTTTCCCCTTGGCATCTGAACTGAAAGAGACAAAAACAGAGACACGTCTTAAGTAACTGACACGTCTTAAGTATCTCCCTCACTGCTCCCACCCCACCCTCCAGACTCACAGATTCTTATTAATCACTTCTCTGCCAACAGTACGTGGGCCGCACAAGCACCACATAGTAATAAGCACAGAACAATGATAAAATATAATATACTTTCTGATATTCCGGTTGATAACCAATTGAGTAGAAAATCAGAGGTTTGAAGCATAAGCCTGGGAAGAAAACAAAGCTGATCCACAGGTCCAGTCTGAGCTCAGAATACATCTAGTCAACCCACTAATTTTATAGACAGGGAAATTGAAGCTTAGAGAGTTTAAGAGTCTACAAAAAAAAAGGTTACTCAACTAGTTGATGTGATTGTGAGATGAGTCATAAAGGAAGCAAGGGGGCAGAACTGAAGTCACTAATATTGCAGGACTGAAGATACATACAAAGTAATTGGTATATTGGTTAAGGAGCATTTACCATAGCTCAGTTAATGGTTTTGCCTTCAGTTACAGGTGACTTTCAGTTGTACCTACTGAGGAGCTTGACTAAGATGGTGGATTCCAAAATGTCTTTAGAAAACCATTTTCTTACTCTTCCTTAGAAAGGGTACTTTCCCAGATGATTTGTTTCATCCATTTTTAGCTTGATTTCTAGTTTCACTGCAAAAGGGGAATAAACTGTTGCCTTAATACAACTGCTAAACTTTTGGAAGAGATAGTAGGAGACCAGAAGAATTCAGGGAAAAGAGGAATCAACAGAGATGGCAAGGTTCGTGAGTAGATTCACAGGGAAGTTAGATTTTAGACCAGGTCCTAAACAGAGAGAGAGATTTAAAGAAATAGGTCAGTTGGGACAGAAGAATATAACTTGAGCAAAGTAATTAGCATTCTCTTCTGATCAGAATTAGGAATAGATGTATTCATTTCTTGCTGTTCTTCCTGGTATTTTTCTTTTTCATTATAAAGTTTTGTTTTATTTTGTTTTCCCTGGAATAATCTCTTCATTTTTAGACTCTTAAAGGGTTTTTTTTTTCCTTTTAAGAAAGTTTTCTTTATAGTTAGAGTCAAGAAATTACTAATAATTCAAACATATCATCAACTGACCTAATAAGAAGTCCAGGTCCACTCCCCAACTGGGTGAGAGGCAAAAGTTCCAAGTACATAAAAAAAAAAAAAAAAAAAAAAACAAGGTGACTAAAACACAAAAGATATAAAATGTTGGCCAAATAAAAACAGTGTAACTAGAAAATACAGAGTAGACAGTATTTTCAAAACTGATAAGCCATTAAAACAAAGCAAAACAAACAAAAACCAGACTATGAGAAGCAACAATGAGGGATAAGAGAATCCTGATAAGTTTTAGAAGTCTGTTGTTTTTTTCCCCAAAACATTTTGGAAAGACAAATATACCGTCCAAACATTGTTAATTTTATTGTTGTCTAAATCAAGATAAAAATGGTTAAATTTATTCCAGTCATGGAATCAACAAATCTTAAATGCTAAACTCAGAACCCATTTAGTCAACTTAATAATTTTATAGAGAGGAAAATTTAGGCCTAGAGAGTTGAAGAGTCTATAAAAAGGGTTACTGTGTCAACTAGTCAGTGACACAGTCTGTTTCAGAACCCAGGGTCTAGTCCTTATCCTTAGTCCAGTGTGAATTTAAATACACTGTCCTTATAGTCAACATACACAAATCTTATTTCTCTCAAAAGATATCTATAGATACTCAGAAATTATTTGTATCAGAGTCACTATTTTTAAATTATGTTAGAAAACATAATTAACATTGAAATTTGAATCTGGTTCTAACATTTGAAACAGAATATTCACGATCTTTTCTAGCTTTAAGATTCTGCCATAACACATAGAAAGCAGGGAGGGAGAAGAAAGACACACTTGTGTGTCCAAGACCAAATTTTAGCCCCAAATTTCTAGAAGATAATTTTGGTAGAGAAAAAGTCAGGGTTTAAACACTTATCAAATCTGCATAAACTTAGTATAAATAGTTACCACTATGCCAAAAGTTTAAGAAAAATTCCCATCCTCATTTATATAGCTGACTTCATTATCTCAATTTAAGTCTTTTAATTTCTTTGATATAAAAATCTTTCCTTTGTAGTATAATACTCCCTTGGCCTACAACTGTGCCTTTGGCCATAGCCACGTGTGACACAGCCGTTCTTGTTGCTCATGTGGCCCTACCCCCTTGTAGACTTACTACTCAATTGAGTGTTTTGTGAAGGGAGGGCCATATACCCTTCATGTGCCTTCCTCATTTTCAATGGGGACTTCAGGTCTGTCCCTCACTTTTTTTATGACTAATCTCACAATCACACTGCTTCGGAATGACACACTGGGGGAAAGACAGGTCACTTGTTCCTAATAAAATGTCTCTGACAAAAAGTTAGTTTGTCTCTCGTGTCTGACAATATCACCAAATGATCTCATTTCTGTGGAATTGTAATTACTGCCTCTAATAGAAGATGAGCAATCCCTTTCCTAGTTCTCTTCTCCATGATAATACCACACAGCATTCTAGTCTGGCAAACCAATGGAAGCCTAAAAATTAAACTCCCTGATGTCACAAATTTATTCATTCTGTGCATGCCTATCTCCAAGTTTCTGGATATTTGTGTAGTTTTTGTTGAAGGGCAAAATCAGTTTTGAAGGATAAATTGATGCTTCTGAATGTTGACCTTTTAGGCAAAATAACAGGATGTGAGAGCAGAAAGATCTCCTTTAGGGTGCCCTAAACAAAACCCTCTTCTCACGGTTAAAGAAAATAAAAAGTTAAGATACTTGGTGTGGAGAGAAAAAAGAGACTTATTGTACTCACTCAAATGTTTCTATCTCCCTCAAATGAGACACATAATGGTTTTATGTGACCATAATCATACTGAGAGGTTTCCTAAGCATATATTCAATGGCAGAGGTGAGAGTAAGATCTGTCATTCACAAAGTCAATCACAGAGTTGTCTTCAGGACAGTCTTCATTTAATTCACCTGCTACTAATGTGCACATGTTGGCTTTGCTTTGTTCCACTATTACCGACATTTACTGAGAGCTTGCCATGGAACAAACATGATCTCGGTTCTGGGCCAAATCTGATCCACAGCAATCTCTTTCCTCCAATAGATGGCACTCACTCAGGACAACAGTCTTCATGTGGCCCCTTTCCCAGACTGAAGACAAGGGGAAGGGATGTCCCGACCAATGCACATCTCTCCTGGTTGCTTAAGAACGAACTCTGAGCACAGGCACAGGGGAGATGGGGCAGCAGTGATGACCAGTTTAAACTTGGCTCAATATGTCACAGGCCATAATTGGAAAGCTGGTGGGATGCCTCTCACACCCACCTTCTCCCGGTCTTAGGCCATGTCTCTAATCTGAACTGACTCACTGGGCAGAGATGGACAAAACCAGCTGTTAGCAATGAGGTCATGTTTTTTAAGAAAAAGTTTCCTTTTATTTCTCTGAGTTTCCTGGCATCCAAATTCCACATGGGAATGAATTGATTTAGAGCAAGTAGACAAACCTTGGATTCAAGCCTTGACTCTGCCAGTGTTAATTATGTAACTTTGGACTTTGCTGGGCCTTAGATTTTTAATCTATAAAATTAACCATTTGTCTGAATCTTCTTTAAAGTCCTTCTAGACCTAAAATTCTTTGATGCCATTAGAGTTAGCAGATATAGCAAATAAAAATACAGTATGCCAAGGAGAATTTGAACTTCAGTAAACAATGAAAAAATTTTTTAGTATAATCATGTCTCACATCCTGTATTTCACTGGCAAGCTTAGTTTCATGCCTCTCCAGGATAAAAGCAAATACTCTAGCAAAAGGGAAATGCCTATTCTTGGGGAAAGGTTGTCAAAGTTGTTAATATTCTCACATAGATTTACATCAGGAAACATGGCCTCTACTGTGTGGATTGACCTTCCTATTCTAATTAGACAGACTGGCTGTCACTCTGTTCCACCTTGATCAGACAATTTGAAAAGACATCATCAGGGGTACATGCAGGCCCCAGGGTCCCTCTCCTCCCTTCCAAAACTCAGCCCAATGGCCACTTTAAAACAAGATTTCCAGGCCCACAGAAAGGCAAATGGGGAGGCTGAGCTGAAGAAGACAAAAAGAAGAACAATGAGGAAAGAGAAGAATCTGAGATTCACCATTAAATAATCATGAACAGATGAGTCTTAAAATGTAGCATAAACTCCAAGTGGGATCAGAAAAGGAGACTGTCAACAAAGATTAAGCCTGGGTGGGAGGAAGGAAGGGCCAGGAAGGTTGAACCCAGTATCACAAGAGACCCAAAAAGGCCTGTGGATAAGAACCTCCAAGTCTTGGCTTGGTTTTCCTTCTATGTTGATTTAATTCTCTGCTAGGTAGGAAATATGAGCGGAACATTCTCATCCAAACCTCACAGAATGCATTCACACAGAAAAACAAGACAACTGGTTACCCCCCAAAAGAGAGAAAAAAAAGTACTGAAGGCAGAAAACAAAACCCAAAAATGGCAGATGAAACTGTCCAGACTCTGTGCTTTGGACTGGAAGTCTAGAACCGCACGCATCAATGCAGGCAGTTCGGTGGGCGTCAGAAATTTTGATTGGCTGCTCTGCCTCTTTTTTTTTTTAATTAACCAATGGGGGAAAACAGGTGTCTTATACAAAGTCAGCATTTTTTATTCTTTTGAATATTTTCAAAACATTTTTCTAAATGTCTTGATGGGTTTTGTTTTCTTTAAAGGCAAAGAAGCCAATGTGTTGATGCAAAATCTGAACAAGCTGCAAACACCTGAAGAAAAATTGGATTTTTTATTCAAGAAGTATGCTGAATTGGTAAGATGAGCTCTTTGTGCCAAAGAGGTTCAGGCCCTGGAGCTGAGAAAAGGCCATTCATTTTTCGGGGACCTCATTAGAGACCATAGCTGGTTACCTCACACAAGCCAAAGCAAGAATCCATAAGAGCAGAATTTTTTTTAAAGGAAAAAGAAAGAGAAAAACTGAGGAAAAACAGCACAACCAAGAAAGAGGATAGCGCTGGAGTCTATTGAAGTCTAACCTTCAATTATATGTATAATTTGGGGAACAGAAGAGAGAATTAGAGATCATTGAAAATTGCAGATATTTTAAACTTCTTTTGGGGTTTGTAAGAACACAGAAATATACTCGACCTAAAGGCAAACTTTCATTCAGTTCTTGTGCCTAGGTATTTTGAGGAGCCCCCTCAGGAAGGCAGAGGGATGAGTTTTTCCTACCCTCAGCTTGTGACCCCTTTTCATTTGAGCTTGAAAACTCTATTCATTCAGTCAGTCAGTCATTCAACCATTCATTTTTCCTCTTTGATCTACATTCTTCTCCCCACCCCACTGTGGCAGTGTTTGATGTGGGTTGCTTTATGCCTAGTTCTAGGTCCTCCCCAGGCAGGGTCCCTCTGAATAAGGCCATTGGGAGGCAGGGAAGCCGCTCAGAGACATCAGAGAATCTGTGAAGGGCACTGCCTCCCCGCCAGTACTCTTCCAATGGGTCAGTTTGGAAAAAGAGGAGGGTTCAGTGAAACCAACTTCTCTGTGAGAGGAGTGCCATTTGAGGTCTGGGCACTACTCCCCAGGGTGTGCGACCCTCCACAGAGATGTGACATTCTCTTACATGATGCTATCCAATGTGCTCCTCCTTCCCATCGGCTTCCTTTTTTTGTTTTAAGATTTTATTTATTTATTTGCCAGAGAGAGAGAGAGAGCACAAGCAGGGGAAGGGGCAGAGGAAGAAGCAGGCTACCCAAAGAGCAGGGAACCCAAGGCAGGGCTCAATGCCAGAATGCTGGGATCATGACCTGAGTCAAAGGCAGACACTTAACAGACTGAGCCACCCAGGCATCCCCCTGGTTGCCTTTAAAAATATATTTTCTTCATTTAAGAAAAAAAAAATATTTTCTTTCTTTAAAAAAATATTTTCACTCACTTATGTCTTTTGGACAAGCAGTGACAGGAGAATGACACTACGTCCACAGAGCAAAACACTTCCTCCAAGCGGCAGGCTGAAGGCAGATCTACCTTGCAGCTAATGAAGTTTGGTTCAGAGCCTCTCACTAGCATGGGCCCCTCTGAGGCTCTGGATGCAATTCTCTTTTTTTAATTTTGAGGGTTGTTTCTGTGTGCTTTGTTTTTTAAAAGAAAGCCTCCAAAACTGAATGAACTTCAGGCACACAAGCGCCTCATCTTAACCCTATTGATGGACTGGAGTTTAGCAAGTGACTTGTTTTCTTTCTTTTTCTAACTCCCGTCCTGCGGGCATGTTCCTCCCTTTCTTCTGTCACCTTGCCTCATCTTCTTGGGCTGAACAGTCCTGCAATAAGCCCAGAGGGACTCCAAAACCCTGAGTCAGCGGCTGGTTGTTTAACTATGCCAACAATTTTTAATTGTTTTTTAATCACATAAACCCCATATCATGATGATATGAGAAAAGCTGCAGACACAAGCAAATATATCACTAATCCCATAACCTAAAACACAAACTTTATCTGTCTTCATTCCCAGTTCTGCTATAGAAGAAGATATAATTTTTATAACAATTACTATTATAAGGTTGATACATGATTTGGTATCCAGTTTTGATGACTTATACGATGGACAATTTCCCATGCAGTTTAGAGTCTTTATAATTATGTTTTGTAATAGTTGTGTCATTTTTCCATGGAGTGGCCATTATATCCTGGTTCTCTGATTTGGGGACACTGGATTCCTTCTACTGTTTACTTTACCAAGTACTGCTGCACTACACATCGTCATGCATTAGATCTGTTCCTTCTCCTTCATTTTATGATCCATGATCCCAATCCAGAATTGGGATTACTGAATCAAACTGCATGAATGCCTTTTGGTTTTTCAGGTGTTTTTTAAATGGTCATAGTATTTTCCAAAAGAATGGCAAAAATTTATAAAGTGAGTATCAAGTGTTTCAACTTGTTTTTATCACAGCTTGTTTAACCTTAGCTATTAACCATCCATGAGCAGTTTCAATGCCATAAAATAAGTTTGGTTTCAAAAATATTTTTCCCAAAAATAAGGCCCCCATTCTGGGTCCATCCTTGATCTCTTTGGTACTTTCTAATATCGTTTTCCTTTTGCCCCTCTGATTTACCTCCTTTTACCAAAGCCATTCATATTTCTAGTGCCATGCTCCATACTTGACTAGATTGGGCAGGGTTCGAGCCATATGGGAAGCCGTGGGAGGGGCTGCAGCCCTCAGCAGCACATCAGAGAAGCATCACTTGTCCCGTCTGCCTGAGATTCTCTTCCTGAGCCACAGATGTTCACCCTAGGAACTTCCTCCACCTACTCACCTTCCCAGTCAGGAGTCATCCGATGAAGGTTATCTTTCCAGAGAGCCTGCTCAACTCAAGCCTTACTTACTGTACATTGGCATTTATATCATGTCCTATAATAAACTTTAAAATCCAAAAGGTCATTCTAGAAAAAATGAATAGGAGAAAATTGGTCAAAACCCCATTAAATTCCCTTTTCAGAAAGGAAAAATTGTGAATAATTTCAATCTTCTACTTGGAGACAAAAATCATTGCTCACTGATTTGGATATTAATATTAATATAAAATGTGTCTGACATGTAAGTGTTAACATAGAATAAATCATCAAATTCAAAGCTGTGAATCAAATTGCCACTCTAGCTAACTCACCCTTCCAGATTCTGAATCCTATAATATCACCTACTATTGTTTAATAAGGATACATTTATTTAAAAAGATACCACATGACCTGGAAGAAGTACTTTTTCTAAGTGTCCTCAGTTTTAATGTAGTTACAACAAATCACTAATACTATTCTGATTTAATAATTGGCATTACTTTATTTTAACTTAATAATAAAAAAGGGAGAGCAAGAAAAATAGCAGATAAAAATCTAATATGCCTGTCACAATAGTATAGAAGCACTGTGATGTCTAATTGCATCATTAAATCACTAAGTCAGGAAGAAATCTGACTGAAGTTGACTTGGTTGCAATATGTTCACTTTCATTCATTAAGAAACCATATCTGGGGGCACCTGGGTGGCTCAATGGATTAAAACCTCTGCCTTCGGCTTGGGTCGTGATTCCAGGGTCCCGGGATCAAGTCCTACATGGGGCTCTCTTCTCAGCGGGGAGCCTGCTTCCACGTCTCTCTCTCTCTCTGCCTCTCTACCTACTTGTGATCTCTAACTGTCATATAAATAAATAAAATCTTTAAAAAAATATATATGTATTCACAAGTCTGAAGTATTTGAATAAAATTAGCCACAGGCTTTAAAAAATTGTCAGAAAGTTAAGGGTTTTTATTTAGAGCATTCAAGAGAGACCTAGCTAAATGTCAAAGGTATATAATTTTGCAGTAAAACTAGAACATTACGTGGTTGATAAGCAAGTGAAGTCATCTCTTCCAACGTAGGAAACCCACATAGGGTACCCTCCTCCTGGTGCTCAGGTAAATCCATATGGGGCAGTGCTCCCCCACCAGGTACAGTAGTCAATGTCTGTCTGGAGATGTTATGAATGCTACGATTGTAGGGGGTAATATTGGCACCCAGTAGGCTGGGGACAAGGATGTGGCTAAAGAGCCTGCAATGCCCAAGATAGCCCCCCACAACAAGAAATTACGTGGCCCAAAGTCTAAATCAATAGTAAATTTCAGAATATATAACAATATGTAAATTTCAGAAAGAGATAATAGGTCATTCAAAATCCAAATATACTCTCTCTCTCTAAAAAAATTTTTTACCTCTGCCTTCGGCTCAGGTCATGATCCTGAGGTCTTGGGATCAAGCCCCACGTCGGGCTTTCTGCTCCACAGGGAGCCTGCTTCCACCTCTCTCTCTCTGCCTGCCTCTCTGCCTACTTGTGATCTCTGTCTGTCAAATAAGTAAATGAAATTTTTAAAAAAATAAAATAAAATAAATTTAAAAATAAAAAAATTTTAATTAAAAATATTGAAAAACAAAAGAGGGGAGGCACCTGGGTGACTCAGTGGGTTAAGCATCCAACTCTTGATTTCTGCTCAGGTCATGATCTCAGGGAACTGTGCCTGGAGCTCTGTGCCCAGTAGGGAGTCTGCCTGAAATTCTCTCTCTCCCTCTTCCTCTGCCTGTTCCCCCACTTTTTCTCTCTAAAAAAAAGAAAGAAAGAAAGAAAAGAAAAGAAAAGAAAGGGGGAAAAAATCCAAATATAAGAACAAATATAACTATGGTCCAAAATGAAAAAACTTATCCATCCTGTTAACAGGAGGTTAGCACAAGAAGCATATAATAAAATACCAATGATTGTCCAATTGAATCTCAAGAAGGAAATCAATTTCAATCAATGTTTATAGCAATATGGGTTCAATTTTTCCTGATGCTATTCTCACTAATAAATAAAAATTGCCCATAAATGTGATGCTAGAATACCATGTATGAATATCCCCAGCTTACTCCAGCAATGATCACTGTGTGGCAGGAGGAAGGGAGAAAGATATAAGATGTGAACTGAAGAGAATATGACAGTCTTGTTTGGCTAGTTCAAAAAGAACAAATACTGTTTGAAGACATGGAAACTGAGGCATACATGAGTGTTCATATCATGTGTGTCATCACTTGCATCAGGCTCTTGAGGGCACAAGGAACACCTGGGGTCCAAAAGCCCCAACAGTCTCTCAAGGCTTTTCCTCCCCTTGAGCCAATAAGGTCATAATCAGGACAAACACCCTCCTGGATTAAGCATCATTCGGGCACTCAGGGAACTGAGTCCAGCAAAGGAAAGGCTCTGGACGAAGAGCTGTCTTTGCAGACAGCCTCACTGACTATCCACCTGAGATCAACCTGCCTGGAGTGTACTGTCTCGGGTGGATTGATTGATTGATCCCCAAACTCCCCACACTGGAACTAGAATTCCATTCAACATTGCCAAATTCAGCAAACGAAAATACAGGACACCCAGTTACATTTGCGTTTCAGATAAATAATTTTTTTTTTCACTAAAATTGTCCAATGCAATACTTTTGATATGCTTTTACTAAAATTTAATTTCTTAATTATTTGAAATTCAAGTGTAACTGGATGTCCCACATTTTATCTTGCAACTCTATCCCAGAAGTATAGCACCCCAAGATGAAACATCCCATTTTCCATGTCAACCCTAATACTTTGTGGTAGCTGCTGGAGGAGTGTGAGAAGAGACCCCAGCTAAGGTTGACAAAAGCATGCATGTCATGATGTGTTGGCCATAAGCGTGGAGGGTGGAGGTAGGGTGGTCGGAGGGCAGGGCATGTTAAGGATACTTGCCATTCATGCTGTTGAACTGTGCAGCTTCTACTTCTGAAGTTGGCGGAAAATTGCCAATGCTGGGTAGTTGAGAGGTCTTTTCTCTTCTCCCCCTGTTTCACAAATCACAGACTTCATCTTCCATTTTATGAGGAAGCTGTTTTGTGCTTTCCTATTAAAAAAAAATTGCTCTAAGTTTGTTTTGAGAAAGAATTGTGAGACCAAATATACACCAAGCAGACACACTGTGGACCACTGCACCAAGACAAGGCATTATCATGAATTCTGAGAGCCTACAGATTCCAAGATGTGCCCTTCCATATTGACCAGTGGCACTGGAGAGACTCAAGAGAAAGGAAATGATTTCTGACACCAAAAAGAAGATCAGAGTAAGAAAGGATTGTTATAATGATAAGGGAAAAGCTATAAGAGATATGTTCTAAAAGCTGTATCTACAAGTATCGCAAAGTCCCATTTATGAGGTTTATTTGACTGCAGAGGGTTGGCCATGATAACAAAAAAAAAAATGTTTCCAACAACCACAGAGTGGTCTTTAGGTATTTCCTCTTTTGCTGCTTTTCTGTCAACTCAAAAGCGATTCCTGCCATTTTCTTTCATGTTTGCACCCCTTGTGTCTAGCTGGACGAACACCGCACTGAGCAAAAGAAGTTAAAGCTCTTACAAAAGAAACAGGTACAAATCCAAAAGGAAAAGGACCAGTTACAAAGTGAGCACAGCAGAGCTGTCCTCGCAAGGAGCAAACTGGAGAGTCTATGCCGGGAGTTGCAGAGACACAACAAGACACTGAAGGTATGTATCACCACCGCTCTGAAAAACACACTTTTTGGCATGCTGCATAGACACAGGCTTCTCCCACTCATGGAAAGAGCATGAGTTTCTGACATACAATAAGTTATTTTAACTCCCCAAGGCTGTTTTCTCATCCTTAAAATGGGGATTATATTATATTACTGTGTGGCCAGGGAAAAATTAAATGAGGTCATATACATAGGGTTCTCTGTAGTATCTGACCCAGAGCAGGCTCCCAATAAAATGTGTGCCATCCCCCTTGCTTTTTTATTACTTCAAGTTTGTTTTATTATTTAAGGTAAGACTCAGATCTACTGTTTAAAATACAAATTTGTAAAAATACAACAGTTTTTGTATTATAATGAAATCTGCAGGACATGAGAAAAATGGACATAAAGCTAACTGACATTAAATAGCAAGATTGAGAGCCAAAAAGTCAAAAGTCAGCTGAAAAAGAAGCTACTTGGAAAACCACTGAAGCTCTTCAGACTTAATTATTCAATCTAAAGATAATGGACTGATCACTTCATTCAGTCTGCATGGATTTCATTAATTATAGCATAAGCCCGTAGCAGTGTGCCTAATTTGATTACATATAGACACTAGCTCCATTCAATGAAGCAAGAATCAGGGCTCTCCAAGATAATACTACAGGCATCCACAATCCCCTTTCCAGTTGAAGATCTTAAATGTTTTGACAAACAATAATTAATCAGACACCAACATTTCCATGAGATAGTTATTATTACATGCATTTAGAAGGCGATCCTTTAAGAAGCAAGAGATTAAGATCACTGCTGAGTCTGCACAACAGGGTTGGGAAAAAAACTAGAAGAGAATCATGGCTCTTCATATTCTAGATTGGTTTCTGATATCTGGGAAATGGAAGGCCAGCCTGGTAAACTATAACCCTTAGATCACAAGTTGTAGGAGAAGGGCATCTGGCATCTATTCAGTCATTGCTCTGGGGACAGTCAGAAATGCAGGTTAAATGGGGGCCTGGGAATGAGAGCATTATTCTGTACTTGAGATACATATTCAAGTAAATAGCACTGTGTGTTTACATAAGTAGTGTTATATTGTAAGGAGATAAAAATTAAATCAGATAAGAGTAGAAAGGTTATCAACAAGGATATTTGAAGAATGGGATGGGCTGCCTAGGTGGATCCATTGGTTAACTCTTGACTTTGACTCAAGTGGTAAGTTCAGGGTCATGAGATCCAGCCCCATGTTGGGCTACAGGCTGGGAGGGGAGCCTACTTAAGATTCTCTCTCTCCTGATGCCCCTCCCCCTTCTAAAAGTAATTAAATAATTACTTAATTAAAAAATGGGATCATGTGGCTTGGGCTCTTTGAGTAGCATTCAAAGACAGAATGATGGAAGTTAAGGAGACCCGGTACATATAGCCACACACCCTCACTAATGGCCTCCAGTTACTGGCAATGAAATTCAGTATCATTATTACACTAGAACATGTGCTAAGTGCCTTACATATGTTGTTTTATTTGATCTTCACAACAACCTTGCCAGGGTTAATATTAATAGCTCCATCTTATGTTGCTAAATAAACTGAGACTTGGCAATCTAAATCAGTTGTCCCAAGGTCATGCATATATTAAGTATCAAAATCAGGCTTCAGATTCAAAATATTTTCCGAGTTCCCTCCTCAGTTTTTCTTTGACCCATGGATTATTTAGAAGTGTTGCTTAATTTTTATGGCCCATGATATATGATCTATCAATGAACATACTATACACACTTGGAAAGAAGGTATGTTCTTCAAATGTCAGGTATAATTTTGCATAAGCAACAATTAGCCTTAGATCATTTAGGTTTTTACTGAATTTTTGTCCAGTTGTTCTATCAATTACTGAGGAAATCTCCTAATATAATTAAAAATCTCCTAGTATAATTGGGAAACTGTCTACTTCTCCTTTTAATTATGTAACTGTTTGCTTCATGTATTTTGAAGTATTAATTTGACATTTGTGATTGTTATGTCTCCTTGATAAATTGTTTAATCACTGTGAAATGTCCTTCAGTAATGATCTTTTTCTTGATGTCTACATTAACTGATATCAGTAAAGCCCCTGATATATCTCCTTCCATCCTTATTTCCAAACCTCGCCTTTATATATAAAGTGAACCTCTTATAGACAGAATATAGTTAGACCTTGTTTATTTTCATTCTTATGATATCTGTTAGAGTACTAGTCCATTAACATACAGTGTAATTATTAGTGTGGTTAGATAGGCTTCTACTATTTTGTTATTTTTCACTATTTGTCCTCTCTGTTTTCTGGTCCTCTATTTTTTTCCCCATCTTCTTTTGGATTATTTGAATATTTTAAAAATTCCATACTAATTTATCTCTTGGATTTCAAGTTATACTTCTTTGTATTTTCAGTGGTTGGTCTGTGATTACTTAAACATTTGTAACTTTCCAGTCTAGCTAGAGCTAATAGTGTCTCACTTTATATAATGCGTAGAAACACTGCAACCTAAATAGGTCCATTTACTGCCCCCCCTTCAAACTATTATTGTTATATGCATTACATTTGCATATGTTTATAAAGGGATCATGACCTAGGCACCCAGGCACCCCTGTTCGACCTTTTCCTATTGTCCCACAAGTCCTTCAGTCTCTTGTATGTTCTTCACCAATCTTCTTTCTTCTATCTTCAGATTAGATAATTTATATTGGTCTAGCATGACACTCACTGATTCTTTTCTCTGTCATCTCCATTCTCCTCTAAGTCCACCCAGTGATCTGAAAATTTCATATTTTGCTGCTTTAACTCCAAAATTTCCATTTGGTTCTTTCTTACAGATTTTTTTTTCCTCTCTTGAGATTTCCAATCTTTTCATTCATTAAGATAGTATTTTCCTTTATAGTTACTAAGCATACTTATAATACCTGTTTTTAAATTCTCATTTGCTAATTCCACATCTGGGTCACTATGAAATAGGCTTCCTCTTATTATCTTTCCTTATAAGAATGGGCCACATTTTCTTAACTCTTCATACATCTAGTCATCGTAGACTGTATCCTGGATGTTGCAGCTGTTGTGTTGTGGAGCAACTATACTACAACTCTACCATTATACTCCCTGAAAATGTTGTCATTCTTTTTAAGCAGGCATTTAACTTGATTAGAGTCAAATTACAAATTCCCTCTCTTGGGCAGCAGCTCAAACTCAGTTCATTTCTTTTTTTCTCATTAGGCTGCTTTGAGTCTACCCTGCACATGTGTGTTTCAGGGTCAGCCAAAGATTTGAGCAGAATTTATTCACAGAATTTAGGGTTCTTTTTCTTTCTCTCTCTCTCTCTCTAACTCTCTTTTTGGGGACTCTCCCATCATCTTCCAGGAGCTATAGCTGCCCAGAGTGCTTCATTCTTCACATCGGAAAAATGGTAGGTAGGTTTTCTATGAGAGTTTTACCCATCCCATGCAGATGCTAATTTCAGTCTGCATTCAAGCTACAAGCTAGAAAAAGAGAGAGAGAGAGAAACTTAGAGTATACCATTCCCTATTTATAGATGTTAGCTTCCCTCTAGCTTTTGCCTGACTCTATCTCCAGTTCTCCAGTGTTTTTAAATAGTTATTTCTTGCATTTTGTCCACACCTTATACTTATTATGCATAGAAGTGTCAAAGCAGTATGAGCTTCCTTGGCCATACTAGTAAAACAACCTAAGTATATCTGCATCTAAAATCCATGTGTTAGGAACTCGGGAAGATATAGAAAAAGAATGCATGCCAAACTTTTACACACACACACACACACACACACACACACAAATAGCAACTATTACTATTCTGTATTAAAACTGATTCTTCAGTAAGTAAAAAAAAAAAAAAAAAAAAAAAAACCCACAAAAGCTCATAATTTAGGATCATGTAAAAAGAGACAGATGAAAGTCTGAGACATGGGTTTATTTCAATAAAATACTCATATATTTGAAGCAATAAATGTGAACTTCGAACTACTGAAAAAGAACTGGCTAGTTAGAAATAGGTAAGTGTTTTGGGGAATATGATTTTAGTAAATAAGTAGGATTTGTTATCAGAGTATCATAGAATTTTAACATGGAAAGGACTATAAGACTCACCTAGTCCATGTTACTCGTGCCTGTATGTAAATTAATAATTTACTGATTCACTGAATAAGCACTCACTGGATATCTATGAATGGTGTGCCAGGCACAGCACCAGTTCTAAGATGCACAGTGCTACTTGCACAGTCTGTTTTCTTAGTAATTTCAGATTTTGCCCTTCAATCTTATTTGCATTATTAATTTCCATTTTGAATAATGTACTTGATAAGGAAATTTTTTTCTCTGACATCATCCAAATGATTACAAATTCTTTCCCAAAAGAGTCAAATTTTATAAGATTTCTCTAGTTTTTTTCTCCCAATGAGAAACGGTGTACTGCGAAATGCAAAATGCTGCTTTGTGAGCCAGGATTCAGCACTATAATGGTTTGGCCTGTGTTTAAACCATCTTAACACCCACACCTTCTTTCGGTAGCCAGTTGCCAGTGACAAGCTCAAACTTGCAGATTATCCTGGGGTGTTTCTTTCATTTACTCATTCATTCATGGATGCAATAGTTATAAACGCAAACGGCATGCAGATCATGGTCTATAGTTCTACAGCTAGGAACCTATTGACTTCTTCTTCTTCTTCTTTTTTTTTTCCTGCATTTTTTAAAAAATTTCTTTTCAGCGTAACAGTATTCATTGTTTTTGTACCACACCCAGTGCTCCATGCAATTCGTGCCCTCCTTAATACTCACCACCTGGTTCTCCCAACCTCCCACCTCCTGCCCCTTCAAAACCCTCAGGTTGTTTTTGAGAGTCCACAGTCTCTCATGGTTGACCTCCCCTTCCAATTTCCCTCAACTCCCTTCTCCTCTCCATCTCCCCATGTCCTCCATGTTATTTCTTTGCTCCACAAATAAATGAAACCATATGATAATTGACTCTCTCTGCTTGACTTATTTCACTCAGCATAATCTCTTCCAGTCCCGTCCATGTTGCTACAAAAGTTGGGTATTCATCCTTTCTGATGGAGGCATAATACTCCATAGTGTATATGGACCACATCTTCCTTATCCATTCGTCCGTTGAAGGGCATCTTGGTTCTTTCCACAGTTTGGCAACCGTGGCCATTGCTGCTATAAACATTGGGGTACAGATGGCCCTTCTTTTCACTACATCTGTATCTTTGGGGTAAATACCCAGTAGTGCAATTGCAGGGTCATAAGGAAGCTCTATTTTTAATTTCCTGAGGAATCTCCACACTGTTTTCCAAAATGGCTGCACCAACTTGTATTCCCACCAATAGTTAAGAGGGCTCCCCTTTCTCCACATCCTCTCCAACACATGTTGTTTCCTGTCTTGCTAATTTTGGCCATTCTAACTGGTGTAAGGTGGTATCTCAATGTGGTTTTAATTTGAATCTCCCTAATGGCTAGTGATGATAAACATTTTTTCATGTGTCTGATAGCCATTTGTATGTCTTCATTGGAGAAGTGTCTGTTCATCTCTTCTGCCCATTTTATTCATATGATTATCTGTTTTGTGTGCATTGAGTTTGAGAAGTTCTTTTTTTTTTCTTTGATATTGGTATTTTTTTCAATTTTTTATTTTTTAAAAACATATATTTTTATCCCCAGGGGTACAGGTCTGTGAATCGCCAGGTTTACACACTTCACAGCACTCACCAAAGTACATACCCTCCCCAATGTCCATAACCCTTCCCCCCTTCTCCGAACCCCCTCTCCCCAGCAACCCTCAGTTTGTTTTGCGAGGTTAAGAGTCACATATGGTTTGTCTCCCTCCCAATCCCCTCTTGTTTCATTTATTATTCTCCTACCCCCTTAAGCCCCCATGTTGCATCACCACTTCCTCAGATCAGGGAGATCATATGATAGTTGTCTTTCTCCGCTTGACTTATTTCGCTAAGCATGATACGCTCTAGTTCCATCCAGGTTGTGGCAAATGGCAAGATTTCATTTCTTTTGATGGCTGTATAGTATTCCATTGTGTATATATACCACATCTTCTTGATCCATTCATCTGTTGATGGACATCTACGTTCTTTCCATAGTTTGGCTATTGTGGACATTGCTGCCATAAACATTCAGGTGCACGTGCCCCTTCGGATCACTACGTTTGTCTCTTTAGGGTAAATACCCAGTAGTGCAATTGCTGGGTCATAGGGCAGTTCTATTTTCAACATTTTGAGGAACCTCCATGCTGTTTTCCAGAGTGGCTGCACCAGCTTGCATTCCCACCAACAGTATAGGAGGGTTCCCCTTTCTCCTCATCCTCGCCAGCATCTGTCATTTCCTGACTTGTTGATTTTAGCCATTCTGACTGGTGTGAGGTGATATCTCATTGTGGTTTTGATTTGTATTTCCCTGATGCCGAGTGATATGGAGCACTTTTTCATGTGTCTGTTGGCCATCTGGATGTCTTCTTTGCAGAAATGTCTGTTCATGTCCTCTGCCCATTTCTTGATTGGATTATTTGTTCTTTGGGTGTTGAGTTTGCGAAGTTCTTTATAGATTTTGGACACTAGTCCCTTATCTGATATGTCGTTTGCAAATATCTTCTCCCATTCTGTCAGTTGTCTTTTGGTTTTGTTCAGTGTTTCCTTTGCAGTGCAAAAGCTTTTGATCTTGATAAAATCCCAATAGTTCATTTTTACCCTTGCTCCCCTTGCCTTTGGCGATGTTCCTAGGAAGATGTTGCTGCGGTTGAGGTCGAAGAGGTTGCTGCCTGTGTTCTCCTCAAGGATTTTGATGGATTCCTTTCGTACATTGAGGTCCTTCATCCATTTTGAGTCTATTTTCGTGTGTGGTGTAAGGAAATGGTCCAATTTCATTTTTCTGCATGTGGCTGTCCAATTTTCCCAACACCATTTATTGAAGAGGCTGTCTTTTTTCCATTGGACATTCTTTCCTGCTTTGTCGAAGATTAGTTGACCATAGAGTTGAGGGTCTATTTCTGGGCTCTCTAGTCTGTTCCATTGATCTATGTGTCTGTTTTTGTGCCAGTACCATGCTGTCTTGATGATGACAGCTTTGTAATAGAGCTTAAAGTCCGGAATTGTGATGCCACCAACGCTGGCTTTCTTTTTCAATATTCCTTTGGCTATTCGAGGTCTTTTCTGGTTCCATATAAATTTTAGGATTATTTGTTCCATTTCTTTGAAAAAGATGGATGGTACTTTGATAGGAATTGCATTAAATGTGTAGATTTCTTTAGGTAGCATAGACATTTTCACAATATTTATTCTTCCAATCCGGGAGCATGGAACATTTTTCCATTTCTTTGTGTCTTCCTCAATTTCTTTCATGAGTACTTTATAGTTTTCTGAGTATAGATTCTGTGCCTCTTTGGTTAGGTTTATTCCTAGGTATCTTATGGTTTTGGGTGCAATTGTAAATGGGATTGACTCCTTAATTTCTCTTTCTTCTGTCTTGTTGTTGGTGTAGAGAAATGCAACTGATTTCTGTGCATTGATTTTATATCCTGACACTTTACTGAATTCCTGTACAAGTTCTAGCAGTTTTGGAGTGGAGTCTTTTGGGATTTCCACATATAGTATCATATCATCTGCAAAGAGTGATAGTTTGACTTCTTCTTTGCTGATTTGGATGTCTTTAATTTCTTTTTGTTGTCTGATTGCTGAGGATAGGACTTCTAGTACTATGTTGAATAGCAGTGGTGATAATGGACATCCCTGCCGTGTTCCTGACCTTAGCGGAAAAGCTTTCAGTTTTTCTCCATTGAGAATGGTATTTGCGGTGGGTTTTTCATAAATGGCTTTGATAATATTGAGGTATGTGCCCTCTATCCATACACTTTGAAGAGTTTTGATCAGGAAAGGATGCTATACTTTGTCAAATGCTTTTTCAACATCTATCGAGAGTATCATATGGTTCTTGTTCTTTCTTTGATTGATGTGTTGTATCACATTGATTGATTTGTGGATGTTGAAACAACCTTGCAGCCCTGGAATAAATCCCACTTGGTCGTGGTGAATAATCCTTTTAATGTACTGTTGAATCCTATTGGCTAGTGTTTTGGTGAGAATTTTCGCATCTGTGTTCATCAAGGATATTGGTCTATAGCTCTCTTTTTTGATGGGATCCTTGTCTGGTTTTGGGATCAAGGTGATGCTGGCCTCATAAAATGAGTTTGGAAGTTTTCCTTCCATTTCTATTTTTTGGAACAGTTTCAGGAGAATAGGAATTAGTTCTTCTTTAAATGTTTGGTAGAATTCCCCCGGGAAGCCGTCTGGCCCTGGGCTTTTGTTTGTTTGGAGATTTTTAATGACTGTTTCAATCTCCTTACTGGTTATTGGTCTGTTCAGGCTTTATATTTCTTCCTGGTTCAGTTGTGGTAGTTTATATGTTTCTAGAAATGCATCCATTTCTTCCAAGTTGTCAAATTTATTGGCGTAGAGTTTCTGATAGTATGTTCTTATAATTGTCTGTATTTCTTTGGTGTTAGTTGTGATCTCTCCTCTTTCATTCATGATTTTATTTATTTGGGTCCTTTCTCTTTTCTTTTTGATAAGTCTGGCCAGAGGTTTATCAATTTTATGATTTCTTTAAAAAAACCAGCTCCTAGTTTCATTGATTTGTTCTATTGTTTTTTTGTTTCTAGTTCATTGATTTCTGCTCTGATCTTTATTTCTCTTCTCCTGCTGGGTTTAGGCTTTCTTTGTTGTTCTTTCTCCAGTTCCTTTAGGTGTAGTGTTAGGTTGTGTACTTGAGACCTTTCTTGTTTCTTGAGAAAGGCTTGTATTGCTATATATTTTCCTCTCAGGACTGCCTTTGTTGTGTCCCACAGATTTTGAACAGTTGTGTTTTCATTATCATTTGTTTCCATGAGTTTTTTCAATTCTTCTTTAATTTCCTGGTTGACCCATTCATTCTTTAGAAGGATGCTGTAAGTCTCCATGTATTTTGGTTCTTTCCAAACTTCCTCTTGTGGTTGAGTTCTAGCTTCAGAGCATTGTCGTCTGAAAATATGCAGGGAATGGTCCCAATCTTTTTATATCGGTTGAGTCCTGATTTGGGACCGAGGATGTGATCTATTCTGGACAATGTTCCTTGTGCACTAGAGAAGAATGTGTATTCTGTTGCTTTGGGATGAAATGTTCTGAATATATCTGTGATGTCCATCTGGCCCAGTGTGTCATTTAAGGCCTTTATTTCCTTGTTGATCTTTTGCTTGGATGATCTGTCCATTTCAGTGAGGGGAGTGTTAAAGTCCCCTACTATTATTGTATTATTGTTAATGTGTTTCTTTGATTTTGTTATTAATTGGTTTATATAGTTGGCTGCTCCCACGTTGGGGGCATAGATATTTAAAATTGTTAGATCTTCTTGTTGGACAGACCCTTTGAGTATGATATAGTGTCCTTCCTCATCTCTTATTATAGTCTTTGGCTTAAAATCTAATTGATCTGAGATAAGGATTACCACTCCTGCTTTCTTCTGATGTCGTTTAGTATGGTAAATTCTTTTGCACCCCCTCACTTTTAATCTGGAGGTGTCTTCGGGCTTAAAATGAGTTTCTTGTAGGCAACATATAGATGGGTTTGGTTTTTTACCCATTCTGATACCCTGTGTCTTTTGATTGGGGCATTTATCCCATTAACATTCAGGGTAACTATTAAGAGATATGAATTTAGTGCCATTGTATTGCCTATAAGGTGACTGTTACTGTATATTGTCTCTGTTCCTTACTGATCTACCACTTGTAGGCTCTCTCTTTGCTTAGAGGACCCCTTTCAATATTTCCTGTAGAGCTGGTTTGGTGTTTGCAAATTCTTTCAGTTTTTGTTTGTCCTGGAAGCTTTTAATCTCTCCTTCTATTTTCAATGATAGCCTAGCTGGATATAGTATTCTTGGCTGCATGTTTTTTTCGTTTAGTGCTCTGAATATATCATGCCAGCTCTTTCTGGCCTGTCAGGTCTCTGTGGATAAGTCTGCTGCCAATCTAATATTTTTACCATTGTAAGTTACAGACTTCTTTTCCTGGGCTGCTTTCAGGATTTTCTCTTTGTCACTAAGACTTGTAAATTTTACTATTAGTTTATGGGGGGTGTGGGCCTATTCTTATTGATTTTGAGGGGCATTCTCTGAACCTCCTGAATTTTGATGCTTGTTCCCTTTGCCATATTGGGGAAATTCTCCCCAATAATTCTCTCCAGTATACCTTCTGCTCCCCTCTCTCTTTCTTCTTCTTCTGGAATCCCAATTATTCTAATGTTGTTTCATCTTATGGTATCACTTGTCTCTCGAATTCTCCCCTCGTGGTCCAGTAGCTGTTTGTCCCTCTTTTGCTCAGCTTCTTTATTCTCTGTCATTTGGTCTTCTATATCGCTAATTCTTTCTTCTGCCTCATTTATCCTAGTAGTGAGAGGCTCCATTTTTTATTGCACCTCACTAATAGCTTTTTTGATTTCAACTTGGTTAGATTTAAGTTCTTTTATTTCTCCAGAAAGGGCTTTTATATCTCCTGAGAGGGTTTCTCTAATATCTTCCATGCCTTTTTCGAGCCCGGCTAGAACCTTGAGAATTGTCATTCTGAACTCTAGATCTGACATATTCCCAATGTCTGTATTGATTAGGTCCCTAGCCTTCGGTAGTGCCTCTTGTTCTTTTTTTTTTTTTTTTTTTGGTGAATTTTTCCGCCTTGTCATTTTGTCCATATAAGAGTATATGAAGGAGCAAGTAAAATACTAAAAGGGTGGCAACAACCCCAGGAAAATATGCTTTAACCAAATCAGAAGAGATCCCAAATCGTGAGGGGGGAGAAAGGGGATAAAAAGAGGTTCAGAAAGAAAGAAAGAAGAAAGAAGAAAAGAAAAGAAAAGAATTAAGAAAAGAAAATGAATAAAGAAAAGTATAAAAAAGAAAAAATATAT
>NC_081561.1:87444510-87565430 GCF_022355385.1 Mustela nigripes | reverse complement strand
AGTGAGGGGGGAGAAAGGGGATAAAAAGAGGTTCAGAAAGAAAGAAAGAAGAAAGAAGAAAAGAAAAGAAAAGAATTAAGAAAAGAAAATGAATAAAGAAAAGTATAAAAAAGAAAAAATATATATGTATATACATATATATATTAGATAAACTAGTTAAACGTTAAAAAAGAAAAGGATAAAAGTTAAAAAAAATTTAGCAGAAGAAGTGAAAAAAAATGAATAAGAAAAAAAAATTAAATTAACTGCAAGACTAAAGAATCATAGGGAGAAAGCCATGAGTTCCGTGCTTTGCGTTCTCTTCCTCTGGAATTCTGCTGCTCTCCTTGGTATTGAAACTGCACTCCTTGGTAGGTGAACTTGGTCTTGGCTGTATTTCTTGTTGATCTTCTGGGGGAGGGGCCTGTTGTAGTGATTCTCAAGTGTCTTTGCCCCAGGCAGAACTGCACAGCCCTACCAGGGGCCGGGCTGAGTGATCCTCTAGGATTTGCTTTCAGGAACTTTTGTTCCCTGAGCGCTTTCTGTAGAGTTCCGGAGGACGGGAATACAAATGGTGGCCTCCTGGTCTCCGGCCCAGAGGAGCCGAGAGCCCGGGGCCCCACTCCTCAGTGCGCCATCAGAGAACAGCGTCCAGTAACTCCCGTCTGCCTGACGTCCGGCCGTGCTCCAAGCTCACCAAGCCTGCGACCAGTTCAAGGTAACCTCGAGCTGTGAGCTCACTGTCGGCTCTGTCTCTGTAGCCAGCTTCCCCGTTCTAATACCTGTAAGCTCTGCGACACTCAGACACCCCCGATCCTTCTGTGACCCTGCGGGACCCGAGGCCACGCTGACCCCGCGTGGGCTTCACCCCGGTTTAGCCTCTGGAGCAATGTCCCTCAGCGGAACAGACTTTTAAAAGTCCTGATTTTCTGCTCCGTTGCTCCACCGCTTGCCGGGAGCCAGCCCCTCCCCCCAGGGTCTATCTTCCTGTCGCTTTGGATTCACTTCTCCACCAGTCCTACCTTTCAGAAAGTGGTTGATTTTCTGTTTCTAGAATTGCTGTTATTCTATTCAATCTGCCAATGGAGTTGTAGGTGTTTGCACTCTAGATAAGCTATCTAGCTGATCTCCTGCTATCTGAAGTAGTCTCAGCCTGCTACTTCTCCACCATCTTGACTCCTCCTCCAAGAAGTTCTTTATAGATCCTGGATATCAACCTTTTGTTTGTACTGTCATTTGCAAATATCTTCTCCCATTCCATGGGTTGCCTCTTTGTTTTGTTGACTGTTTCCTTTGCTGTGCAAAAGTTTTTGATCTTGATGAAGTCGCAAAAGTTCATTTTTGCTTTTTTTTCCTTTGCCTTTGGAGACATATCTTGAAAGAAGTTGCTGTGGCTGATATCAAAGAGGTTACTGCCTATGTTCTCCTCTAAGATTCTGATAGATTCCTGTCTCACATTGAGGTCTTTTATCCATTTCAAGTTTATCTTTGTGTATGGTATAAGAGAATGGTCGAGTTTCATTCTTCTACATATAACTGTCCAATTTTCCCAGCACCATTTATTGAAGAGACTGCCTTTTTCCACTGTGTATTTTTTCCCTGCTTTGTCAAAGATTATTTGACTATAGAGTTGAAGGTCCATATCTGGGTTCTCTCCTCTGTTCCACTGGTCTATGTGTCTGTTTTTATGCCAGAACCATGCTGTCTTGGTGATCACAGCTTTGTAGTAAAGCTTGAAATCAGGTAACGTGATGCCGCCAATTTTATTTTTGTTTTTCAACATTTCCTTAGCAATTAGGGGTCTCTTCTGATTCCAAACAAATTTTAGGATTATTTGCTCCAGCTCTTTGAAAAATACCGGTGGAATTTTGATTGGAATGGCATTAAAAGTATAGATTGCTCTAGGCAGTATAGACATTTTAACAATGTTTATTCTTCTGATCCAAGTACATGGAATTGTCTTCCATCTTTGTGTCTTCTTCAATTTCTTTCATGACTGTTCTGTAGTTCCTCAAGTACAGATCCTTTACCTCTTTGGTTGGGTTTATTCCCAGGTATCTTATGGTTCTTGGTACTATAGTAAATGGAATCAATTCTCTAATTTACCTTTCTGTATTTTCATTGTTAGTGTATAAAAAAGCCACTGATTTCTGTACATTGACTTTGGAAAACTATAAACTCCCAAAATTGAACCAGGAAGAAATTGACAACCTGAATAGACTGATATCTAGTAACGAGATTGAAGCAGTGATCAAAAACCTCCCAAAAAACAAGAGCCCAGGACCTGAGAGATTCCCTGGGGAATTCTACCAAACTTTCAAAGAAGAAATAACACCTATTCTTCTGAAGCTGTTTCAAAAAATTGAAGCAGAAGGAAAACTTCCAGACTCTTTTTATGAAGCCAGCATTACCCTGAGCCCCAAAGCAGGCAAAGACCACACCAAAAAGGAGAATTTCAGACCAATATCACTGATGAATATGGATGCTAAGATTCTCAACAAGATCCTAGCAAACAGGATCCAACAGCACATTAAAAAGATTATCCACCATGACCAGGTGGGATTCATCCTTGGGTTGCAAGGATGGTTCAACATTTACAAATCAATCAATGTGATAGAACAAATCAATAAGAGAAGAGAAAAGAACCACATGGTCCTCTCAATTGATGCAGAAAAAGCATTTGACAAAATCCAGCATTCGTTCCTGATTAAAACGTTTCAAAGTATAGGGATAGAGGGAACATTCCTGAACTTCACAAAATCTATCTTTGAAAGACCCACAGTAAATATCATCATCAATGGGAAAAAGCTTGCAGCCTTCCTGCTGAGCTCAGGGACATGACAAGGATGCCCACCCTCACCACTCTTGTTCAACATAGTATTAGAAGTCCTAGCAACAGCAATCAGACAACAAAGAGAAATAAAAGGTATCCAAATTGGCAATGAAGAAGTCAAACTCTTTCTCTTCACAGATGACATGATTCTTTATATGGAAAATCCAAAAGACTCCACCCCCAAACTACTAGAACCCATACAGCAATTCAGTAACATGGCAGGATACAAAGTCAATGTACAGAAACCTGTTGACTTCTAAGCTAAGCTAAAGCAGTAAGGAAACAATGACTATATATATATATATATATTCAATGACTCTTACCAAATGGCTATAATCATGCTTGGTGAAATATATATAGTGAGTATTGGCATACAAAGATCACAGAAATAACATCTCAGTTAATATCTTCAGATTATAAAGTGCGGGTATTTCCTATAATATTCCTAAGAAATGCTTTTGTGACTTAATTATGATTCAGATATCAGGAGATTTATTGGAGTAGAGAATATGTTAATACTGTAGAGGAAAGAGGATACCTAATGGTAAGTTAATGTATTTTCAGAGCATAATTCTTAGCATCAGTTTTTATTTTGATCACATTATTCTACTATCATAATACGGATTTGCACAATTACTTCTATTTAAATCATTTATTTCTTTTTAAAAATCCTGTTACATAATTTGATCACAGAAGGCAACTAAATGCAGTATAATTTTCCTTGCCAACCATGAAGCAAGCTTTCATAATAACAATTAGTCAGAACTGAAAGGCATCCTAAAATGCCTATATCATTTTTCAGCAGTGTCTCTATCTTTGGTATGATATAGCAAGATTAAACCCTTTGATTCTAAAAGAATGAGAGGAATCATCACAAAGCAAATAATTCTCAATATAGATATGGGGGAAATTTGGGCACATTGTTGGTAGTTAGCAATGAAGGGAGGGTTTTGATTTAGGAGAAAAGAGAACAGAAATGATATAAAAGTTAATTTCCAATTCTTGAAGAGGGGGAAATTAGATGTTTCATTTGAGAGTTAAAGAAAATTTGGAACTTAAAATTGCTTTCAAATTCAAAATCTATATTGAACATTTCAATTACCCTATGTGACACATGGCCTGATTGTTCTTTCAGAAATAAAATACCCAGAAAATTTTCTAAGATTTCTTTTTACATTTCTGAATTGCTAAAATTGATCTATAGCTATTTAGCTAAACTTGTTTTCTTTTCAAGCTTGCTGATGAAGGTTTTTCTTACTAAGAAAAAGTTTAATATTGTGATCACTTGTATTTACAAAACTTGGATAATACAATTATGCGTTTAACATGCCATAGTTTTTGTTTTTTTTTTTTAATAAAGGAATATAAGATCTATTATTCTTCTTTCTATACCAAACCAAGGTAACATAGGATCTGTCTCAACGATCAGTAAAGCTGAGTGGCCTTTTTTTCAGGCCATAGCCAAGAGATCAAAACCCACCTACTGCATGTTTGATAGAAATTGGTACAGTATAGGCACTCAGCACTCAATGGGAGACCCGTCATCTTTAAAACAAGCCTATTCATCACTATCAAGTTCAAGACCCTCATTGCACCTTCTCTGGGCAACTGTGTATTTACAACTGAAACTTATCCTCATATATTTATTTTGGTCCTGAACAAGTTTAGCTCCAGAGAACAGAAAAAATGTCCTGCTTAATGCTCCACACTGATCTCCTTTCACTTACCTAACCCTGAGTTCTATAAACCTGGATGCACATAAACCAGCATAACAAGAAACTTTGCTTTTTATCCACAGGAGGAAACACTTCAGCGGGCACGAGAGGAAGAAGAGAAAAGGAAGGAGATCACAAGTCATTTCCAGACCACTCTGACGGATATCCAGGCCCAGATTGAACAGCAGAGTGAGAGAAATATGAAGCTGTGTCAGGAGAACACAGAGCTTGCAGAGAAACTGAAAAGCATCATTGATCAGTATGAGCTCAGAGAGGAGGTGAGAACCACATCAAACAACTTAGGGGCACTATATATAGATCCAGATCTGGGCTGTAAAAGTGGGGGACTTGGTAATAAGAAAGTTATGGCCAGCCCTCTCAATTGGTTAATGTTTAGGATTAGATTTCTTTTACTAGCCAAAATAAAAACAGGTGGTATTACAAAATACCTGGCTGAAAGCCATATGGGATTTCTCTAAAACTGGAATCACTGTAAAGCAAAGGCAATAAATAGGAAGTAGTAGGTCATGAGCACAGTTACCTTTGAAAATAGTATTTCTCAGCTTTTTAAAAACACTTTCTACAGAGCCAGGAAATATCTCACAGACTTCTTCTTAACAATCATCATGTCATCTAAATGTCATCTACACAGTCTGTGTTCTATATGTCCCACAAACCAATAGTAGTATTAATAATATAATAATTATAATATTAATGGTATTACTTATTCAGCACTGAGTTTGTGCTAGGAAAGCTGCTGAGTACTGTACTTTACATATAATATGTCATTTCATTGTTTCAACAATCTTATGCATTAGATAATACCATATCCACATTATATGGGTGGGAAGCAGAGGTTGAGATTAAATCACTTACCTATAGTCACAAAAGCCAAAAGAGTTTTGTTTTCAGTATTTTACATTAGGGAGACTATGAGGATATTTTGTAATTCCAAAATTGTATCTTAATATTTAATATATTTTTAAGACTCCAGAAGCCTTCTCAGGGTTTTTATATATCATATTATTTACCCTATCTCACGCAAATTTTAAAAGTCTGCCTTAAATGTCACAGAACATAATCAGAGTGGCTCTGCTGACAACATGCTAAGATTTTATCAAAAGAAAAACTGAGCCAATAGCACACGGAAACAATAGGTAAACCAAGAAGTCCTTCACAGTAAGTCAAAATGCCATGCTACCATTTTACCTTGTCACCAAGATCAATCCTACTCCAGAGTGGAGGTTCAGACAAAAGCAAAAGGGAAGAAGCTTAAAAAAAAAAAAAAAAAAATTTTTTTTTCCGTACTCTTCAGAGAGATTCCCAGATAAGAATGGCCTGGTAGACCAGTTGTACATTCTTGAAATTGGTTCTAGATAAGCCCCAAGGCTAGAATTCCATAGGTCCTCTTGTCAGTGGGACCTCCTAATGACCAAGAAATTTACACTGAAGTAGAATTTGAAGCTTCTCTTCACTAAGCTAGGCAAGAGGTCAAAAGATGTAGAGGAGGT
This sequence comes from Mustela nigripes, assembly GCF_022355385.1. Taxonomy (NCBI): domain Eukaryota; kingdom Metazoa; phylum Chordata; class Mammalia; order Carnivora; family Mustelidae; genus Mustela; species Mustela nigripes. The sequence continues at coordinate 87,559,392 of NC_081561.1, read as the reverse complement.
AGGAGCACATTTGCATATCAATTCATCCATGACCCTTGGTCTTTGTCTTGCTCACCAGAGCAACAGAGTTGAAGTGGGGAGGGGCTCCCTCTCAGTCCCAGACCCTGGGCCACAGACTGGTCCTCCAAAGCTGCCTTACAACCCTTGAGACAAGAATGTGGAAGAGAATTCACTATGATAAATTATATGAATATGATTAAAACCAGTTTCAGAAATTGCCAAAATACTGAGTGATGGTGCTGTAGCTCTTGCAATATATATCAATCTGCCCTCTAGCATAATAAGCAGCATCATACTTAGTAGTTGCTACATTTAGACAAAGTTGGGAGCTTCTGGAGCTAACATTACTGAACTCTGCACCTCAACCTTTTGTAGAGCTACTACTTTGCATAGAGCTAAATGCAGGGGGTTTTACTAATTTACGATTTTATACAAAGCCATAAGTGATGCCAGTGCATTTATTCACCCTACCTCCCTTTTCTTTAAATCTCAAAACCTATAAAACATGTGTGTTGATATTACTTTTTTAACTTACATTTCTCAGCACCAATAATAACTAAAGCTTGATATGTGCCATTTTTTTTCTCTTAGCATCTGGACAAAATATTTAAACACAGAGAACTGCAGCAGAAGCTGGTGGATGCGAAACTGGAACAGGCCCAAGAAATGATGAAGGAAGCCGAGGAGCGACACAAACGCGAGAAGGAATATGTACTTATCAGTGTGCTTGTCTGGTGTACTTGGGGGTCAGAGAACCTCTGAGAAAGTTGTTTTTGACCACAATCACAGAGCACTAGACTGATGGAGGGAACTGAGTTTCTCTAGAGAACTACATTGGCCAGCCCACAGTAGGCATGGTACCTACATGGTTTTTGACATAAAATCATCATGCATCCATTCAACAAGCCTTTTTCAAGCACCTGTCTTATACTAAGCATCATCTAGGTGCTGGGGGATAGCAGTGAGCAAGACCAAGAAGGCCATATCCCAGCATGGAGACTAGAATCTAACTGAGACAGGACAGGCAATAAGAAAACAAAAATGAAGGAAAATTTCAGATAATAATTGGTGCTATTAGGGAAATGGGGAACTGAAAGGGGGCAGAAGGAGGGAGCTACTCTAGATAGGGTGACCAGTGGCCAAGTTATATAGCTTTTTAAGCTTGAAAAGTAGTTTGGATTTTACCCTAAACATACTGAGAAAGTCTAGGTAGTTTTAGCTACGGAAATGACATGATCTGCCTTGCATCTGTTAACAGATGACCTTGGCTTCTGGGCGGAAAATGAATTGAAGAGGGACAAGGAGTCTATTCCAGCAATACGGAAGAAGCCTGATGGCGGCTTGGGTTGGGGACATGGCAACGTCCAGCTGGGGAGCTGGGCATGGATAGAAGTTTTCAGTGCAAAACCAACAGTCACTGCTCTGAACTAAAGATGGTGATAGTGAGGAAAGGGAACAGTCAGGGATGGCTTCTGAGGTTGGGGTTTAAGAAACTAAATGGTGGCTTTTAATGACATCTCATTAATTCCAAACATTCTGAAAACAGCTGTAGGGCCATTCTGCTGATACAAGAACTGAGAGTTATAGAAGATATGTGACTTGTTTAAGGTCACACACTGCTAAGTGATCAAGATGTGTTGGTCACACTTCCAACACATCACATCTCCAGTGTGTCTGTCTCCAAAACCTAAGCTCTGTGTCTGTCTCCAAAACCTAAGGTTCAAATTTGGCCATTTAACAACTGACCATAAATTCTGTGATTACCTAAAAACAGACTAGAATCACTTCAGTTTGTTAGAAGAGTAATTTAATCATAACTTCAGTTTCCAAACATAGCAACAAAGGATGAATTTTAGAGAACATAACCTGATAGACACTGGATAATCTCAAATCAGAAGTCCATGGGCTCTTAATAAAAAAGGTTAAGTTGGGGCACCTGGGTGGTTCAGTCAGCAAGTGTCTGCCTTCAGTTCGGGTCATGATCCCAGGGTGGTGGGATCAGCTCCCACATCACACTCCCTGCTCAGCAGCGAGTCTGCTTCTCTCTCTCCCTCTGTGATCCCTCTTGCTCTCACTCTCTTTCAAATAAATAAAACGTTTTTAAAAAGTATGTTGTTAAATCCATCTCCAACTGGCTCTCAAAATAAGAAATAAAGCATCTAATTATTAGTCAGAATCCAAGAAAACTGATGTGCCACCATTGGCATAATTATCCTCTTAGGAAAACTATGCTCCCTTCAGGATAGCAGTATCTTTGATATATAACATAAGACCTGACAGAAGAATAACTAGACAGAGCTTCGTTTGAAAGAGACTAGGGACAGTTTTGAGGTGACTCAGCCTTAGCAAGAAACTAGCATGCTACCCTTTTTTCCTACCCTCATGTAGCAAAGCAGCAGATTTTAGGCCAAAAAAATTAGCCCCCTCAGTTTTTCAGGTTCCAGCTGTGATGCTTCTTATTGAAAGCAGTGAAATATCAAGTCAAAGCTGGAGGGTTCTTTCATCCCAAGTGGAACAGGCAGCCACCTTCTTCTCTCTTGGTCAGGGAACCACCAGTCACCACTGGGCTCCTCAGCCTGCTCATTGAAGCAGGGGATCAGATGGCCAGAGAGGAGCCTACAGGTCTTGAACTCCACATCCGCCCCAGCCCTCCATGGGATGGGTTGATTTCACTCTTACAACAATTAACCTTCATAGCTCACTGAGAGGCATAGAGGAACAGATAGAATCTATTTTACAAATGGAGAGGTTGAGCCAAGAGAAAAAGATAATCTTGAATACTAAAAAAGATGCTTCCAAGTTTTTTAAAATGATGACTTTATTGTTTTTTGTTCTGATTGCAAAAAGTGGACATTTTTAAAAATAGGAGCAAAGAAAAAGGAAAAAATAAATCAGCCTGTCTTCATATATACTAGAAACTTCATAAGCTGATGGCCACATAATTGACTAGCCAGATTAATCCATGATGTCCATCATTCTCTCTGTAAACACACTAAAGACTCCCACCGCATCTGTGCCTAGACAGCCATTTGAGTGTCTATACATGGGTTCCCAAGTTAAGATGGCAGTGACCAAGAATCAGCTCTTTGCTCCCAAAACTTTTCTTTCAGTTATTCTTGCTTTTGTATTATGAAAACCAACAGAATGACAAAGAAACTGATGAAATGTAAGTGAGAAAAGAAAGTTGTTTCTATGAAAACTATGCTTAAGGCTTTGAAAGACGAAATATAGACAAATAGCACAACACGTGTTATTTTTGGAGTTGGAGTAGCTATAAAAGACTGGGAGAAAGCTCTACAACTCCAGAGAATTACCCAATCAAGCTTCTTCGTAATACCTTTAGGTCTGTAGGTTCTAGTACTATTGTTTTAAAAAGTAAAAAAAAAAAAAAAAAAAAAAAAAAAAAAAAAATAAAAAAAATATATATATATATATATATATATATACATATATATATGTTGTATGTGGCACATTATGGACATAATCTTTATAAAAACAAAACAAACAACAAAAAGCTTCTCTGAATTCCAATCAGAAGACCCATACCCCAAACAAAGACCGCAGCCCTCTATCAAAACCAATAAATAGGCATCTGAAGTTGAAATAACATGGTTTTTATTTTTATAAAGATAGGTTTCTTTTCTTTCTTTCTTTCTTTATTTATTTATTTCCTTATTGGAGTGAGAGAGCACAAGCAGGGGGAGGGCCAGAGGGAGAAGGAAGAACCATACTTCCACTGAGTGCAGAGCCCAATGCAGGTCTCCATCTCACAACCCTGAAATCCTGACCTGAGCCAAAATTAAGTCAGGTACTTAACTGACTGAGCTGCCCAGGCACCCCAAAAATAACATGTCTTACATATGTGTGTGTGATTTTTATACCCATCAGCTCCCAATTCTGACCATCTTTGATATGAGGGCCTTGGTTGTATGAAAGGCTGTCTCCTGGAAGAGGGATAGGACTTACTGAGTAAATCTTCTATAACATTTGGCATAACAGGTCAAAATTCTAACCCAGTGTTTCTGAAAATGTAATCCATGGAACACCAACATCCAAACTGTTTTGGGGTTTTGCTCTCACTATAGACTGTAATCACACTGTGTACTTCCCAGTTGACATTGTTTAAGGGGGATCTGCTTTTTATCATGCTCCTTAGCAGATTCTGATGCATGCAGCGGTGGAGAACCATGGTCTAGGAGGACAACTTTGAGTTTACTCTAAAGAAACAGCTGCTCACCCCAATGATTCAGGTGGAGGTGTTCTGGAAATGTTCGAGCAGAGCCTGGATGACGGTTGAACAGGATTGCTAGAGGAGGTTCCAGAATTTGGTGGGAGGTTAAGTTTTATGTAATTCGTGCTTGAGTTGTAGGTTATTTTTCTCTTTTTTATCCATTAGAACCAGATTTTCAGTGGAGAATCCAACTGTTTAGCTGCTTTCTTAGCTTTCCTAGATACTTTGCAAAGTTGCCAAAAAATTACTTAAGAGGGTTAGTTAGCAAGTCATTAAGTTTTAGACACAAATTGTCACCACATGGTGATGTAAAGGGCAATTTGACAATCTTTCCATGCATTCTCTCTCCTCACAGTTGCTGAACCAGGCAGCAGAGTGGAAACTTCAGGCCAAAGTGCTGAAGGAACAAGAGACAGTCCTACAGGCTCAGGTGAAGGGGGGAGACAACAATGCATGGGGTGTGAAGCAAAGCTAGTCTGTACCAGGCCTCATGTGTGGCAGGTCCGGGGGATACAGGACTTAGAAATGAACCCTAACTTCATATTTATTATTTTAAAATAAAAAGAAAAGCACAATATTATCTCTAAGAAAAATAAATGCTCCACATAACATCCAGTCAGATGGTTTGCTGACACACAAGTGAGGGCCCTGAGATGGCCAATCAGAATTAGCTGGTGTTTAAGTTCCTGCCTATCTGTTCATAAAACACCCTCTCTCTCTCCTCCCTGTTACCTTACTAAAGCAAGAATAAAATGTAAACTGATCAAATGTACCATCTAGAATATCCTTGCTTTTTAGATATGATTTATAACAAAAGGAAATTAGAAAAATAAAGTCCGCACCAAAGTATTGTGCTATCAGAAGTTGGACTTGACAGTGGTTAATGACTAGAAACAACAGACAGGTAGGGAACAATTTTGATTTGGCTTTGTGATGTCATGTGTGTGTTCTGAGGAGACTGCAAGAATTCCTATTTCAGACTCAAGAATAAAGCCTCAGGCAACGGATGATTCTGTCCATCTTTTCCATGCCCCCGGGGCTCTGCCCTTCCAGTAAACGTTCCCTGTCGTGTTCCAGATGTCGTGTTCCGGCATCCCAGGGCTGAGCTATAGAGTGGTGCTAGCTCCCCCACTGGGAGTCCCAGAGCTACAAGGACTATAAGTCCCAGAGAGCAAATAAACTCACAATATGTGAGGAAATCACAAGCCTTCCAAGCTGGGCAGTGTTAATTTCAGATTTGCTTAATTCACTTGTAAATGTTTATGTGCAGATTGCTATATCCTTATTCACTATACAAAACAAAACCAAAAACTTGTTCATTGCCTGAATGAACAAGTTCAATGGACACTTGCTCATTTTTAAAGAGGCAAATAAGAGGGGACTTGGGTGGCTCAGTGCATTAAAGCCTCTGTCTTTGGCTCAGGTCATGATCCCAGGATCCTTGGATCAAGTGGAGAGCCTGCTTCCTCCCCTCTCTCTCTCTGCCTGCCTCTCTGCCTACTTGTTGTCTCTGTCTGCCAAATAAATAAATAAAATCTTTAAAAAAAAAAAAGAGGCAAATAAGAAAAGTAAGAGACAAAATCACAAATCTTATCACTGCAGATAAAAACACAGATAGCATTTTCATATCTAAACTTCCTAAAGCAGACTTTTCCAATGTGTGAACCGAATGCAATGATAATTGTTTTCCCTCAGTAATATAAAATAACCCATCAAAACTGTTTTTAAATACTGATTACATAGGAATTTGAAGCATTTTCCCTAATCTCAATAAAATCAAAGGATCCAGAGTTAAAAGACTCAACTCTAGAGTTACAACTCAAGCTCATCTTTTAGGTTAGTACAGAGCCACCACATCATGGTTGTGGGGTGATGGTAGGCAGTGGTCACTCTAACCAGAGGTGGGCAGGAGGAGAGGAGGTGTGACCTCACAGTCTTGGAGACAGTTCAGAGAATCAGAGCGGGACTCCTTGCCCTGTCTCTGCCTCATTAGCAACACAGAGCCTTGGGGGGTACAATAGATGATATTTGAGCTCTTCATTGTCCACGACAAGCAATCTCTACTCCTCTATACTAAATGGTGATAATGAGCCTGAGAAGGGTAGGTTAATACCACTAGACTCTGGGCTAGGGTCATATCTTCAGCTGGCATCTAGGCGTTTAAAGACCTGTAGAATAAAACATAAAGGTGTGATCCAATATCCCACCAATACCCCCTCAAATTCGAAAAAGCTTCTACCAGGGGTTTTTTGATGTGCCCATGTTCCTCGCTTGTCCCTCAGTACTGGACTGAGTGACTGAGTCCAGGGACCAAGATCAGAGTCCTGGCTCTTCTGCTCAGAACTTGTCTGACCTTGTGCAATTCATCTGAACCTCTCTACACCTAAATTTCTTTGTCCATAAAACAAGAATATTGTAATACCTCAGTGATCCCAAGCTGGAGTTCTCCGACCTCTGGGAGCCTCATCAATTTTCAGTATTTCCAAAACATAACATCATACAAGGCATCAGCTACTGTCTAACATATAGTTGTTTTTGACATTCTATCAGCACTCCCTCAGCAGCTATGGAGGGCAATTATTCACGTGTTTGGTTAAGTTTATAAAAGGAAAATGAGTAAATGAATATGTAATATATGCAGTTTGTTTTCAAGTTATGCATGCAAAGCACTTAGATCCATGCCTGGCCCATAAGAAGTATAATTAATTCAACCAGTATTGATTGAGTACCCACTCAGTGCTCAGCCAGATTCTAGGTGTTGGAGATATACTAGTCAATAAGAGAATCAAAAGTCCCTGCCTAATTAAATTTGCAATCTAGTGATAATGATAATTTTAATTAACATGCTAACAATTAGTGTATGAGCTAATACAACTATTATTTCATATGTAAGGATCTACATAGGGATATATGAGACAAAAGGAGTCAGTAGGGGCAAAAAAAATTTGAAGAACAGCTAGAAAAGACGATCTCCAGACCCTGTCCAGCTCTAGTTCTTGAAGGCAGAGAACTTCCAGGATTGAAGCAAGTGGCCCCAAGCTAGGTTGACCTTGACTTATCCTCTACTTTCCATCATGTGGGTTCTCTGCAAGGACCCTCCCTTGTATGTCTCTTGTCTTCAAGGCACTTTTCAAAACTCCAGTAATAACTTAATCTTCAAGAAGAATATAGAGGTCCCCAAGTCCTATGTCAAATCATGTTTAAAGTTCTTGAAAAGTAGCAACATTATATTTTTAAAACCTTTAAACCTTGAGAAACAAAATCTACTACAGGTCAGTGTGCTTAGCCTTTAAACACTTCCTTTGGTTTTACAGTTTCTTTGAAGGAGCGGGGTGGTCAGAGACAAAGGTCTTAAGTCCATTGAGACCACTTCTATGGTCTGGGCAAGGGAAATAACAAGGACAGATTGTGTTTTACTAGACAAAATCACTTTCAGCCATAAAACAACAGCTTGCCAGTTTGGGGCATGGTTTTCACTTAGGGAAGGGATGTCTGGCTCTCAATTATACAAACCAAGGCAACAGAGTAAATGTCAGCAATGATCAATGGGATGCAATTGTCACTACAAATAGAGTGTTCACTGGATCAATACGGATGAAGATGGTGGATGTGGAAAGTCAGCAGTACTAATGACGCAGCCACAAAAATACGGCCCAAGGGGGAAGATCACCGAGTAAATTGTTAAAGACAGTAATCATAGCCTTTAAACCCCAAAGTCCTCACCTTCCGTAGAGAGGATAAGAGGAGATTACTCTGCAACTACTGTAATAACTGGACTTGTTCCCCAAACAAATCTCACAGGTTTGCTAAGACGATTCCTAGACACGCTTCTATTTCCTATATGCTATGAAAGTTTGTCATTAAAATTCGGTGCTCATTAAAAGAAGGTATGTGTTGCTCACTCAAAAGTGAAAATGTTGGAGCAAATTGTTGTTTTTACTGACCCTAAAATGGTTTGTTCCTATTTCTGCCTCTGGCAGAAGTACTGTGGATGACCTCTGGATGTCCCTTCCATGCCTCTCTGCAATACCAAAATAAGAGCAGGCATATGACACATGAAACCAAACATGCACCATGTCTGCATAGTAGTGAGAGGGGAGGTACTACCAAGCAAACTGGCATAAAGTAAACAGGAAGTGCCCCTTTTTAGTTAGTGTAAGTAAAGAGCCTTAGGGTTGGTTACCTGAGAAAAGTATAATCCACACAGCTTTTGCCACCTACAACAAAGAGGTCAAATAGGAAGAAAAGCTGAGTATGAAAAATAGTTCTAAGAAGGGAAATGAGGACTTTAACTGTTTCATGGGTGTTGAGTTTCAGTTTTGCAAGATGAAATAGTTCTGGAAATCGGTTACACAACAACGTGAATAGAAGTAACAATACTGAACTGTGCACTTAAAATAACTGAGATGGTAAATCTTATATTACATATAATTAAGAAAGAAAGAAAGAAAGTTGAGGGGGAAAAAAAGGAAAAGAAAGAAATGGTCCCTAGGAAAAAGCCAGGAGAAGGGGTAATGAAATGAGACACCACTTCCTGGCACTCGGGGTGTGTCGGCCTTCTCCATCCCACAAGAAAACAAGAGGAAGAGAAACAAAATCTGCCCAATGTATACACCCGAAAGAACGTTCTGCCCAAAGGAAGGGCAGAAGCTGACCAAGCTGGGTGCGGCTGTCCCTGCTGATACTGACAAGGTTGTGCCCAGGAGGTGGGCGGCACATGCGCCCACTCCCGCTCCTCCTGTGGGCAGTCTGCGACTCCAGGGCTGCAAGAGTGGGTTTGGGAGGACCTGCCCAGGAGACTGGAATATCTGCCACCCTCCTGTAACTCTGCAGGAATTACTGAGCAGTGTGGAAAAGAAAGGAGAGAAAGTCAGAAAAAGAAGCTTAACAGGAGATAGGACCAAGAATGCAAAGGAACGGATTTTGTAATAGAAGGTGAAGAAGATCATCCTGGAGTAGCTGTTCCCACCCTAGACCACTAGATCATGTGCAGTGTAGGTAGCCAGTCCCATACAAGCTTATTCTCGGATTATGGGGCTTGACCTACTCAGGGCCCTGAAATCAACTCAGTGGATCCCAGCAAGTACTTTGAAAAAAACAAAAACAAAACAGAATTGAATAGGTAAAGAGTGTGTTGCACATAATGAGTTAACGCGTAAGGATTGTCTTATGTGCTGTGTGTGTGTGTGTGTGTGTGTGTGTAAAACCCTGGTGTACCTTCCTGGCCATGACTTCCCTGATGCTCCTTTACTCAGGCTTCTTTAACCTGTGTGCCAAGGAATCACGAGAAACAAATTTTAGACCACTAGAGTTGCCCTGTCACATATTCACAGAGCTAAGGTGTGATTTTAAGGTGATGGTCAGCCATTGTTTGACTTTGGGAAAATTTATCCCGTGGAGAGGTTTTATATTATCATTTCATTGTTTTTGTTTACTATGGTAAAAGCTCTGCTATTCTAAAACATTTGAGAATAAGCCATTCTAGATAAGCAGATTTTCTGGGATCTAGGAGTTCAGTCCCATACTCTCTCTACCTCTCACCCCCAAGACTAAGAACTCTCCAATCTATTGGCTTCCAGTCATTTGTTTTTTTCTGCTTTTGAAATGACAGTGTCACAAGTACCACCAGCTAGTCATCTGGTGCCCATTTGAGGAGTTGGAGCTGCTCCAGGCATCCAACAGTACCAAATACTCATTTGAAAATTCAGGCTTTACTAAGATGTACCATCTATATTAAATCTCCACTCACTCAAAGCATGCTATTCTAAAATCATTTTTGAAAACAACATTTTATTATTGCATTACTGTCTCTAGCAACACACTCTTTTCCCTTGCCCTGCTTTATTCCTACCCCAAACACAAGCCTTGGAATAAGGATGTAGATAGAGAGGTACAAGGTACCACTCCCATTGTGAGCCACACACTTGCCAACCCTAACCCATATGATGTCTAGTATTTTACGCATATTAGAAAAGACATTCCTTCCTCAAGACTCATTCTTTCCATCTGTAGAAAACTGGTATAATAAACTGATTTTGATGAAAAGGGACATTTAACTGCTATTGGCTAGAACACTGTATTCATAAACATACAAAACCAACTTGACTAAAATGTAAAGGGCGGCTGCTCAGTGTGGACCAAGCTGTATAATGGCAGCCATTCATGTCTGGTCCACCTTTTCTACCACTTCTTTTCATTCTTATACATTCGCACTCCAGGTAAGTGTAAGGCTCGCCTTCTCCACAAAAACAAGGCTCACGTGATCACCTGCCATGTTCACTTCCTTCTCTGACTGGCACTGTCCTTAATGGAGCTGGCACTTTGTATTCACTGTCCCACAGTCAAGCTGTCTTTGAGACTATCTTCCTATCAGGAGCACAAGACTCTCAAAAACAGTAGTCATGTGTTAAATGTTTTTGTACATAGAGTCAATACGTAGTTCAGTGCTCAATAAAGGTTTGTTGGTAAGTTATGATATAATGAAATGGCAAAGACACATGCTATTTTTTCATTTTTCCTTAAAAATGTACTTCAGTCATACTCACTGACTTAGGTTATTCTCATAGTAAATTAAAAAACTGAACATACTACTAATATTGTATTGAGAATTCCCTTAAGTCATTTTTCTTCTCAAATAATGAACAACGACATGTTGTTTTGTTCTGGAAGCATTCTGAAAGCAACCCTAAAATGGATCCACTTTTTTTCATATTTACAGCTTACCCTCTACTCTGGAAGATTTGAAGAGTTCCAGAACACATTAACAAAAAGCAATGAAGTGTTTGCCACTTTCAAACAGGAAATGGATAAAGTGAGTATTACTTATCCCCCACAAAATCCTAATGTTTTCTACTTTGACAGGCAATTCTCCTTTGGGTTTTTTGGGGTATTTGGGGGGGTATTTTTCTCTCATTAAGATACTTCAGTGCATTTCATAAAGTAATGAAACATTTACACATGCAAATAAGATTTAGACTGTATTTTTTATTGGTAAGTATTTTTCTGATGAATTAATCTCAGAAAGAGTCCAAAAACACTAGGATACATTTTCACTCTGAGAAAGAATATTTTCCTTTTTTCGGCCATGGAGAGCAAAGGGGTGGGGGTGGGGGGAAGACAAGAACTGGCAATTTAGCACTATATTGTTTATACTAATTTTTTTAATCTTATTTTTAGAGACTGAAAAAACAACTTTCATAAAAATATGCAACAGGAGAATTTTAGAATAGAAAAACCATTTCATGCGATCTTTCTTAGAAGAGAATATATGTAGTACATTATAATTGACAGTACCTTGATTGAGAAGGAAGCCTGTATTCAAATTCTAGGTGTGTTGTCATTCCTCAAGTAGCACTAGACAATCCACTTAACTTCTTTCCAATTTTATTTTTCTTATATACACATTAAGATACCATTTCCGTTCCCTATTTTACCAGATTGTGAAGTTCAAATATAAATTAGTGTGCCTTTCAAGGGTTTTAAACTTTCTTATAATCTTTTACAAATATAAGGTGCTAAATATTATTATTAGACATAATGTTTAAATTTTATTCAATACAATATTTTCCCAAAATAAAATCAGTATCAGAACTGTGTTTCTTAACAGGCACTGGCATTAACTTTTTTCAAGTGCACAAAGCATCCTTTTAAAGACATTTTCTTGGGGCATCTGGGTGGCACAGTCAATTAAGCATCTGCCTTCAGCTCAGATCATAATTCCAGAATCCTGGCATCAAGGCCCACATCAGGCTCTCTGTTTAGCAGGTAGTCTGCTTCTCCCTCTCCCTCTACTCATGCTCTCTCACTTGCTCACTCTCTTTAATAAATAAATTTTAATTTTTTTTCTTAAAATTATATGATAAATTTCACAATTCAGTTAACCAACATAAATAGGTGAATACTTGTTAAAATTATAACTTATTCACTCCAAGATGGCTCTATCTGTTTTTCAAAAATCTTTTTTTCACTATGGAGTGTTAAGACTAGAATAAATATTAGAGTAGAAAAGTGTTTTTGCTTATTTCAAAATTATTTTTGAGATTGGAATAAATATTAAAACAGGAACTTTTAATCTGGAATTTATTTATAGACTTTTAAAGTCAACTTGAGAATTAGCGCGCGCACACACACACACACACACACACAAACTGATTTGCATATTGTATTTCTTTGAGTGTGGTTCCATAGATTTCATCAAATTCTTAAAGAGGTTGCTGACTTTAAAAAGTATCTAAACTACTAACTTGTTAAGATGCTCAAAATTAAAAGCCATTCAAGTCTCTCCTAGCTTCTCTATAGAGCCCAGGGGCTAACAGCCTGGGCCCAGTCTCTGGCCTCCAGGCATACACAGCCTCAGACAGCATGGCACAGAGCAGCAAGTGTCCAGGTATGGTTCTTCCAAAGAAACTGCACCTGATTACATGCCTGACCTTCACTTCGTCCAAGCAGAGCAGAGATCCAACAAAAAGTTTCAGGCTCAAAAAAGAGGGGCTGCATTTTATTAACATCTGTATCTTCTGTACCCAGCTCCTTACAGGTTACCAGCAGATACTCCACATATGTTGTATTAAATGGAATGAAATAACTCTAGTCCCACTCTTCTGCTAACTCACCTGAATATTCTTTCACCTCTTTGAGCCTCAGTTTCCCCACTGATCAGTGGAGGTGAAAACAGAACCTTCCTTATGAGACTGTTTCAAGGATGAAGTTAATAGTGCATGTAATCGCATTATATGAATCCCACCACACTCTACAAATGCAAAGACAGGGAGCAGGAAGACGGTAGTGGAGTAAGAGGATCCCAGGTTCATGTCATCCTACAAACACAACTAGATAGCTATCAAACCATCCTAAATACCCTAGAAATTGACCTGAAGACTGACAGAATGAACTCTACAACCAAAAGGAAAAGAGGGCAACATCAAAGAATGTAGGAAGTACAGAGGGAGCTGTGGTCATAGAGAAAGGTGAGAGAGTGACAGAGAGGAGCACACAGGGGAATGCACAAGGAGAGCATTTCGCCAAGCCATTGGCTTGGAAAATGAGAGGGGCTAAATTTTGTGAGTTCTTGCAACCAGCGGGTCTTAAAGCTTGGACTTTTAAGGCCAGCAGTCTTGGCTGGAAAGAAGCACACAAAAAAACCAGGGTAGACAATGTGGAAACAGCAATGTGAAGAGCACCTGGGGCACACAGTGAGGAGATTATTCACTCTTCTCAGAGTGTGTCCCTGAGCGGCAGCGTTCACTGAAACACCTCTCCAGAAACAAAGGAGCTGGCCAGCACCATTTTCCTCCTCTGCCCCTCAGCATAAATGCAGAGCTACCTGCAGGAAGCAGCACAGCACAGACACCAGCCACCACAGCACACACTGGAGACCTTCCCTGAAGCACCAGGCTCTGGGCACTAAATGACCTTTGCTTTATAAGGCCCTTATTTTCAGGAGCAGAAGACATAACTGGCCTTTATAACACTGAGAAGAAGACTTAAACAAAATGTGAAGATGGAGAAATTGATCCAAAATGAAAGAATAAGATGAGACCACAGCCAGAGACCCAAGCAAAACAGATATAAGTAACATGCCTGATGGAGAACTTAAAGCAACAGTCATAAGAATACTCACTGGCTTGAGAAAAGAAGAGAAGACACCACTGATATCTTTTCATCAAATCACAGAGATGAAAGAGTTTGAAAAGAATCAGAGATGAAGAATGCAATAAATGAGATTGGAAACAGGCTTGTTGCAATGAACATCAAGCTGGAAGAAGCAGAAGGACAAATTAGTGACCTGGAAGACAAAGTAATGGAAAGTAAAGAAGCTGAACAAGAGAGAAAGAAGACTCGTGCAACATGAGAATCAACTTAATCAGTGACTCCATCAAACGTAATAACATTCATATTATAGGAGTCCCAGAAGAAGAAGAGAGAGAAAAGGGGACAGAAAATTTATCTGAGGAAATAATAGCTGAAAACTCCCCAATCTGGGGAAGGAAGCAGATACCCAGATCCAAGAGACACAGAGAACTCTTATCAAAATAAACAAAAGCAGGCCAGGCCAACACCAAAACACACTGTAATTATATTTGCAAAATATAGTGATAAAGAAAAAAAATCTTAAAAGCAGCAAGACAAAGTCCTTAACTTACAAAGGAAAAGCCATAAGGCTAGCTAGAGCTTTCTCAACAGAAACTTGGCAAGCCAGAAGGCAGTGGCATGATACATTCAAAGTGCTAAATGGGAAAAATCTGCTCCTAAGAATACTCAATCCAGGAAGGCTATCATTCAGAATGGAAAGAGAGAAAGAGTTTCCAAGACAAACAGAAACTAAAGAAGTTCATGACCCCTAAACCAGCTCTGCAAGAAATATTAAAGGTAACTCTTTGAGTCCAAAGGTGAGACCTAAAGTGAGAGTATAAAGGCAGGAAACACAAAAGCAGTGAAAATGAGTATTTCCATAAAAATCAATTGAGGAACTCTCACTAAAAAGGTATAAAATATAACAACATATATATAAAACGTAGGAAGGACAGGAGAAAAGAATGAGTTCAATCCTGAATGACCATCATCTTAATATAGACTGCTATTTGCAGAAGAGGTTATATATGAACCTAATGGTAATCATTATATATCAAAAATCACTAATAAACATGCAAAGAACAAAGAGAAAGAAATCCAAATACATCACTAAAGAAAATCAGCAAAACATGAAAGAGAGAGACAACAAAGGATCAGAGAAAATCTCCAGAAACAACCACAAAGCAAGTAATGAAATGGCAAAAATACATATCTATTATAAATAATTTATTTGAATGTAAATGGACTAAATGCTCCAATCAAAAGATACAGGAGTCAGAATGGATTAAAAAAACAAGACCCATCTATCTTCTGCCTACGAGAAACTCATTTTAGACCTAAAACACCTGCATATTGAAAGTGAGGGGGTGGAGAAATATTTATCATGCAAATGGATGTCAAAAGAAAGCTGGAGTAACAAAAGTTGTATTAGACCAACTAGACTTTAAAACAAAGACAGTAACAAGAAAGAAAAAAAAGGGGGGGGCTCTATATAAATAATAAATGGGACAATCCAACAAGAAGATATAATAATGGTAAATATTTATACACCCAACATAGAATCACACAAATAAATAAAACAACTCATAACAAACATAAAGGAATTAATCAATAATAATACAACAAAAGTAGGGGACTTTAAGTTACATCAAGGCACAGATCATCTAAACAGAAAACATACAAGGAAACAGTGGCTTTGAATGAAACACTACACCAGATGGACTTAACAGATATATTCAGAACATTCCATCCTAAAACAGCAGAATATATATTCTTTCCAAGTGCACGTGGAACATTCTCCAGAATAGAGCACATATTAGATCATAAAATAGGCCTCAATAAATACAAAAAGATTGAAGTCATTCCATGCACCTTTTCTGACCACAATGCTATGAAGTCAAAGACAAGAAAAATTTGGAAAGACCATAAGTACATAGACATTAAACAGCAGTCTACTAAACAATGAATGGGTCAACCGGAAATCAAAGAAGAAATTTCAAAATACATGGAAACAAATGAAAATGAAACCAAAACCTTTGGGATGTGGTAAAAGTGGTCCTAACAGGGAAGTACACAACAGTACAAGCCTATCTCAAGAAGCGAGGAAAATACCAGAAAAACAACCTCATCTTACCCCTAAAGGAGCTATAAAAAGAACAAAAAGGCATAACACCTGCAGAAGGAAGAAAATAATAAAGATTAGAGCAGAGGATGTGAGGGTGATCTGGCCGCAACATCTATCACCCCATTGATCACAAGGGTTGATTCAGTGGATGTGGCTGGGTAGGTGGGTGTCGCAATAGAAGAGGGACATTCTTTAGTCAGGGATATACGAGCAGTTGCACTCCCCTGCCAGAACCCAGATAAGCTCTCAAGGTCCATTTGTAGGCAAAGGTGGAGTAGTCAAGCTTCCAAGACTCCAGACACATCCAAATGAGGTGCTGCATGTGGTAGTCTACTTTTCTTTAAAAATAATAATTAACACAATTAATAAGAAGAATAAAGATTAGAGCACAAATAAATGATATAGAAACTTAAAAAAAAAACAATAGAATAGACCAATGAAAGCAGGAGCTGGTTCTTTGAAAAAATTAATAAAATTGATATACCTCTAACCAGACTTACCAAAAACAAGAGGAAAGGACCCAAATAAGTAAAATCAAAGACGAAAAAGGAGAAATAACAACCAACACCACAGAAATATAAACAATTATAAGAAAACACTGAAAAACTATATGCCAACAAATTGGACAACTAAGAAATGGAGAAATTCCTCGAAACATATAAATTATCAAAACCGAAACAGGAAGAAGCAGACTGATAACCACCAAAGAAATTGAATTAGTAACTAAAATACTCCCAACAAACAAAAGTCTGGACCAGATGGTTTCACAGCCAAATTCTACCAAACATTTAGAGAAAAGTAATACCTATTCTTTTCAAACTATTCCAAAAAATAGAAGAGGAAGAAAAACTTCCAAACTCATTCAACAAAGCCAGCATTATCCAATACCAAAACCAGATAAAGACATTGCTTAAAAAAAAAAAAAATACAGGCCAACTTTCCAATGAACACAGATAAAAAATTCTCAATAAAATATTAGCATACCAAACCCAACAATACATTTAAAAAATCATTCACCATGTTCAAGTGGGATTTATTCTTGTGTTGCAAGGGTGGTTCAATATTTCCAAAGCAATCAATGTGATACATCACATTAACAAAAGAAAGGACAAGAAACATGTATGATCATTTCAATAGATGCAGAAAAAGCACTTGACAAAGTATAACATCCACTCATGCTAAAAACCCTCAACAAAGCAGGTTCAGAAGGAACATACCTCAACATAATAAAGGCCATATATGAAAGCCGACAGCTAATATTACCCTAAGTGAGGAATAACTGAAAGCTTTCACTCTACAGTCAGCAACAAGACAAAGATGTGCACTCTCACCACTTTCATTCAACATAGTACTGGAAGTTCTAGCCACAGGCATCAGACAGCAAAAGGATATAAAACACATCCAAATCAGAAAGGGAGAAGTCAGACTTCCACTATTTGCAGATGACATGACACTACATATAGAAAACCCAAAAGACTCCACCAAAAAACTGCTAGAAATGATCAACGAATTCAGTAAAGTCATAGAATATAAAATCAACACACAGAATATGTTGCATTTCTCTGCACCAATAATGATTCAACAGAAAGAGATTATTAAGAAAACAATCCCAATCAGTATTGAAGCAAGATGGCAGAGGAGGAGATATATATATCATCAGGTCCCAGGAGTTCAGCTAGATGGTTACCAAACCATCCTGAACAGCTACAAATTCAACAGGAGATTGAAAAGAAGAGCAGCAATGCTAGGAACAGAAAATTGACCACTTTCTGGAAGGTAGGATGTGTAGAGAAGTGAATCTGAGACAACATAGGGAAGAGAAACTGTGGGGGGGTAGGGAGCCAACTCCCAGCAAGCAGTAGAGAAACACTGCACAAAATTGGAACTTTTAGGAATCTACTCCACTGAGAAACGTCATTCCAGAGGCTAAGCAGGGGTGGAGCCCTCCTATGGACAGTGTGGCCTCAGGACCCACGGGATCACAAAAAGACCAGTGCTGTCTGAGTGCAGCAGAGCACCCAGGAATCAGAGTGGGGAAGCTGGCTGCAGAGAAGGAGCTGGGGCGGGGGTGCTTTCAGCTTGGGGTTACCTTAAACTGTGATCTGAGGCACAGTCAAGCCACTGCTCTTTGAGCAGTGACCCCAAAAGTGGCAAATCTGGAGAGATCCCTTCCTTTGTCCTCTGGGAGGAGTGGCAAGGGAACAAGTGGCAGGAATCAGCTGGTTTTGGAAACTCTGAATGGGGCTGTGCACCAGAGATAGAAACACTTGGTCAGAGTGCCTGGGTGGCTCAGGGGTTAAGCCTCTGACTTTGGCTCAGGTCATGATCTCAGGGTCCTGGGATAGAGCCCCACATCGGGCTCGCTGCTCAGTGGAGAGCCTGCTGACCCTTCTCTCACTCTTCCTGCCTCTCTGCCTACTTGTGATCTCTCTCTCTCTCTCTGTGTCAAATAAATAAATACATAAAATCTTTAAAAAAAAAATAAAAACAAAAGAAAGAAACACTCAGTCACAGGCCAGGTGAGCTCAGAGTGTGGCTAGAGACGAGGGGGTGAATCTCTGATGGTGAATTAAGGAGTGGGGCCCAGAGCTCTCAGTTCATAAGGGGCTGGAAATTGGGAGGGCACCATTTTCATTCTTGTCCTCCAAAGCAGTACGGAAAGCATTCAGGGAACAAAAACTCCCAAGAGCAAAACCAAACAGATTGCTTAGCCTGGCCCCTGGCAAGGGCAGCAATTCCGCCTTGGGCAAAGACATTTGAGAATCATGGCAACAGACCCCTCCCCCAGAAGATCAGCAAGAACATCCAGCTAAGACCAAGTTCACCAATCAATAAGACCTGTAAAACTTCAGAGCTACGGGAATACAGCACATAGAATTCGTGGCTTCTTTCCCATGATTCTTTAGTCTTTCAAAGTTAAATTTTTTATTTTTTTTCTTATTCTATATTTTTTTATTTTTCTTCTTTCATATTTCCTCTCTCCTCCACTGAGCAGAGAGCCCGATGTGGGGCTCTATCCCAGGACCCTGAGATCATGACCTGAGCCAAAGTCAGAGGCTTAACCCCTCAGCCACCCAGGCATTTTTTTTTAAGATTTTATTTATTTATTTGACAGACAGAGATCACAAGTAGGCAGAGAAGCAGGCAGAGAGACAGGAGGAGGAAGCAGGTTCCCTGCTGGGCAGAGAGCCTGATGCAGGGCTCATTCCCAGAATCCTGGGATCATGACCTGAGCCGAAGGCAGAGGTTTTAACCCACTGAGCCATCCAGGGACCCCTATTTTAACGTTTTTAAACCATTTTATCTTATCAGTACCTTTTCAATAATCTTCTTAAATTTTCGTTCTTATAGTCATATTCTATCCTTTCATTGTATTTAAACTTATTTTTGTATATAAGTTTTTCTTTCTTTAAAATTTTGGAATACAGTTTCTTCTAACAGAGCAAAATGTACCCAAAATCAAGTGTATGGCCCTGTTCTATTCACAAGTCTAATATGTATGTATGTATGTATGTGTATATATATACACATACATATAATATATATAATATACTATATGTATACTATATTATATAATGTATATATACTATCTATAAATATATATTTTATATATATAAAATATATATATGTATATATATACATATATATATTATTTTTCTCCTCCTTTCTTCACCCCTCGGTTTTAGGTCTCTTCCAATTTGTTTAGTGTACATTTTTCTGGAGTCATTGCTACTCTTTTAGTATTTTGTTCTCTCATTCATCTATTCTTACCTGGATAAAATGACAAGGCAGAAAAATTCACCTTAGAAAAAAGAACAAGAGGCAGTACCAACAGCTAAGGACCTAATCAATATGGACATTAGTAAGATGTCAGATGATGAATATCAAGGTGATAGCTGGGCTTGAAATAAGCTTGAAAGATACTAAAAAATCCCTTTCTGGAGAAATATAAGAACTAAAATCTAACCAAGTTGAAATAAAAAAGCTCTTAATGACAGACAATAAAAAATGAAGGCTCTTACTGCTAGGATAAATGAAGCAGAAGAAATAATTAGTGATATAAAAGAACAAGTGATGGAAAATAAAGAAGCTGAGAAAAAGAGAGATAAACAACTATTGGACCACGAGGGGAGAATCTGAGAGATAAGTGATACCATAAAACAAAACAATATTAGAATAATTGGGATCCCAGAAGAAAAAGAAAAAGGGGGGGCAGAAGAAATATTGGAGCAAATTATAACAGAGAATTTCCCTAATTTGGTGAAGGGAAAAAGCATCAAACTCCAGGAGGCACAGAGAACCTCCCAAAATAAATAAAAAATAGGTCAACACCACATTACCTAATAGTAAAACTAACAAGTCTCAGTGACAAAAAGAAAAATCCTGAAAGAAGCTCGGGACAAGAGGTCTGTAATATACAATGGTAGAACTATTAGATTGGCAGCAGACCTATCCATAAAGACCTGGCAGGCCAAAAAGGACTGGCATGATATATTCAGAGCACTAAACGAGAAAAATATACAGCCAAGAAATATCCAGGTTGGCTGTCATTGAAAATAGAATGAGAGATTAAAAGCTTCCAGGACAAACAACAACTAAAAGAATTTGCAAACAACAAACCAGCCCTACAGGAAATATTGAAAAGGGTCCTTTTAATATTTCAATAAGAAAGAGAGAGCATAAAAGTAACAGACCAGAAAGGAACAGAGATGATATACAATAACTGTCACCTTACAGGAAATACAATGGCACTAAATTCATATCTCTCAATTGTTATCCTGAATGTAAATGGGCTAAATGCCCCAATCAAAAGACAGGTATCAGAATGGATGATTAAAGAAAAAAAAAAAAAAAAGACCTATTGATATGTTGTCTGCAAGAAACTCATTTTAGACTCAAAGAAATTCAAGAAACTCTTTTTAGACCCAAAGACACTTCCAGATTTAAAGTGAGGGGGTGGAAAACGATTCACCATGCTAATGGATGTCAAAAAAAAGCTGGGGTAGGAATCCTTATATCAGATAAATTAGATTTTTAAGCCAAAGACGATAATAAGAGATGAGAAGTACACTATACATACTTAAATGATCTAACAAGAAGATCTAACAATTTTAAATATCTATGCCCCTAACAAGGGAGCAACCAATTATATAAACCAATTAATAAAAAAATCAAAGAAACACAGAGACAATAATACAATAACAGTAGGTGACTTTAATGACCCCTTCCCTGAAATAGATCATCTAAGCAAAAGATCAACAAGGAAATCAAGGCTTTAAATGATACACTGGACCCAATGGATATCAGAGATATATTCAGAATATTCAATCCCAAAGCAAAAGAATACATATTCTTCTCTAGTGCATATAGAACGTTCTCCAGAATAGATCATATCCTGGATCCCAAATCAGGTCTCAACCGGTACCAAAAGACTAGGATCATTCCCTGTATATTTTTGAGCTACAATGCTTTGAAACTAGAACTCAACCACAAGAGTAAAGTTGGAAAGAACCCAAATACATGGAGGCTGAAGAGCATCCTACTAAAGAATGAATGGGTGAAGCAGAAAATTAAAGAAGAATTGAAAAAATTCATGGAAACAAATGAAAATGAAAGCACAACTGTTCAAAATCTTTGGAACACAGCAAAAGCAGTCCTGAGAGGAAAGTATATAGCGATACAAGCCTTTCTCAAGAAACGAAAAGGTCTCAAGTATACAACCTAACCCTACACCAAAAGGAGCTAGAGAAAGAACATCAAAGAAAGCCTAAACCCAGCAGGAGAAGACAAATAATAAAGATCAGAGTAGAAATCAATGAAACAAACAAAAAGAACAGTAGAACAAATCAACAAAACTAGGAGTTGGTTCTTTATATGAATTAATCAGATTGGTAAACACCTGGCCAGACTTATCAAAAAGAAAAGAAAAAGGACCAAAATTAATAAAATCATGAATGAAAGAGGAGAGATCACAACCTGCAACAAAAAAATACAATTATAAGAACATATAATGAACAACTATGCACAAGGAAATTTGACAATCTGGAAGAAATGGATGCATTCCTAGAGACATGTAAACTACCAAAACTGAACCAGGAAGAAATAGAAAACCTGAATAGACTGATAACCAGTAAAGAGATTGAAGCAGTAATCAAAAATTTTCAAGAAGCAAGAGCCCAGTACCAGAGAGCTTCCCAGGCGAATTCTACCAAACACTTAAAGAAGAATTAATACCTATTTTCCTGAAATTATTCCAAAAAATAGAAATGGAAAGAAAACTCCCAAACTCATTTTATGAGGAAGCATTACCTTTATCCCAAAACCAAAGTCCCCATCCAAAAGGAGAATTACAGAACAATATCTTTGATGAAAATGGATACAAAAATTCTCACCAAAATAGTAGCCAATAGGATCCAAAATTACATTAAAAGGATTTTCACCATGACCAAGTGGGATTTATTCCTGAGCTACAAGGTTGGTTCAACATCTGCAAATCAATGTGATACAATACATTAAAAAAAGAAAGAACGAGAACTATATGATACTCTCAATAGATGCTAAAAGAACATTTGACAAAGTATAGCATTCTTTCTTGATCAAAACTCTTCACAGTGTAGGCATAGAGGATACATACCTCAATATCATATCATAAAAGCCATCTATGAAAAAACACAGAGAATATCATTCTCGATGGGGAAAACCCACAGCGAATATCATTCCCAATAGGGAAAAAACTGAGAGCTTTTCGCCTAAGGTCAGGAACATGGCAGGGCTGTCCACTATCACCACTGCTATTTAACATAGTACTGGAAGTCCTAGCCACAGTTATCAGACAACAAAAAGAAACAAAGTCATCCAAATCGGCAAAGAAGTCAAACTCTCACTCTTTGCAGATGATATGATACTTTATGTGGAAAACCCAAAAGACTCCACTCCAAACTCCTACAACTCATACAGGAATTCAGTAAAGTGTCAGGATATAAAATTAATGCACAGAAATCAGGTGCATTTCTATACACCAACAGCAAGACAGAAGAAAGAGAAATTAAGGAGTCGAATCCATTTACAATTGCATCCAAAACCACAGATACCTAGGAATAAACCTAACCAAAGAGGCAAAGAATTTGGACTCAGAAAACTATAAAGTACTCATGACAGAAATTGAGGAAGGCACGAAGAAATGGAAAAATGTTCCATGCTCATGAATTAGAAGAAAAAATACTGTGAAAATGTCTATGCTACCTAAAGCAATCTACACATTTAATGCAATCCCCAGCCAAATACCATCATTTTTTTTCAAAGAAATGGAACAAATAATCCTAAAATTTGCGTGAAACCAAAAAAGACCCCAAAGAGCCAGACAAATGTTGAAAAAGAAAACCAAAGTTGGCAGCATCACAATTCCAGACTTCAAGCTCTATTACAAAGCTGTTATCATCAAGACAGTATGGTACTGGCACAAAAACAGACACATAAATCAATGGAACAGAATAGAAAGCCCAGAAATGGACTCTGAACTCTATGGCCACCTAATCTTAGACAAGCAGAAAAGAATGTCCAATGGAGAAAAGATAGTCTCTTTAACAAATGATATTGGGAAAATTGGACAGCCATATGCAGAAAAATAAAACTGGGCCATTTTCTTACACCACACACAAAAATAGACTCAAATGAATGAGACAGAAATCCATCAAAATCCTTGAGGAGAACACAAGCAATAACTTCTTCAACCTCAGTCACAGCAACTTCTTCCTAAAAACATCACCAAAGGCAAAGGAAGCTAGGGCAAAAATGAACTATTGATGAATGAACTCATCAAGACCAAAAGCTTTTGCACAGCAAAGGGAATAGTCAACAAGACCAAAAGACGACTGACAGAATGGGAGAAGATATTTGCAAATGACATACCAGATAAAGGACTAGTACCCAAAATCTATAAAGAACTTATCAAACTGAACATCCAAAGAACAAATAATCCAATCAAGAAATGGGCAAAAGACATGAACAGACATTTTTACAAAGAAGATATCCAAATGGCCAATAGACATGAAAAAGTGTTCAATATCACTCAGCATCAAGGAAATACAAATCAAAACCAGAGCGAGATACCACCTCACACCAGTCAGAATGGCTAAAATCAACAAGCCAGGAAAGGACAGATGTTGGCAAAGATGTGAAGAAAGGGGAACCCTCCTACACTGTTGGTGGGAATGCAAGCTGATGCTGCCAGTCTGGAAAACAGTATAGAATTCCTCAAAAAGTTGAAAATAGGGCTACCTTATGACCCAGCAATCACACTGCTGGGTATTTACCCTAAAGATACAAATGTAGTGATCTGAAGGGGCACATGCACCCGAATGCTTATAGCAGCAATGTCCAAATAGCTAAACTATGGAAAGAACCTAGATGTCCATTCAACAGATGAATGGATAAAGAAGATGTGGTATGTATATAATGGAATACTATGCAGCCATCAAAAAAATTTGCTGTTTGCAATGACGTGGATGTAACTAGAGGGTAGTATGCTAAGCAAAATAAGTCAATCAGAGAAAGACAATTATCATATGATCTCTCTGATATGAGGAATTTGAGAGGCAGGGTGGGGGGGTCATGGGGGGTAGGGAGGGAAAAAATGAAAAAGATGGGACTGGGGGGGAGACAAACCATAAGAGACTCTTAATCTCTCAAAACAAACTGAGGGTTGCTGGGGGTGGGAGGGTAGGGATGGGGTGGCTGGGTTATGTGCTATAGTGAGTGCTGTGAAATGTATAAGACTGATGATTCACAGACCTGTCCCCCTGAAGCAAATAATACATTATATGTTAATGAAAGAAAGAAAGGAAGGAAACAATTACACTTACAAGCACCAAAAACTATGCGATACCTAGGAATAAATCTAACTGAAGAGGTAAAAGACCTGTACTCCGAAACTATAAAACACTGATGGAAGAAACAGAAGATGCCAGGGGCATGATCCCAGGGTCCTAAGATCAAGCCCCACAGCCAGCTCCCTGCTCAATGGGGAGTCTGCTTCTCCCTCTCCCTCTGCTGCTCTCCCTGTTTGTGTTCTCTTGTGCTCTCTCCCTCTCTCTCTCTCACAAATAAATAAATAAATTCTTTTTAAAAAAAAGAATCTGAAGATGACACAAAGAAATTGAAAGACCTTCCATGTTCATGGATCAGAAGAACAAATATTGTTAAAATGTCTATATACCCAAAGCAAATCTACACAGTTAATGCATCAAAACACCTACAGCATTTTTCACAGAGCTAGAACAATCCTAAAATTTATATGGATCAACAAAAGACCTGAGATAGTCAAAGCAATCTTGAAAAAGAAAAACAAAGCTGGAGGCATAGCAATTCCAGATTTTAAGTTATAATACAAAGCTGTAGTAATCAAAATGGTATGGTACTGGCACAAAAACAGACACATAGATCAATAGAATAGAATAGAAATCCAGAAATAAACACACAATTTTATGGTCAATTAATCTTTGACAAAGCAGGAAAGAAAATCTAATGGGGAAAAGAATGTCTCTTCAACAAATGATTTTGGTAAAACTGGACAGCAACATGCAAAAGAATGAAACTGGACCATTTTCTTATACCATACACAAAAATAAACTCAAAATGGATTAAAGACCTAAATAGGAGACCTGAAAGCATAACAATCCTAGAAGAGAACACAGGCAGTAACTTTTTTGACATTGGCTGGAGCAGCTTCTTAGATACACTTCCTAAGGCAAGGGCAATAAAAGCAAAAATAAACTATAGGGAATACATCAATACATCAAAATAAAAAGCTTCTGCACAGTGAAGGAAATGGTCAACAAAACTAAAAGATAACCCATGGAATGGGAGAAGATATTTGCAAATGACATATCTGATTAAGGGTTTGTTTCCAAAATAGATAAAGAACTTTTAAAACTCAACACCCTAAAAATGAATAACCTGATTAAAAATGGGCAGATGATGTGAACAGACATTTTCAGATGGCCAACAGACACATGAAAACATGCGCAACATCACTCATCAAGGTAATGCAAATCAAAACTACAAAGAAATATCATCTCACACCAGTCAGCATGGCAATAAAATTAACAACTCAGGAAACAACAGGTGTTGGCAAGGATGTGGAGAAAGGAGAACCCTCTGCACAGTGGGTGGGAATGCAAACTGGTGCAGCCACTATGGGAAACAGTATGAAGATTCCTCAGAGAGTTAAAAATAGAACTGCCTTATAATCCAGCAATTGCAGTACTAGGTATTTACCCAAAGAACAGAAAAATACTAATTCAAAGGAAAACAAGCACCTTAATGTTTATGGCAGCATTATGTACAATAGCCAAATTATGGAAACAGCCCAAGTGTCTATTGACTGATGAATGGATAAAGAAGATGAGGTATATTTATACATGCAATGGAATATTACTCAGATAGGAAAAAGAATGAACTCATGACATTTGCAACAACATGGGTGGAGCTAAAGAGTATTATGCTAAATGAGGTAAGTCAGTCACAGACAAACACCATGTGATTTCACTCACACATGGAATTTAAGAAATAAAACAAAAGAGCAAAGGGGGAAAAGTGAGGGGGAGGCGAAACAGACTCTTAACTAAAGAGAACAAAATGATAGTTACCAGAAGGGAGATGCATGGGGGGATGGGTGAAATAGGTGATGGGAATGCAGGAGGGCACTTGTTGTCAGGAGCACCGGGTAATGGATGGAAGTGTGGAACCACTATACTGTACACCTACAACTAACATTACACTGTATGATAACTTACTAGTATTCAACTAAGAACTTTTTTTTAAATGTAAAGACAGAAAATAAAGAACTGTCTTTGCATAACAACTTTTCAGATGTGCCCAGATAGTATCAACATTTTAATGGTAAAGAGCCTGTTTAGCTTTCCCACTGATAGTTTCTTACTCAATAATGTAAAAAAAAAAAAAAAAGAAGAAGAAGAAGAAAAGAAAAAAGAAAGAAAAAGAAAAAAGAAAGAAATCTAAATTACAAGCTTATTCCTGTGACTAAATAAAGCTACTTTTACTTTAAACTAAGGAAAATACAGTGACAAAAGAAGGGCAGACTTAAGGAGCTTCCTTCTTCCTGAATGGGCTCTGGTCCAAATAAGTTCGTTCAACACTGACCTAGATGATTCATAAATATATATGACTCTCCCCACTCAATCTTCATTCCGCAACATCAGACCTGTTTGCTTCAGCAGCTAGAAACAAAAGGACTTTTCTTAGCGTCACATATGGAACTAATAGCCTTTTTTGATATATTAAGTCTTTTGGATTAACATTAAAATATTCCAATTTCTGTAGACAACTAAGAAAATGAAGAAGTTAGAGAAGGACACAGCCATGTGGAAAGCCCGGTTTGAGAACTGCAACAAAGCTCTGCTGGACATGATTGAAGAGGTAAGAAGACTTCCCCCAACTTATTTTCCTCTGTTCAGTCCAAATACTCATACTCAGAAGATTATTATGATTGAATAGTACAAATTATAATCTTTGAAAAAGAGCTGATTTTTTTTCTGAGATGTGACCTATGAAATTATAATAAAAATATTTAGAGCAAAATGGAATCGGGTCCAGATTCACAAAGAGCTTTGTGACCCTAAGTCACCTGCCTACTTGCCGAGTCCAAAGCTGTCCTCAAATCAGCTCCATGCCTGCCCAGCTGCATTCTTTAAAGACAGGACAAGCATCTTACTTGTCTTTGAATTTCCCTAGTGCCTAGCACAAAGCAGGTGCAGAATATATTAGTGAGTTGATTTGAACCTATGAGGGAAGACAGCAGCCTGAGCACTCAGGGTATGTACTACTTTATAGACAGATGTGGGGATGTGTTGTTTAATTCTTCCAGTAGCCATTTAATTACAGATAGTATGTCAAGCTCTGTAGATGTTGAGGCAAAGGTACATGGTCCTGGATCTAAGAAGCGGAGCTTACAGGAAAAGGTCTCTCCGTATCAAAAAGTGAAAAAAAAAAAAAAAAAAAGTCTTAAAGGGTACCAAGTAGCACAAAGGTGGGGGCAAAGAGTAAGATGATTAGGAATGATTTCATGCACAAACACACCAACATTTTGTACAGAAAAAGAGAAGAACTGAACAGTTTGAGCAGGCAGCATCATGAATTAGTGTGTGGGGAGTTTCTGTCGTTATAATTACTCTTCTAACAATTCGTCCCAAATTGCAACCAATTCCAAAGAGATGAGCTTATTATTCACCAACATAAATCAAACAGTTGCTGGAATCGCATACAGCAGTTTATCTCTAGACTAGATGAGGCACTGCTGACAGCCACGTCCCCCTCCATCTCATTGTGCCACTGGAAGACGTCTCGGTCTTGCAAGCAGAAAAATGCATGTACTTTAAGATTTTGGAGGCCCTGGGCTGGAGCAAAGAGAAGCTTTGCCCTCTTCCTCTCCCAAAGGAAAGGATACAGTGATTCAAACTCTACCCGAGTCTCACACACAATGGAGAAACAGCTGTGATGCCCCAGCCAGGTGTCTGTCCAGCCACCTCGAGCGGTCAGGCCCCAGGGTCTGGTAGACAGATTCCTGGGCAAATGGTTTTGCTCATCTCCAGAGAGCATCCTGACAATTTTGCTTTGTTGGTTTATGCTTCTCCCCCCCCCCCCCCCGCCACCCCCGCACTTCCTACTATTTTCAAATCACAGAAAGCACTGAGAGCTAAAGAATATGAGTGCTTCGTCACGAAAATTGGGAGGCTGGAGAACCTCTGTCGAGCTTTACAAGAAGAGAGAAATGAACTGTACAAGAAAATTAGAGACGCAAAAATGCCTGAAACGGATGACCGAGGTCAGCACACCTCCGACGAAGAGCCCGAGTCCGCCGTGTCTGGGGGCGTGGGGGTTGATACAAAGGAAGCCGAGAGCGTTCACAACGCTGTGAAAAACCTGGCCACAGCCTTCATGGTCATTCCCCACCCAGAGTCACCCCCTGACCTGGCCAGAGAAAGCCAACCGGAATTCGGCAGTCCTCAAGGGGGTGCTGACTCGGCCCTGCGGGAGCCGGAACAGTCCCCTCGGAGCCCTTTATGCCCTTCCCGGCCTCCCCCAACTCCTCTGGCAGAAGCCGAAGGAAGCCATGCGGCAGAACTGCCCTCCAGGCCCGGGAATCCCCCCGCGGGGTTGGGAGCACAGGCCCAAAACCCGGGTCTCCCTGCAGCAGCCCAGGCTGACCAGCCGCCCCAGAAGGCGGAGGCAGAAGCTCCCAGTCAGGCCCCGCAGTCCCCCTCCGAGGCTCCCCTCCCAGCGATGGAGGCAAAGGGTTGGGCTCCACCAGCCAGGCCAGCTGAGCAGACTCCAGCTGGGGTGCCCGCCTGTGGGCCCAGGAGGCCGCCTCCCCCACCCCCACCGGAAGCAGCGGCAGAGGGGCTGCCCCCACCCCCACCGGAAGCAGCGGCAGAGGGGCTGCCCGAAGGGGCCGACACCAACCTGGAGGGAGTAGACTAAGCTTCGCTGTGCTTCCGAAGCTCTTCTTCCTGCCTGTACATCGTCATAACAGATTGTCTTCTGAAAAGGCATTAAGGGCTAGGTTTGTCTAAGGGAAGAGACTTAATTAGAATCAAGACATTTTCAAAGGTTGTGCAGAGCACTCTTAGCCTGTGCTATTTGTTCTCAATTTATAACCCATTTGCAGCTTTTCCGTTTAACATGGGTTGATAGTATAATTTTCCCAAATGGCAACAAAACAAATAGAAAATTCATATTAGTCCTCCATTGAGATGGTATTTATTTCAGTTTCTTAATCAACAATTAGATTTGGTGTTTCAACACTTCACTACAATATATAAATATAGAAAAATGTGATGTTTCATTTTATTTCCCTATATAGTTTTGATAGGCTCCATAGCAAGTAATGGATACCCAGGTTCCATTTAAGTATCTACCTAATATATGCATACATATGGCTGTGTCTGAATGTATATACATATATGTGTATGTTTCAGAGTATATACATATGTGTGTGAATATATACATATATGAGTTTATGTGCCTATATATACATGTGTGTATTTTATATTATATATACACATATATTTTTATATATACATATATACACATATACATATATACACATACACACACACACATATATATATTACACATACATTTCATCCCTTTTTGGAGTTCTGTCAGGTAAAATATTTAGATGGTAATCAAAAAAATCATCTATTTGCTTGGGGTGAGAGTAGACTAATGCTCTGTGAATCAGAAGTAGGTTGAGAATGCAAGTATTTAGGCCACATAATGTTGGGCTAAAACAAGTAACCGAATGGTAGATCAATAAATCCAACCAATTGGCCAATTGGTCAAATGTCCAAACAGCACTCTGCACACATTGTGAGTGTGCAGAACACATAGACACAAAGTTGTCACAAGAGGTTGTAAGCAGAAAAGGAGAACAGTCACAGCTATAGACCACTCACCTCTTCCAGATGCCTCTCAGACACAACTCCGCATATTGCCTTGCTACCCCATGTAGTGAGGCAGGGACTCGTGGCTACCTGCATGGAAAGGACTGGAAGTGAGTTGTGATCCAGGGCATGGAGGGACTGAGGGTCCTCAGACTGACAGAAGGCTATGCTCTTACTCCTGCCTCCTGTGCTATAGGAGTCTTGAGAAATAATGTTCACCTACCCCTACCAGGTCCCTAGCTCCCTCACTGCCATCTACTGCTCTCTTTCCAGAGGGTTTCCCACCACTTCTTGCCATCATGGCTTTCATGTATATTCTCAAAGCACCTGCACATTTTTTCCAACTTCTTCCCACCCCAGACTTTACAGGAAGTTTTACCCAGCCTTCATCTCAATTATTGCTAACTAAAAGCTATTATTTTTCCAAAACAGAAGTTCACACACGATCTTAATATGAGTGATGAAGCATACAAACCAACACATTATCTGCTTTTTGGAATTCTCTACAAAGAACAAATGGGTCCCTACTCAAAATGGTTTGAAAAATACGTAAGGACTCAGAAGAAGGCAAAAGCTAGAGACACCTGGGGTTGTCTACATGAGTATTACATTACCCTTGCTGGACAAGAACCTCTAATACCGCTGATGGCATAAGTTACTCAACCTAGGGTAGAGGGAGACTGGAACAGTGAAACTGGAAGCAAGGGAGAACAGGAGGGCAAAGAAGAGAAGAAGGGGAAGAGGAGGGAGAAGATGAAAAAAAAAGTCTAACCCAGCCCTACCTTAAAAGTTGAATTCAAATAGAAAAATGGATGAAGGCAAGATTCTCTACTCTTCCTCCGGAAATCCATTCTTTAGTGTCACGGGGGCTTTCTGCCAGGGGACACAAAGCATGTAGGCAGCAACCAGATGCTCCAAATATTGTAAACTGCATATAACTTGTTTGAAGGAGACAGTGAGGGTAAGAACAAAATGCTAATCAGGAAAAAAAAAGTATATCACTGTTTGAGAAACCACATATTTTTATTTATTTTTTTTCCATGGATTTTTAAAGGCTTGAAATACTATAACCACAGATGATCCAGCCAAATTCAACATCACTGGAAATCTTAGAGATTTAAACATTCATTTCTTTCACAGCCAAATGCTCACCGTAACAATCCAGGAGGGTCTCCTTTCCCACTATTTACAGAAGCTAAACATCCAAGAACAGAGTAAGATTAGATAATCATAGTAAAGTCTCAGTCTGAATGCTTTGCACAAGAAACAGGAGCCAAAATCCAGTAAATCAAATATTCTAATACCTGGAGTTCTTTTTTTTTTCCATCCAAAAATCTTTCACAGCAACACATTACTTAATACTGTGTATATCTTGGGTCGAGTTTCAATGCAATACCTTGCCTAAAATTTGCAAAGCTTAATATAGGCTCTGGAAGGATTATTTTAATATTCAAAGACTGTTTTATTATAGTCCTTTGTATTAAAATTCGGCCTTATGAATTATAACAATAACTCATAAGATCTGAAAGAATAAGGAACTTCTATTCTTTATCAAGTTCATGTAACTACTTCTAGAGATGCCAAGTCTACTTTTCAGAAACACCAGTATTGTTTGTGTTTTCTAAATTAAAAAAATGTAATTTATGTACCTATTAAAGTTACTTCTCTTCCCAAATGCCTACTTTTGTTACTTCCATGGGTCAATAATACCTAAGAAAGAGTCTGGCTTTATTTTGTTGGTGATGACATTTTTGGTCTCTGAGTAGAACATAAATATAATGAACACTTTGATCAGCTTGTGGAGTGTGTGTGTGTGTGTGTGTGTGTGTGTGTGTGTGCGCGCGCGCGCGCACAGGCACGCACAGTGAGAGAAAGAGAAGGAGGGAAAGAAGAGACAGAGAACATGACTGCCCAGAACTAATGAGAGAGCAAAACCCCAACTCCTCTGCCTGGCCCTCAGCTGCCAGCAGTGATCACGTGGCCTGTGTTCCTCTTCAGTGCCCGTCTCCAGTGAGACTGTTTCCAGGGGTTTCCCTGCCATGTGAGCTCTCAGAAACACTCTGAGGAGTAAGGGAACAGGTGTGGAAAGTGTCAGCTCATTTTACTTCTACCTGGTCTTTTTTTTTTTTTTTAAGATTTTATTTATCTATTATTTGAGAGAGAGAGAGAGCATGAGAAGAGAGAGGTCTGTAGGAGAAGACTCCCTGCAAAGCAGGGAGCCCAATGTGAGACTTGATCCTGGGACTGCAGGATCATGACCTGAGCCTAAGGCAGCGGCTTAACCAACTGAACCACCCAGGCACCCTCTACCCAGTTTTTCTAACTGCTCCAAGAGTTTCCCTAGTAAGACCCAAGAGGCCTGACTATTCTGCCTTTTGCTTTTCTCTCTTCCCAATCTATACTGATCCAGGAGGGGTTTCTTGAACAAAACATTTCCTAGTATGCTCAGAGAAGAGAAATATTTAGCTAAAATGAAAAAAAAAAAAAAAAAGATTAAAGCTCCTTTTTTGCCTGGGATAGATATAAATTTTTAAAATGTGTAACTATCTAGATATATCTAGAGCTACTTTTAAAATAGCTCTTTCAGGGATGCCTGGGTGGCTCAGTTGGTTAAGCAGCTGCCTTCGGCTCAGGTCATGATCCCAGCGTCCTGGGATCGAGTCCCATATCGGCTCCTTGCTCCGCAGGGAGCCTGCTTCTCCGTCTGACTCTGCCTTCCACTCTGTCTGCCTGTGCTTGCTCTCGCTCGCTCTCTCTGACAAATAAATAAAATCTTTAAAAAAATAAATAAATAAAATAAAATAGCTCTTTCATTCTCTCTCTCTCTCTCTTTTTTTTTTTTTTTTTTTTTTGGAGATAATGAAGTATTATGTATTGGCTCTAAAACAGAAGCTGCTTTTCAATAAAACTAAGATATCACTAGGGGAGAAATCATTTCAGGAAAATGTTCTCAGCTCCTTCTCCTCTAATTGGCAATTTTATCCAGCAGTTTGGAAAAATAAAAGTAATTTAAAATATAAAGAATTAGAGTGTCTGACTGGCTAAGTCAGAAGAGCATGAGACTCATGACCTCGGGATGGTGAGTTCAAGCCCCACCTTGCTTATAGAGCTTATGTAATATGGAAAGAATTCCCTAAGAGAAGATAGGAAATAAAAATGATGACTCTGGTCTCTAACATTTGTTGCCTTCATAAACTGGCAAGAAAGATTTAGACTAGGCGAGTAGGGTATATGGGTAAATTTTCACAAGGTTTAAACCGTTTATATTTCTGAACTTAACAACCTAAAAGTTAAAGTTATCATTAGATCAACCACAAGGGCATTCCACTTGAATAGAAGCATTCATAAATGATGTTACTAAAGATTTTTCTCAGTCCTGTGAAACTGTATCTTCCATACTTGAAGTGAAGTCTCCTTGGTAGTAGCCCAAGAGAAGTTCTATAAATACCAATTGCTGGGGCACCTGGGTGGCTCAGTGGGTTAAAGCCTCTGCCTTCGGCTCCGGCTCAGGTCATGAACTCAAGATCCTGGGATCGAGCCCCGCATCGAGCCCCGCATCGGGCCCTCTGCTCAGCAGGAAGCCTGCATCCCTTCCTCTCTCTCTGCCTGCCTCTCTGCTTACTTGTGATCTCTGTCTGTCAAATAAATAAATAAAATCTTTAAGAAAAAATACCAGTTGCTACTGTATCTGTGTGAGTGTTCCCACAAACACACACGGGTGCACATGCATACATAAACACATGAGTATAAAATTTGTCCTAGATTTGATGCTGTTCCTGTCGGTGAGTTTACACCTGTTTTTTCAAAAGACATTACTATTCCTTTCCTGACAAGGACAAACTATGAGAAGAAATCATTTCCTGTATAGATAAGGATATTTGATAGAAACACTTAATTAGCAAAATAAACCCACAAGTTCATTGATTCATGGCACAAAAATTATCCACAGAAGCTGATTCACTCTACCAGGAGATAAGAAACAAGATCAATGTTTTACAAAGTGATATATCCTAACGTTCAATTACCTCATGTCAAAATTAAAACATACCAAGGTATAAAACTCCTTATTTCAGGGCTGACAGTCAGTATGACATTTTATGTCAAATAACACAAAACCATCACAGAAGCCAAGTAAGAAGACATTAGGGTAAGAGAGGGAAAGAAGCGAGAAAAAGAGACTTTCAATCTGAGAGCTCATACAAAAATGAAAAATAAAAAGGATAAAACTTTAAGAGCAATAAAAGGAAGAGACACATGGGTGGATGGGCCCTTTTGTGAAAGCAAGACCCCCCCGGGAGCAAGAGCCATGACAGCATTAGCACAGCTTCCTCCCAGGGGATTCTTACAGACATGTTTCTCAGTGCAGTTGCTTTAGTGTTTTTCTTCTTATTTGCCTTTCTTCTAAAATAATAAATGCATTCTTTTCTGTAAAAAAATAATAATGATAATAAAATTATATCATGGGATGTGTAGAAAACAGAGAGAAGAGACAATTATCCCTAATTCCATCACCCTAACTTAACCAGGGTCAGCATTCTCTCTATCATTGTATATTTTATATCCTCTCTCTTTTTTACTTAACATGATTTAGTTTGTCTTTGGGGAAGGGGACAGTAGTTCAATTGAGAGTAACAGCTATTAACAGCTGCCAGATTTGAGTGTTTACACTATGTACTCAACTCTTACACACTTTACCATATATACACCCGGAAGTATATTATGCTATTTATAGAATCAGACTATGCAAATACAAATACACAGCATTCTCAAACGTTGTTTGGAAAAGTCGTGCTATGCCTTGAACTTGGATGTTCCACATGTATACACATTTCCAAGTAAATCTGGACATAGCTAGAGTGAACTTGACGCAGCTCAAAAAAGAAAGAAATATCCAACTCTAGAGACAAACAAATGCGGTAACTGAGAAAATAAGAGAAAGGGTCAAACTCAGGTTTATGAAGTGACAAGAAGCATATAACACCACAAATCATAGCCTTGGCTAAATAAAGGTCAATATTCTAAAATAAATTTACACTCTTTGACATTAACAAGACAGTTAGTGCTTTTGTTGCTCTAATGAAATGATGGTCACCAGCATTAGCTATAGCATATCCATAAAATAGAGCCAGGCTGAAAACCAATGTGAACTTGAGATTGATCTGACATCTACCAGGCAGATGCAAGCAGCCATGGAGTAATCAGAGAACCCATATACTAAGAAGACTTGAAAGTCAGGGTTCAAATTTATAGGAATAGCACAACAAGGATGCCTTTCATCGCACCCAAAGTCATGAGGCTAAACATATGTCAGATGTGATATCATAGGCCAGATTTATTAGAAGATAGCCAAGTTCTGCCCAACCCAGTATAATCCCTCGCAGACTATTTTAATACTTAGTGTAAGGAATTCATGTTCAATCACTTGTTTTCTTAACATCCTTATCAAGGAGTTAAGTCTAAGCTTAAGTCTAAGCAAGGTGGAAAGGGATAACACAAGTCCAGGAATCAGGCCATAGAGTCCCTAGATGACTGGGTGACTTTGGAAAAATAACATCTCTGGGCTTCAGTTCATTCACCTTATAAAATGAGAGCCTTAGACTGGATGATGCCTGAGGGTTTTGGCATCTCTGATTAAAGCCTCAAGAGACTTAAGAACTTCTATAGGGCTTTCCACAGCCCAGG
Organism: Mustela nigripes; assembly: GCF_022355385.1. Lineage (NCBI taxonomy): Eukaryota > Metazoa > Chordata > Mammalia > Carnivora > Mustelidae > Mustela > Mustela nigripes. The sequence continues at coordinate 87,523,322 of NC_081561.1, read as the reverse complement.
GAGAGCTGTAATCTAAGAGATCTGCACATCACCTTGGGCACTTCTATTCGAAATCAGGCAAGGGGAAAGAGACAAGATATTACCCAAATAAAAGAAATGCTTTTAATTTTAAAAATTAGAAGAACTATTAAGGAAGAAATCACAAATTCTTGGAGTTCTTCAACAAATCCTAAAGACCGTCTATGTATACGGGTCTATACCCGTATAACTTGACTCTATTGGCTCAGGACCAGAAGGCCTGGTTGAGCCTGACGATTCCTGGGCACTCAGTGCCAAGGGAAGGGTCTGCAAGAGATGCTGAGAGGCCCCACACCCCACTAAACGTTCTGCAACCAAAAAGCAGGACAGTGACCTTCAGCAGCATTTTTACCACAAATGGTACCCAGATCTCCAAGTGGAAAAGTTATGTTCCTGGTCGAGAAGGAGGGTTCTATGGAAGGTGTGTGTATAGTTATTTGTGTGAATGTATATGAGTGCATACTTGTATGTGAGGGTAAGTATAAGCCAATGTATGTAATATGTGCTGGAATATGTGTATAGTTTTTTGTGTGTGCCATGTGCACATAGTTCTATGTGAAGGTTCACAAGTACATGTGACAGTATTTACCCATAAAAAAATCGACATGAGCCAATATACATGTGTGTTGTTATGTGCAAGTTTATGACGTGTGCATGAGAAGACTGAGAACTAGAATCTCAATGCCACTGATGTGATTTGAGGCATGTGGCTAGCTTGGTTTTCACAGGATCGTGGCTTGTTGCAGGCATTTGTTCACATGACCAGTCCACTTTTGTTTACAGTGGCAAAGGGCTTGTTCTTTTTTGGCTGACAGTCTGCCTTCTAAGCAAACAGGCAGGTGGGTGAAGCTTCAGGTGTGGGGGCAGGTGCTCTTGAAATAATTGCACACACTACCAGCCCTGGGTGATACCCCCATTGATGCACAACTCTCAGCCTCAGCCAAGGCTCTGGGTATGTCTGGAGATATTCTCATAGACTAGCCACAGCTTGAGCAGGGAACACAGGAGGTAGTAGAAAATATATATATATATATATATATATATATATATATATATATATATATGGCAGACATATATTATATATATATGTCTTTACTAAACTATCAGCCAGCTGAAACTAAGCCGCTGAATATTAAGACTGTTTCTCTGAATTAAAAACCAAAGAGAAAGTATCCAATCCATTTATGGTTTTTTTGAATATTTTTAAAATTTATTTTCAGCATAACAGTATTTATTATTTTTGCACCACACCCAGTGCTCCTTGCAATCCGTGCCCTCTATAATACCCACCACCTGGTACCCCGACCTCCCACCCCTCGCCCTTCAAAACCCTCAACAATCCATTTGTTTTAATCATAAATGAAGGTAGCAAACCAGACTTGATTGCAGATGCTACCAGCCAATCAGCCAGTCATGCCCATGACTCATCCTTTGTGCAGAGAGATTTTTTGCTATGATACAATTCACCTCCCAAAATATCTAGTATTGACTAGTGGTGTTGTCATAGCTGGACCATCTGGCTTCTCCCTTGCCTGTTATTAAGAAAACCGATCCAGAAATCCTCCAAATCAGTCTGAGAGAAATTTAAAGCAATACCCAAAGGAATGAGAGTGAAAGCTTTTTTATAACAAATTAATTGCCTGCCATACAAGTTAACTGATGATCTTCAAGAGTTAAAGGAAACAAAACAACTAAACATAAACAAAATTTGAGACAAGAACAGAATGGGGAAAAATAGTCACAACAAATAGAACAAAGCATTAATATTCAGGATACAAGTAGAAATCACAGAAAGCAATATGAAAAGACAAAACAACCCGGAAGGAGGTGGAAGAGGCTGAGGGAGCAGCCTGCCAGATACAGGTGATGGGAGACAGGGATAGTGTCTATGGAGAACGTAAAAACAGTAATGAAACCAACCACTAGTCAGTCTTCTTTTTCCCACCACCTTGCAATCCTGAATAACACGAAAGTTGTCCTCACTTCCAAGGACGATCACTCCCACTATGTAGCCCACATTTGCATACCACTGGCATGAAATATGATGGGCAGTTCATAGAAGAAGAAATGTAAATGACCAAAACACAAGAGGCCAGTAAGAGAAGGGAGATATTCTATCACTTTTGCCCATTACACTGACAAAAATGTAAATATTCATAATATTCTATTTTAGCAAGGATGAGAGCAAATGGATACACTCAAAAACTGTTGGTACAGGGGCGCCTGGTTGGCTCATTAGGTTAAGCATCTGACTTTGGCTCATGTCATGACCCAGGGTCCTGGGACTGAGCCCCAAGTTGGGCTCCCTCTCAGTGGGGAATCTCTTTCTCCTTCCCCCATCTCCCCACTCATGCTCTCTCTCTTTATCTCTCAAATATAAATAAATTCTTTAAAAAGAAGTGTTGGTACAATATGGGACCATCTTTTTCTTGTCCATTTGTAGGAGTTCTTTGGAAGGGCAATTTGGCAGCTCGTACTCAGTTTTTCTAATGTGCAAAAACAAACATTATTTGGCCAAGAACAGACATATGGCTCTTGCCTACCTGCATCTTTTCCCTGGAGGAAGCACTTTGTCCCAGATACATATAATCTGGATGGGGCCAACAATCACAGAGTCCTAGTCCTCCAGGCCAGGTCTGGCCTCAGGGCTGGGCCTAGAGCTGGAGAGCACTTGCTGCAGGATTTGGTTCAGCCAGTGGTAGCTCTAGGATTTCCACAGAGGAGCTTCTGGAACAATAAATAATCTGCTTTAAAGAGGGGCAGGAGGTTATTTGACTTGTCCTGAAGCCGGAGTAGCTGCATGGCAGCCACACTGTTTTGGCTCCTTATGTTATCTCGGGGTTTGTGGGCACAGAAATCCCACCAACCCAACGTGCCTAAATTCACCACGACGGGTCCAGTCTAACTGAACAGTTGGTTCTTTCTGCTGCCCACATGGAGATGGCCTGGGGGGGTAGGATAAAGTCCAGGGGTAATGAGTGGAGTTGAAAAATGAGGAGAAACAGAAACCTTGTAACTCTATTTGGGCCCTGGATCCAGTTTGGTCTTTTCAGATCAAATAGCTTCCCTTTTTGTGAAGAGGATGTGAGTCAGGTTGCTGTCATTCACAATCAAAGAGCTCTGAGTCACAAAGAGGAGAAGTTCAACTAGGTGAAGTGTGGCACACCAAGAAAAGAGGTTAAAATTATAATAACTGAATGTATATCAAAATGTTTTAAAAATCTCATTTCTCACTACAATTTTTCAGCTTCTCTTTAGAAGCCTCTTATCACAAAAATGATGAACTAGTACAACATAAATTTTTCCATGTAACCCACCACCCAGGTCAAGAAATAAAACACCACCCAGCATTTTAGAAGTTCCCCCTTCCCTTCTCAATCACTACCCCCCACCCTGTTCTCCAGAGGAAACCATTGCCCTGATGAATAACAACATGGATTTGTTTCTGCCTCTGTGTGTGTATGCGTGTATGTCTTGTTTTGTCTTGTTTTTTACTTTGTTAAAGTGTTCTTTTGTGTCTGCCTCGTTTTTTTGCTGCAACTGTGTCCATGTGTCTAAGCGTTGTTATACTTGTAAGAGCAATTCATTTCTTTTCATTGTCCTATAGTAATCAATGGTAGGACTCCACCACAACTTATCTATCCATTCTAATGTTGACTGACATTCAAATTGTTTCTGATGATTGGCTACTACAAATAATGTTGCTGTGTGATTTCCTAGGTGTATACTTCCAGAAATTGTGGGGCTATATGACATATACCAAATAGTTTTCCAAAGAGATTGTACCAATTGTTTCAACTACCAGGGCATGAGAGTTCCCGTTGCTCCTTGTCCTCCTCCTGGGATCATCAGCCATTTTAACCTTAGCTAGTTGGGAGTAGGCTGTATCTCACTGTAGCTTTAATTTGCCTTTCCTGGATAACTGAGGTTGAACCATCTTTTCTTACAGTCATTGGCCAAGTGGGGAGATCCTCTTTTGTGAAAAGCACATTTGTGATTTCCCCCCACTTTTTTTCATATTAAGTCATCTGGGTTTTTTTCTTGTTCATTCATAGAGTTCTTTGTACTTCTAGAAAGACTTTACTAATTAATGTAATAATAAATTCTTCTCCTCTGTGGCTCTATGGCTTTAATTCTCATAATGATACATTTTGATAAGCAGAATTTGTCAATTTAATGATGCCTAACTTATCAATCTTTACCTCTTTGACAAATACATGTTTTTGCTGTTTAAGAAATCTTTGTCAACCTCAAAATTAAGAAGTTGTTCTTTCATGTTATCTTCTAGAAGCTTTATTCTTTTACCTTTTACATTTAGATCCACAACCTACCCAAAATGAATTTTTAAGAGAAAGTGATGTAGAGACTCAGATTAATTTTTTTCTGCATGAATACTCCATTCATCAAGCATCACTTATTTAAGCAAAACATTTTCCTTCACTGCATTTTTAATGATCTTAGTTCTAAACTGAACATCCATTAGTGGGTAGGTCTTTTTCTAGACTTCCCGTTCTGTTCCCCTGATTTATTTCTCCTTGCACCAATACATTGTTATAATGACTGTAGCTCTTTTTTAATTTAAGTTCAGTTAATTAACATATAGTGTATTATTAGTTTCAGAGGTAAGTACTGTAACTTTATAATAAGTCTTTATAGGCAATAATCCAGGTCTTCTACTTTGTTGTTCTTCAAGATAGTGTTGGCTATTCTTAAATTTTATTTCCATGTGTAAATTAGAACCAATTTATCAATCTACATACATATATACATACACATGCTGGGATTTTCATGAGGATTGGATTTAATTGATAAATCCATTTGGGAAGAACTGATATTTTTATGATATTGAGTTTTCCAATCCATTAATGTGGTAAAGATCTCCACTTATTTATGTCTCTTTGGTTACTTTTCAATAATATTTTATCATTTTCTGGTGTGTTTGCTCATTTTTCATTAAATTTAATTTGGTGTTTTGTGAGGACATTTAAAATACATTTATTTAAAGTGTTGCATTAACTTTGGAATAAACTCAACGTGGTCATGAAGTAACAGCCTTTTCACATTATTAATTTGGTTTGCTTATATTTTGTTTAGGATTTTTGCATCTATGTTCATGAAAGAGGTTAATTTTAATTAATCTTAATTCTCTTATAATGTCCTTGTCATTTTGAGTTGGGAAGTTTCCTTGCTTTCCTCTTCTTTGGGAGACTGAATTTGGTAAATGTTCTTTCCTTAAACATTTAAAAGAATTCTTCAGTTAAGCTATCTGGGATTTAAGTTAGAGATTTAATTTTCTTTCATAGATTGCCCATTTTTTTAAAATCAGTTATTGGGGGCTGTATTTTTCAAGATATTAATCCTTTGCATCTAAGTTATCAATTTTATTGGCACAAATTGTTCATGATATCTTTTTAAATTTTTAAAAAATTCTTCAGTATCTATAATATTTGTTACTCCTGATAGTGGGAATTTATGCCTTCTCTCTGTGTCTTTTATTAGTCTTACCCAAGCGTTCTTAATTATAGTATAGTGTTCACAAAACCAACTATTGGTTTTTGGTTTTATCTATTTTATTTTCTTTGTTGTACATTTTGCTTTCTGTTTTATTAATTTGTGTCAATTTCTAGATGTTTAATTTGCTGTTCTTTCTCTAACCCCTTGAGATAGATGTTTAGATCACCAATTTCCTTCCTTTCCTCTTTTCTAACATATGTATTTAAAACTACCTACAAATGGCTTTTCCCTACATCCCACAAGTTTTGATCTACTTTATTTGTTACCATTCAACATATTTTCTAATGTTATTTTTTCTCTGACATATTTTCTTTAAGATTTTATTTATTTACTTGAGAGAGAGAGAGAATGAGAGGGGAGAAGGTCAGAGGGAGAAGCAGACACCCTGTGGAGCTGGGAGCCCAATGAGGGACTTGATCCTAGGACTCCTGGATCATGACCTGAGCCCAAGGCAGTCACTTAACCAGCTGAGCCACCCAGGTACCCACTCTCTGACATGTGTTTAAAAGTATATTTATTCCTTTCTAAACAGAAAATTTTCTATGTATCTTTATTTTTGAATTAGCAGCTTAATTCTGCTATGATCATAATCCATATTCTATGTGATTTATTTGAAAATTTGTTGGAACTTCATAGCCCAGCATATGGTCAATTTTGGTAAGGGTTCTATGTGCAGTTATTGAGGGCAATGTTCTATCTAGACCAAATAGGTCAGTTTTATAGGTCATGTTCAAATCTTTATCCTGTTTGATTGATTAACTTATTGATTTTTAGGTCACTAGTTCTACTAGTTACTGAGAGAAGTGTGTTAAAATATCCTACTATAATTGCATGTTATTTTTCAAGTTTTTATTTAATATAACTCTGTATTTTTATATTTCTCCAGTTTGTTCTTCAAGTATTGCCTTGTATCTTACTAGGTGTATGATTATGATACCCTTATATTGGAATGAACATTTCCTTATTATAAAATTTGTTTTTATCTTTAAACTGTTTGCTACTTTAAAGAGTACTTTATCTGATATATAAGTAACTGAGCTTTCACTTGATTAATATATACATGCTATATCTTTTTCCATCCTTTTATTTTCAACTTTCCTAAAATCTTATCATTTGCACCATGCACGTGTATACAACACTGATTTGAGTTTTGTTTTGGTTTGGTTTTTAGTTTATTTATTGTATTTTGTCCGATCTGATGATTTGCCTTTTAAAGAGAATTTTTTATACCTTTACATATAATGTTCTCATTGTTATATATAAATTTAAACTCACTGTCTTTCTATTTGTTTTAAATTTATTCCATCTGCTTTGTGTTTCTCCCACACACACACTTTCTTTTCATATCTTCTTTTGGACTATGAATGTTTATTATTTTTATTACCCCATCTCCCCCCTTGATTAATTGTTTTTAATTATACAATCTTTAGTTTTTAGTGGTTACCATGGAGATTTCAACATTTACCTTTAACTTAGTCAAGTCTAATGAGTAGTATTACATTCACCATTTCCTGCCCAAAGCAAAACCTTAGTACATTTAACTCCATCCAGTCTCTTTCTATGTCCTTTGATTGACCTTCCAGTTTATGATCTCTCTTTTCAACTATATCTAAGCCATGTTAAGCTACTCTATTGAGTTCTTAATCACAGATAAATGATATAAATGTTCAAATTCAGAAATTGCATTGGATTTTTTATAGTTTCCTGTGCAATTCTCTATCTCATCATTTAAGTTCTTGAACATACTAATCATAATTATTTTAATGTCCTTGCCTGATCATTGCAATATCTGGATCACTTCAGGGTTTCCTCCCCTTGGTTTATACTGGATGATTTCTATTTGGATACAGGACATTCTCTATTAAAAATTTTTTGAAAACTAAAGTTCTGGATAGGGTCATCTTCCTGAAGGGAGCTTATTTTTGCTTCCAAGAGGCAGTTACGGTGGAGCAGATTACCTCATCCAGCCATAAATTGAAGTGATTTTAAGTTGGACTTCTGCCTTTTTAAAGAGTCATCCATTTTTTATGGCTTATGGTATAGTCATTTAAGGGTCCCAACCAAAAGTCTGGAGTGTTTGCCAGGACCCTAAATCATTGGCTCTCGCTAAACTCTAATTTTTGTTTCTGATACTTCATAAAACTGCAGGAAGCTTTACTTAGCTTCTGAGCCTCTCAGCCACAGTTTGGATATTTGCAAGTGCCTGAGGGAAAAACAAGTCTCATCATCACTGGTTTTGTTCGGTGGTTATTGTAGTTCTTCTTCTTCTTGTTTTCCTTTTCTTGAGGACCTGTCACCTCAAAATTTTGCTCCCCCGGGTAGTTTTCCAATGCCTCCAAACAGATGTTGTATGTATTTTCTCCAGTGTTTCTAGTTGTTCTTGGAGGGAAGTTTGCCCTGCAACAAGTGATTCCACCTTTACCAAAAGTAGAATTCCCACCCAGCTTGTCTTATGAAAAACAATTTTATTTTCTTGAGATTCTGGGGACTCATCGTATTTCCTGTGAGCTCTAAAATTAAATGATTCCAATGACTTTGTCTCCTTCGAGTTTCTGTTTCTTATAAGAAGCAATCATGAGGGATCTTTACTGTTGTTTTAGCTAATATTTTGACCTTTATTATTATATAATAAAAATATTAAATATCAACCAGGGTTTGAAGGGAGATAAATAAGTTTTAGTCCATGTGCCAAAGAGTCGGAGGCCACAGTAGATCCAGCAGGAAAGTGTGCCTGAAGAAACTAAAGATACCCTCCTCCCCCATTGGTGGTAGCAGTGTATGTGCTAGGCAATTGTCAGATTATCCCAACCTGTGCATCCATCCTCTGAGAAGTTGCTTTGTATCCACTTAAATTTTCAAGCAATTCAGCTAGTGCCTCTCTCTTACAGTGGGTTAGGATTTGCTAACGTGAAAGATACTCCTCCCATAAACTAAGAGACTAGCAACAACCAAACCCTACTGACTGGTGGGTTCCCATCACTTTGTATAAGAATTTAACAGGTTTGAATTAGAGAGAAGGGGGTGGGGAGCGCATTGTTGGTAGTCTTAGTCCATTCAGGCTGCTATAAAAATTGTCATAGACTAAGTGGCTTGTAAACAACAGAAATGTATTTCTCATATAAAAGGAGGGTGGGAAGTCTATGATCCAGGTTCTGACGGATTGTGTCTGGTGAGAGCCTGCTTCCTGGTGCATAGGTGGCCATCTTCTCACTGTGTCTTCATGTGGCAGAAGGGGCAAGAAAGCTCTCCTGAGCATCTTTTATAAGAGCAAGAATTTACAGTCATGAGGGCTCCACCCCATGACCTAATCACCTCCCAAAGGCCCCACCTCCTAATGCCAGCTCACTGAGGGTTAGACTCTCACACATGAATTTTCCAGGAACACAGTCCATAACTTGGTTGAAACTCAGCTGTCAGAAAACAGAGGTTAATTATGGTGGCAATATTTTCTAAACCCAAGTAGAAGCATTTATGACAAAGGCCAATACTCTTCTCTACAGGCAATAAGACAGAACGTTAGAAATCAAGACTGACTGGGAGAAGCCAGCACAAAGGGATGAAATGTACAATTCTGTCAGTGGTTCAAGATATTCTTGATTTTCACTATCTGAGTTCCAAGATGAGGCTTTAGGGAGTTGCCCATTTTGATGAGATTTTCCAGAGCCCTGCCGGGAGGGAAGAGCCTGGGGGGCGGAGGGGTGGCCTCAGCTTCCAAGCTGCTCCCTGACCCAACTATCTGCCGGGAAGCAGATAACTGAATCCTAACCCGCTTATTTTAGCCAGCGGCTTTGCCCCTAGTCTCCAGTCTCCCAGTCAGCTTCCAGAGGCTTTTACTCTGAAACTGCCTGGGAACAGGGACAGACGGCAGCAACTGTCCCCGCACTGATAATGGGCTCGAACCGCTGCCTGCCCACCAGAGCTGCTTTGAGTTGACGATTTGCATTCCCGCCTGCCCAAATCCGCAGCCTCCCTTCCCGCCAGCTTCGGCACAGAGAGGACGGGAGCGCCACCTACTGGTGTACTGGGGGTGTAGCCAGCCACGCGGCCAGCCCAGGCCTGCTTGTCACCCAGCAACGGCGCTGAAAACCACCTTTGTACAGCGATTAAGTAGGCCTCATCTTCTGCCAACTTCAGTGACTGCTGACCACAGCGAGGCTGAAAAAGTCTCAAGGAAGTTTATTCTGCTCTGAACAAACGAAACCAAACTGCAGTTGGGATCCAGGCTGCATTCCACTTAAGTGAGAAGTAGGCGAGCCAGCAAATGCAGAGTTTAACACAGAACAGTCATTAGGTCCTTAAGCCGGTACTGGACCCCAGAGAGGTACCAGGACAGAAGGATGAATGGCCTCCTGTAGACAAACAATGGAAGGAGGAGGAACCCATGTCTGAATTCCACGACTGACAGCACACACTCAAGACACCCAGCCAGGACTGATTCTAAGTTTGCAATTTGGGGGATCTGAATTTTCCGTTTTTCCCTGAGTTCTAGGGACACTGTCACAAAGCTTAGAGGAAGAAGTCATGATGACTTCTTTATTATTGGGCTTTTTGAGTCACCAATTAACACATGATATATTTGGAATGTTGTTCTCAAAATAGCTGCTTTGCCGGCGCTGTAAGCATCCTCTGTGTCGGCTCTCATAAAATCTAGCCATGACAACTCTCAGAGGCTAAATCCTTGCCCTGGATTCCCAAACTCTTCTCCATGTGTTAATAGCACATTTCTGACCGATGAAATACATATGTCGATATTTTTAACATCTAATGACATCAGAAAAATCTTACTTGAAATACATGCGTACATATTTACGTAAGTTAGTAAGTAAACACCCTAGTAAGTCCAGAACCCAATCTGGTGACTCGTTCACACATACACAGCTGGGCAGCCAAACTGAACACCCCGAGGGGGCCCTCCCCCACTGAGAGACTCTGGGATTAATAAAATAAAATAAAATAATCATAGATGCCAATATGGGCAGGAATATCAAAACGTCAGTTCAATCTCTGACCTCACTCTGAGCTCCAGGGCCCTCTAGACTCCCTGCCAAAAGGTCATCAACACTTTAAAACACTTTAGTGATGGCAAGCTCGCTTGTTGTTTAGATGATTCTTCCTTAATATCAGCCAGAATATGATGTAATAACAGCCTACATTTGTTAGACACTGTTTTGTATATATAATAGCTTATTCTCCTCAATCATGCTGCTAAGGAAGATACAGATATTACCCTGCTCTGCACATGAGGAACCGAGGCTTAGGGAAGTTCAGAGGCTGCCCAGGGTCATCCAACAAGCAGGAGATGACTCACGATTTGAACACAGGTGGTCTGACAACAGAAGCTCTCTGAATTATGGGTTCTGCATAGTGTAATGATTCCCACCTCCTCTAACTTCTGCTCATGGTCCTCGGTCTACCCCCTTAGGCCACAGGAGCATCTAATTTCTCTTCCACGTGTCGGCTTTGGTGCTTAGCCTAGAGGAGGTGCTGGCTCTTCTCCCAGCTAATCAGCCAGGCCTTTCAACACATCTCATACAACATGTTTCTTATCCCTCTCCTTCCCCGGGCCCTCTATTTTGACATGCCCCATTTGGTCTATGTTCCTCTGAATGTGTTCCCCAGATCCTAACATTACCATATCCTTGATGTGGTTTGACCAGTGCCATGTTGAAAGCATGACCACAGCCAGGATTCTAGACCAGCGCTGTCCAACACAACTCTCTGTGATGACAGAAATGTTGTATAGTTGCCCTGTCCTACTCAGGAGCCACTAGCCTCTCTTGGCTGTTTAGTGTTTGGAATTAAAACTGAGGTTATTAAAACTGAGGAACTAAATTTTTATTTTATTTCATTGAACTAATATTATTTCTAGTGAGTACATAGTAGAGAATGTAGTTTGAGATTCTGTATTTCTAAATCACATCCCAACCCAAGCTGACCTGAATGTTCTCAATAAATTTGCCATTCCTGGGGCACCCAGGTGACTCAGTTGGTTAAGCGTTGGACTCTTGGTTTTGACTCAGGTCATGATCACAGGGTTGTGGGATCAAGCCCAGTGTCAGGCTCCATCTCAGCATGGAGTCTGTTTAAGATTCTCTCCCGCCCCCTATGCACTCTCTCTTTCTCTCACTCTGTCTCTCAAGTAAATAAGTATTTTTTAAAAAGGGGGCGGGGGTATGCTATCCCCATCCTATCTCAGTTGGCTTTGGGGGCCTCCAAGTATATTTTATATTTATCTTTGACAGATGTCACTTCATGACCATTCCAGTTTTTAAAATCATCCCCGATCTGATTTTGTCATTCAGAGTATTTAGCGTCTCTCATGCTCCATGTCACCTGCAAGTTGGCTAAACATACTGGCTACATCTTTACAAAACACAGCTAATGACGTGTGAGTAACACATATAGCTAACATTTACTGAGGGCTTTCTCATGCCAAGAGCTGTGCTGTGCCCTCCAGCCATCTATGTACAGATCCTCATCCATACCCAGGAATGACTTGATCCACCGCCCACACTCACCTGACTAGACTGCCTTCTGTAACAAGGAAACACATTCATATACGTGGGCACGCACGCGCACACACACACAGAACAACACTAGAAAACCTCTTCCACAGAGATGTCAGTTATGAATCTACATGCTGCACACTGTCACTCAATCACAATTGTCCTTGCTTCCAAGACTATGTTTTTATCATGTTCACAAGAATTCCGTGAGAATTCTTGTCAAATCTCTTGTAGAAGCATGTATTCACAATATTTGTAAATGCTGCCCCGAACTACCTAACAACCTATTAAGAAATATGAGATCAACCTACCCTATTTTTTTTCTTGAACTCATCCTGACTCTAGGAACTATCTAATGGTCATTCTTCACTTAGTGATTCACTCATTCAAGGACACATTCCCCTGTCCATCAAGAATAACTCAAAAACTGAGACACTAATGAAAATTTTGCTTCAGCAAACTGTCTAGCTTGTCAAACAGCAGTAGAGATGCATTTAAAGTTTAGAGAAAAGAACAGTTGGATTGAAAAGCAAGATTTTAAGGAGGGCATTTTTTTTTTAAGATTTATTCATTTTTTTTGAGGTGGGGGAGAGGGAGAAAGAGAATCCTCAAGCAGACTTCCCACTGAGCACAGAACCCGACATGGGGCTCAAACCCAGGATCTTGACATCATGACCTGAGCCAAAACCAAGAGTAGGACAACTCAGCTGACTGAGCCACTCAGGTGCCCTCAAAGAGAACATTTTTTAAATAATCACATGTCTAATAGGACATTAAATGAGATTTTCTTTTAAGATTTATTTATTTAGGGACGCCTGGGTGGCTCAGTTCGTTAGGCAGCTGCCTTCTGCTCAGGTCATGATCCCAGCGTCCTGGGATCGAGTCCCACATCGGGCTCCTTGCTCAGCGGGGAGCCTGCTTCTCCCTCTGCCTCTGCCTGTCATTCTGTCTGCCTGTGCTCGCTCTCTCCCTCTCTCTCTCTGATAAATAAATAAAATCTTTAAAAAAAAAAAAAAAGATTTATTTATTTATTTATTTATTTATTTATTTATTTATTTGACAGACAGAGATCACAAGTAGGCAGAGAGGCAGGCAGAGAGAAAGGAAGGGAAGCAGGCTGTCCGTGAGTAGAGAGCCCTATGCAGGGCTTGTTCCCAGGACCCTGGGAACATGACCTGAGCTGAAGGCAGAGACTTTAACCCACTGAGTCACCCAGGTGCCCCAAGATTTTTTTTTTGCCTGTTTCCCCAATTTCAACTAAAACCCCAAGATAGGAGTACAAATGACAAAGCATCCCCCAGTCTTGAATCTGGACCATCTTGGCAGAACTTTCTTAAGAGGTGGCCTCAAACCCCCTCCAGTGGTCAGCTATCTGCAGTCCTTAGATGAGAAAATTAGAATGATAAAGAAAGGACAGTTGGTGGGTGATGATGTCTTGGCAGAGTTATCAGACTGCTCTGCCATCTCTTTCTCCTCTCTACCACAGATGGTAGTAGAAGAAGATGGTAGAGGTGGGTAGAGAATGTCTGTGAGGCCTCCGAAGAGGTAGAAAGAAAATCAGGAGAGTGCGTTGTCATGGAAACCAAGGGAAGGACTCGGTTCAAGGAGAAAGGGAGTGCAGCAGCTACTGAGTGGCACTGAGAGGTTAGGCTAAGGAGCAAAGGCATAGCTTGTATTTAACTACAATGGCACACTGGCTTCCTTGATCAGAGCAATTTCCTCCAAGCAGTAAGAGTGGAAGTGAGATCGTAGTAAGTCAAGTGCTAGCGACAGAAAATCCAGACAATTCTTTGAATTAGGCTGTGAAAGGGGAGAGAAAGACTGGTCAATGACAGTAAATGTAAATTCCAGGGAAGAATGTTTAAGATTTTCAATGATCAGTATAAAGTCTTCCAGATAAATCAACCTGCAATTTCACATGCATTCCAGGAGGTCCCATCCTGTGGTGTAGGGAAGGGGATGAGCCTTGAGGAGATCTGTATGTATACACACCTAAATGGGTGGGTTTTTTTAAGACTTTATTTATGTATTTGAGAGAGAGAGAGAAAGCAAGCATGAACAGGGGGCGGGGGCAGAAGGAGAGGGAGAAGCAGGCCCACCCCCACTGAACAGGAAGCCCAATGCAGAACTCCATCTCAGGACCTTGGGATCATAGCCTGAGCTGAAAGCAGCCACTTAACTGACTGAGCCACCCAGGTGCCCCACCTGAAAATTTAATAATCTTTAAAAGAAAGATCAAAGTTCATTTAAGTCCTGTTGCATTAATGAAAATAAAAACAAAAAAGTAGAAGAACCAGAGGATCATACAAAGTTTGAAATTCCTGAAATGTCCAATTTATGCAACTGTGGAAGACTTTATCAAGGTTTCTGAGAAGATGGGGATGGTTTCAGTTAAACCAGAGGCACAGTATGCACCTGTGAAACAGCCCCAGGTGAGCCCAATAAGATAAAATGTGCAGGGGCACGGGGTGGCTCAGTGGGTTAAAGCCTCTGCCTTTGGCTCAGGTCATGATTCCAGGGTCCTGGAATGGAGCCCCACATCGGAATCTCTGCTCAGCAGGGAGCCTGCTTCCCTTCCTCTCCCTCTGCCCACCTCTCTGCCTACTTGTGATCTCTGTCCTGTCAAATGAATAAATAAAATCTTTAAAAAAAAAAAAAAAGATAAAATGTGCAACCGCATACACGCGGATATGATCGTTGCCAATTAGGTTATTCATAAAGTCAGTTTCAGGTTTCTAAACTGACATGTATAACTAGATAGGACTGAGAAACTTTCAGATGGAAATCTTCTATACTGTCATTTCAATCCAAAGAAAATGACAAAATTAAAAATACATATCATTGGAGGGCACCTAGCTGGCTCTGTCTGTGAGTGTGCGTCTCTTGTTCTTGGGGTTGTGAGTTAAAGCCCCAGGTTAGATGTAGAGATGACTTAAAAATAAAACAGAAAAAAAAAAAAATAAAGGAATACATATCACTGTTGGGAGAGGAAGCAGTGTGTTATGGTGTGGTTCCTGTGGGAGGTGAGGGTCCAGAGCACACATGAAAGGTTAATTGTCACTAAGTAGGAAGCATTTGATTTTCTCTGGTGCTTTAAGCTTTGAGGCTGGTCTCTGGCCCCTCTCCAGGCTGGCTGTCCAGTGTTTGTCCTAAAACGTTTCATTCAGCCAGTTTGAGAAGGGGGTCATGCTTTCCGGGTTTGAGTCCTTCTTTCACAGGGCCAAACAAATAACTCAACCAAATCTTGAGGAGTCAACAGACAGGAAGATGTGGAAGAATCAGGGTGGAGAATCTCTGAGGCAGAGGAAGAAAACCGGGAACAGATACTAACATTGGAAAGGAAAAGAGCCAATCATTTAAAGATAAGAAAGAAGGAATAAAGTTACAGATGCTGTGTAGTTTGGGAACTTGGCAGCAAGAAGTTGAAGGATTTTTCATTTGTTGCCTTGAGTTTCAATGTGGAGTCAAAGGCAAGGTCGTCCCTGTGAATGGGGAGCAAAAGCAGTGGTGGGAGGTGGTTAAAGAGAATAAAGAGTTTTTAAAAATAAATAAATAAATAAAACCTGCCATGAAGTACATGCCTTGGAGACTAATGAAAAAAGAACAAAATGGTAGAGCCTTTGAGACCTGGACAAAGACTAGGAAGGTGAAGTATCCCCAAATC
Organism: Mustela nigripes; assembly: GCF_022355385.1. Classification (NCBI taxonomy): domain Eukaryota; kingdom Metazoa; phylum Chordata; class Mammalia; order Carnivora; family Mustelidae; genus Mustela; species Mustela nigripes. The sequence continues at coordinate 87,507,620 of NC_081561.1, read as the reverse complement.
CATGGGTTTGGGGGCCCCTCCAGTAGCTTCCCAGGCTGTGTGAGGCCCCAAGGAGGTGCTCCAGGATACAAATGCCAGCTAGGATACAAGGAGTAAGCAAGATAATGTTAGTAAGACAGGAAGTGAAGCACTGGGCCATGAGGTCCAGGTTGGACTGGAGGACCTGTCACTCAGTAAATACTTGTTAACAGAGAAAGAAGAAAACTGGAAACCCAATAGTTATCCTTCCTCCCACCAAACATAATAATCACCACAACCTACTGACTTTATGTTGCAAATACCCTTCTCCACTCTCTTCACTTCTAGGATCTCACCATGGGGTCACCAGCATCCCAGCATTTCCCACCTCCACCATTACTCACAGCAATGAGAACTTTTCTTAAACACTTAAACGTGCCTTCTCAACTCACTAACTTCCAGGAAAAGACCAAATGACCAACTCAAAGGGCAAGAGCAGAGGCCCCACTGATTTTTCTCTGGCCCTTATAGAAAACATGAAGTTGTTCCTTTGGCCACATACATATGAATCTACAAGAAAGGGGATATGGCGGACATCAAGGGAATGGGTACTGTTCAAAACGCAAGGCCCCAAAGCTGTTAGCACAGCAAAACAAAAGTCTACAGTGTTACCCAGCATGTTGTTGGCATCGTTGTAAACAGCAAGTTAAGGGTAAAACTCTGGCCAAGAGAGTTAATGTGCGTGGTGGGCACACAGAGCACTCTAAGAGCCAAGGTAGCTTCAAGACATGTATGATGAGAAATGATCAGAAAAAGAAAGAAGCCAAAAGGAAATCTTCTGGGGTTCATTGGCAGCACCAGCCTACTCCACCCAGAAAACCACACTTTACGAGAACCAATAGAAAGGAACCCATTCGGGCGCCTGGGTGGCTCAGTGGGTTAAGCCGCTGCCTTCGGCTCAGGTCATGATCTCAGAGTCCTGGGATCGAGTCCCGCATCGGGCTCTCTGCTCAGCAGAGAGCCTGCTTCCCTCTCTCTCTCTCTGCCTGCTTCTCCATCTACTTGTGATTTCTCTCTGTCAAATAAATAAATAAAATCTTTAAAAAAAAAAAAAAAAGAAAGAAAGGAACCCATTCACTATAAATTCAGGGCATAGTGCGTGTTCAAAACAAAATGAACAAAACTCTGAACTGTTCAAACTAAAACAGAAACAAAACCCTACACTTACCTTGCTTTTTCCTGCTCAGAGTCCCTCCATGGTGTCGTGAGAAGGATCCTAGCTGAAGATCAAGGTACTTCAGCCACACAGCGAATGAGATGGTTTTCTATTTCTCCTATAGACCCTCTCATCTGACATGGCCCAGTTAGTAAATGTCCCTCTCAGAGGGGCTGCCCAGATCCTAGATGAGATGGGATTGAACGTGCAAGGATGTTATAAGCAGAAATGCCTGTGAGAGAAAATTACGGAGGCAGAGGAGGCTGTTGGAGCTGGGGGGGCAGAATGCGGTCAGATGCCCAGGGAAGGACAGAGGGGAGCCAGGTATGGGGAGCACCTGGCCTTGCATGCAGTCTCAGGAAGGTAGGGCAGGCTCCACGGGAGTCTGGGAGCTAAAGATGGCCTTTCAGTCACCCTGAGTCTCCCAGGAAAGGCCCTGCCTTGATCACCGCGCTGTGCTCCGCCACTGGCTGGGAGCCACCAGTGCAAGCATGGCTCAGAGCTAACACGGTGAGGAATTTCAACTCGTGGCAGCTGGACCCTTGGTTTCTCTCCCGGTCACTGGAGGTCTGTGAAGCACATTCTTAGGACCACTTTGAGCTAATCTCAAATCCTTAATAAAGTATCACAGGTGTTATAATTCTGACCTTCACCCACAACACCACCCTTACCCAACATTGCTCCAACTATATCAGACTTCTCTCAAGTCCAGAACATACCATGCTACTCTTTATCAAGCCTCTGTTTGTTCTGCATCTGCTATGGAGAAAGCTCATCCTGATCCCACCCCCACCTTGGCTTAGCTATCTTCCTTACTCAGCCTTTACACTTGTCTTCCCTTAAACATCATCTCCTCAACTCCCCTGCCCATATCCCTCAGACTGGATTACGTGCCCCATGATGTGCTCCCGTGACGGTCAATTCTCCTATATAGACTAGGTCAGATAAGTAAGCATCTGTCTAGCGTTTGGCTTTGTGGCCAGTTGAAGTAGCTGCATGACAGGTGGAACCATCTGTCTCATTCGCCACTAGACCCCGGGGCCCAACACATGGCCAATGCTCAAGAGAGGCAACAAACCATCTTGACTTCCTTCCTTCCTTGAAATCAGGTAGAAGGTGGCTGCCTGCAAGACATCAGGGCAATCACAGTCCTAGAGAGCCAGCTAAGGTTGAGGTTTAGGAAAAAAATTTAGTGAGCAACCTAAAGCAGGAGGATTAGAATATAAAGTTAAGTAAAGTGGTATCTTTTGTAAAGAAAAGTTAAGGCAAAGATCAGACCAACAATGTGACCATTTTTGCTGAATTGAGTGTGAATCTAGGCTATAACAATAGATATTTATCAAACAACATGGCACCTGAAGTCTCAATCAGTCAGGATTAAATTCAGCTGTGGATAGCAGGAGGCATGAAACATGAAGTTCTACACATCAGGGATCCTAGCATAAAACAGATGGCACATTCAAAGGGGTTTAACCAGAACAAAATTTAAGGAAGACATCATTACAGAGGTATGGCTGGATTAAGGAAACCAATAAGGAGTAGGTGAATGGGTGGGGAAGCTCCATGGGGTTAGCAAGAGCAGAAGGCCATTGCCACCTCTAGACCAAAGGGACAATGGAGGACTGGTGTTACTGGAGCCCATCAAAGCTGAAGCCAGGGAAAGAAAGCACTGGGCAGGACCTCAGGCCACAGAGGAACAGAGCCTCCACTAGAACAGAAACAATGTAAGCAGGGTGGGAACAGAAAAAAATGATCATTCTCTTTTCCCCATTGATCTGCCAAGGGCCTCAGTGGGCCAAACCCAACCAGAAGTCAAAGGGCAAGGGAGCCTCCTAGAGCACAGATCATGGAAGACAGAGTGGAGAATGGATGTGGGAAGAGAGCTGCAAAAGGAAAATAACCAGCACAGCAGCTTATTAATCTCATATTAGAGCAGATCCTCATGTAGGTACCCCAGGACTCAGATGCCGGCCCCATGGTCTTCAGGCACCCAGGCTCCTTCTAACTTTCTGATTCATCGTCTTTAACAGTGGGCTTCTTTCCTTACATTCACATCATGGTAAAGATGGTTTCTGGTGCTTCTGATAAACATTCTTATTCCAGGAAGGAGGAAGGAGAAAAGGGAGAAGGCGCAAAGGGACCTTCCAGTTGAGCAGGGCCTCCCTGAAGGAGTTCGCTAGGAGCCAACCCGAGACTGCCACAAACGGCTCATGAGCTACCCACAGATGCAAGGGAGCCTGAAAAAAAGGTAACCCATACTCTGGCTCCCTCAAGAAAATCATGGGCTTTTAGTAAAGAAAGGGTAGGCTGAATATTAAGTAGGCCCTTCTTGGAACAATGATTGAAGAAACTGCCAGAGATGGACTTACTGAGTGAGAGACAGTATGAATTTCCAGAAGAAAAACTTTTTTGCCTCATATAACTTTACCACCTAATATCTATTTAGGTTTCCACAGTTTCCTGTGATTCATAATCTTCCTAAACCACAGAGACCATTTGCTTTATATCTTCTTACTGACATAATTCTCAAGGAATATTTGTCAGTTAGTGATTGGCTGATTTCTTTAGCTGATTGTAATGAATCATACTTCCAGCTGATGAAAATGAAAACTCTTCATTCATTCTCTCAATAAACATCGATTGGCTGCTTACTATGTGCCAGGTACCATTCCAGATGCTGACATACAGCAGAGAACAAAAGAGAAAAAAAAAATCTCTGTCTTCATGGAGCTGACATGTTAGTGGGGAAAACAGACATTCAGTATGATACATAAATGCATGTTAGTTAGTTCTAAGTGCCCTGAAGGAAAATAAAGCTGGAAAGGGAAAGGAATGTTAGATAGGAGTTGCAATTTTCTGCGATCAGAAAAGACCAGAGAAGACAACAGAGGAGTACAACCCTATGAGAGGGCATGATTTGCAAGTACGTGAAAGGAGAGTAGCTCAGGGAGAGAATAGCAGCAGGTAGAAGTAGTTCCCGGGGTGCCTGAGTGGCTCAGTCAGTTAAGCTTCTGCCTTCAGGTTGAGGCTGTGGTCACACAGTCCTGGGATCAAGTCCTGCATTGGGCTCCCTGCTCAGTGTGGAGTCTGCATCTCCCTCTCCCTCTGCCTCTCCCTCCTGCTGTTCTCTCTCTCTCTCTCTCCCCACACGACCCCTGCTCTCTCAAATAAATAATTAAATCATTTAAAAAGGAGAAGAAGAAGCAGCAGCAGCAGCAGCTCCGTGAGGGGGGTGAAGGGGTATTGTGGCTAAAATAATAGTTCCCCCAAAGATATCCAAGTCCTAATCCCCAGAACCTGTGATAATGTTATTTGGCAAATTTGCTACTTAGCTGACTTTAAAATAGGGAGAGTGGTCTGGATTCTTGGGAGAGCCTAATGTACTCACAAAGGTCCTTAAAATAGAAGAGGGAGGTATGTATAAAATGATATCAGAGGGATACAATGTGAGGAAGACTCAGCCCACCATTGCTGACTTTGAAAATGGAGGAAGAGGGCCACAAGCTGAGGAAAATAGACAGCCTCCAGAAGCTGGAAGGGCAAGGGAACAGAGTCTCCTCCAGAACCCCCAGAAAGGGATGCAGCTCAGCCAGCACCTTGAGTTTAGCTCAACAAGACCTGTGTCAGACTTCAGACCTACAGAATTCTAAGACACTAAATTTGCGTTGTTTAAAGCCACTGTTCGTAGTAATGTGTTATAGCAGAGAAAACTAATACACATGGAAACACATCAGTATGTTAAAGGAATAGCAAGAAACTAATATACATGAGAACACATTGTATGTTAGAGGAATAGCAAGGAGACATCACTGAAACAGAGTGGATAAGGGAAGGAGTGGAATACTTGGCATTTAGAGAAATAATTGGGAGCCAGATCATGTCATTTCTCATTGGCCATTTTAAGGATGTTGACTTTTACTCTGAGGACGAAAAAGGAAACATTGCACAGTTTCCAGCAGAGCTGTCATGTTGAAAATACACTGAGAAAGCAAGGCAGGCACAGTAAGATGGGCTAGAAAGCTATCCCAGTAAGCTGAGCAAGACAACTGTGAGGAAGGACTTGTACCACACGGTAGCACTGGGCTGTGTGAAGTGATTAGATTCTAGACATATTGTGATGGCTGAGTTGACAAGATTTTCAAAAACACTGAATATAGAATATGGGGGGGGGGGGGGAGAGTCTGGCATGATTCCAAGCATTCTGGTCTGAGCAACTGGAGTTGCCAGTAATTGAAATGGGCAGGAATGCAAGAAGGGAATGTTGTGGAGGAAAGATCAGGAACTCTGTATTGGACATGTTTTTACTTTCTTTTTTTTTTTTTTAAGATTTTATTTATTTACTTGACAGACAGAGATCACAAGTAGGCAGAGCAGCAGCAGAGAGAGAGAGAGGAGGAAGCAGGCTCCCTGTGGAGCAGAGAGCCTGTTGCTGGGCTCGATCCCAGGACCCTGGGATAGTGACCCGAGCTGAAGGCAGAGGCTTTAACCCACTGCACCCAGGCACCCCTGTCTGTACTGGACATGTGTAACTTAAAATGCATAATACACATTCTGCTGGGTTATGTTATTGTTCAAAATAATTCACTTCTCCAGTTGATGGAGTATACTTCCTTGTCACACTGACTTCAGTCTTGGCCACATGACTTTAGCCAAAAGAATGTGAGTAGATGTGATATATACCATATTTAGAGGCATCAAAAATTTCCACCTGCCCTCTTGTTCCCTCTCTGCTATGAGACTAGTTCAGACCAGATAGAGGTGATACCTTCAGCTGGTCTGAGGGATCTGAGAATGAGAAGACAAGGAGTGATGAGCCATCTATGGAACAAAGAAAATCTGAACCCAACCCATAGCATGGAGCTGAGATGCAGCTGAACTGGGAATCCATGAACAAGAAATAAATGTTTGTCAGTATAAGCCACTGAAATTTGGGGGTTATGCTCTTTTAAACTAATACAGTCTAGAGATTAGGGGAGAAGTCTTGGCTAATATATCTATAAAGCCATGATACAGGATGAGATCACCAAGGCAATGAGCATAGATGGAACAAAGAAGCCTGCACACTGAGGCACTGGTTGTTAAGAGATCAGGGAGATAAATAAGAACCTGCTAAGGAGGGATTGAGAAGAAGCTAGCCAGTAAGGTAGGAGGAAAAACTAAAATGGGCACTAATGCAGTGCCCTGGAAGAGGGAGTGATCACTATATTAAATGCTATTCACAATTTAAGTATGATGAGAACTGAGAGAGGACCACTGGTTTTAACAGATGGAAGTCAGTGTGAACTTCTCAATAGTTGTAATGGAAGGATCAAATGGAAACATCACTCCTTATGATTATATTCATTTTTCAGTAACTATTTCTTGAGCATCTACTATGTGATAAGCACTGTTCTAGATATCTCATATATACCAGTGAAAAAGACACTTGCCCTCCTCCCCATTTCTCCCTCCTTAAAAAAAAAAAATTTTTTTTAAAAAGGAAAAAAAAACCCTGTGCCCTCAAGAGGCTTAGATTTTAGTGGAGAGAGACACATTTTTTAAAAAGCACAGTAAATGAGTCAGAAGGTTATAAATGCTATTAAAAAGTAGTTCAGGAAAAGGGAAACCAGGAACGCTTGAGGACCAATTTAAATAAAGTGGTCAGGGTAGGCTTCATAAAGAAGGGGACACTTGATTTATGGCTTTTAAGAGCTGATTCTCTGATCCAAGACTTTCTCCAGGATTTTACTTCCCTTGATGCTGTTTACAGCCCTTAGCTGGCACTAAGTAATCAAGTGAATCTACAACACCTGGGACTCTAAAGGCTATCTGAAATGTTAATTAGTTGAATAAATAAACCAAGAGTAAAAACCAAGATGGTCTCCACTTACTTGCCCGTTACCATTAGAATACTCCAATACTATTGTGATCTATCAGAAACACAAAAGAAAAATTATTTCCTATTAAGTGTGATAAAAGGTTCATAAAGCATTACCAAGTCAAAAAAAATCCATCAATATTAGATTATTTAAAACGAAATTAAGTATATGTTTAGTGGCTCATAGAAGAAACTAAACTGAGCAGGAATGTTAAGAATGCCAGCTTCAGAAGTTACCTGACATAGACCTGAAATTAACCTGCGTTAATTTTCCCATGAGGCAGACAAGGGCCAAATAAGGCCTTTTCTGCTCCTTCTCAGGGACATGGTTCTGGGACTGTTAACTTCAGGCTGTTAACATCTAATGAACCATATTTACCCTCCCTGAGCTCTAAATACACCTCCCTCCTAGGATAACCAAAAATGAATAGTAAGTAACAAAATCCTTTTACACATTGTTTCCAGTTTTAAATCATTTATTGAAATATATGATAGATTGAAGGGCCCATCACGAGGCACCCATTCACTAAGTGGAGAAGAAAGGGTTTTGGCGGAAAAAGTCTAGTCCAGCACAATCTGATAGAACTTTGTCCAGTGATGGAAATGTTTTATAATGGGTGCTATCCAGGATGGTGGCCACTAGCCACATATAGCTATTGAGAACTTGAGATATGGCTAGCACAACTTAGGAAGTGAACTTTTTTTTTTTTAAAGAATTTATTGATTTGACAGAGAGTGAGAGAAGGAGAAAAAGCACAAGTCGGGGGAGTAGCAGAGGGAGAGGAGGAAGCAGGCTCCCTGCTCAGCAGGGAACCCGATGCGGAACTCCATCCCAGGACCCTGAGACCATGACCTATGCCAAAGGGAGAGGCTGAACACACTGAGCCACCCAGGTGCCCCAGGAAGTGAACTTTTAACTTAAAAATTTGTTAATTTAATTTGAATGACCACACACGGCTAGCGGCTACTGTACTGAGTGGCCCAGTTCAAGAGTTCTTGATTCAAAACAATCCTTGTGCTGTTTCCCTCTCTTTCCAGAAAAGACTTTTTTTTTTTTTAAAAGATTTTATTTATTTATTTGACAGAGAGAGATCACAAGTAGGCAGAGAGGCAGGCAGAGAGAGAGAGGAGGAAGCAGGCTTCCTGCTGAGCAGAGAGCCCGATGTGGGACTTGATCCCAGGACCCTGAGATCATGACCTGAGCCGAAGGCAGTGGCTTAACCCACTTAGCCACCCAGGCGCCCTCCAGAAAAGACTTTTAAGGCACCTTCTATTTCTGACATTCCTAATTTTTTTAATCTTAACTACCTAAATAATCTTAAACATGATCACTTTTATCCTAAAGGTGTAAAAGATGAAGTGATTTTTACCAGTGGCCCAGAACACAGGTCAGTCCTTATGACCCAGATATTTTCTTTACTTTCAATATTTTGATATTAGACTTTCCGAAAGGAATCCCCAAAGGAGCAGGCATCAAAAACGGAAAATATGTATAACGAAGAGTATATTCTAGGTGAAAAGAAAAAAATTGTCTGAATTCCCCCACAGCTGCTCATTTATGTCTCTGACATGGAAAATTTCCAGTATGTTCACTTAACATGTAACAGATTAGCTAATGGGTAAGGCCCTGTACTAGACACTATGAATATACAACGTTGAAAACATAGTCCCTACCCTTAAGGAGAGCATAATCAATGACATCTACATGGAGTGCCATCACAGAGCTTCCAAAGAACGACAGCCTAGCAAGTTCTCTGTGCTCCACATCTGAGCAACTTAATGCCAACAAATCATTTTTGCTAAATGCTAACATTGCAATCGGTCAGAGCTCTGTTTCCATCTGGCTCTGCCCTCCAGACCACACACCTGCACCTCCCCACCATACCCCCACCACCGGCTGCAAAGACAGTATTGCCTTTGAAGAGTTGAAAGCTTTCTTGACCCATGTTGGAAATGTGACCTGCAAACACATACATTAAAAAATGAGCACATCTCCACAAGCCAAGAACTCCATTTACTTCAAGACCTTTCTGGTTTCCTTTCTTTTGGGTGTAATAATAGATATTGAAATCTTCAGAGTCATATTTAGTATCTTGTTAACTGAAATTATGTGTAAACCAAGAAAACTAAAAGTGCCTAAGCACTTGCTCCAATCTCAAAATAGAGGCCATTCTAATAACAAAAACTTCAACTTGACCATTTTAAACACTATTCTTCTTAGATAAAGTAGTCTCTTTTGAATTTTAAAACTTAGCAATTTTGAATAAGCTTTCTCATGTAGCTTAGTTTGCTAGAGATATTTTCTTAAAACTTTCAGTAATGCAAATCTGAATATGCACATCAACTTTACAAAAAATCATAAAGCTTTTAACAATAGAAACAGAATTTGCCTATCACCGCTTCTGTAATGTTTTTACCCCCAAAACTATAATAAAACATTGCTAGTGCTTCTTACCGTAGGCATCATATAAATGCTTAATGTTAAAAAAAAAAAAAAAAAAAGAAATCCCAATTCCAAAAGAATAAGAACAACAGCCCATATCCTACCTATAGAGACACGAGATTAAAGGCATCTGGAAAATGACTAAGATTCCAATACAATTTAAAAAAAAAAAAACTCTTGTTTCTCTGCACACAACGTTCTGCATATGCACTAATAAACCTGACAAAATGTAAATGACAGATATGCCAGGAATGAAATTTCTTTCAGACTTCTTTCAGTCTAATAAAAATCTTCTTAACCTAAAAATGCAAACCTTATAAGTCAAATGCTTTGTTAGAATTTCAATTAGTTCTTTTAAAAAGGATCTACATTTAAACTTTCATTTCAGTGTTAGGGTAGATCACCAATGAACACAGTAATTCTCAGCAAGAACTATTTTAGGTGTACATAACCTCAAGGAGCTCGTCACTTCTCATGGAATGATGACACTTCAAAAGTAGAATTCAGTAAGTTTTTAAAAGACTTTCACTGCTATTGAAGAAGATCAGCCTTCTGAATAGTCATAATTTTTTTTACCAAAAAGTATGTGCAGATAGTATGTGTTCAATAAACAGTATATCTCAATACAAGCTGAACTGACTAGAATTTAGCATGTCAGGGTTGACATATAAAAGACTAATTAGTGACACAGTCACAGCTATTTAACACCCAGGATCAAAGGCATCCAGGATAAATGCTACTCTTTTTTTTTTTTTTTTAAAGATTTCATTTGTTTATTCATGACAGACAGAGACAGAGAGAGGCAGAGGGAGAAACAGGCTCCCCACTGAGCAGGGAACCCGAGGTAGGACTCGATCCCAGGACCCCGGGCTCATGATCTGAGCCAAAGGCAGACACCCAGCCATCCAAGCCACCAAGGTACCCAATGGTACTCTTTTTAAAGTAGAATTGGGGAGCCTGGGTGGCTCAGTACGGTAAGCATCAGACTCTTGATTTCAGCTTGAGTCATGATCTCAGGATCATGAGATCGAGGCCCCCATCAGGCTCCTTATGCTCAGTGTGGAATCTGCTTATCCCTCTCCCTCTGCTCTTCCTCCCTCCTCCCACCCCCACTCATACTCTTGCTCGCATGCTCTCTCTCAAATAAATAAAAATATTTAAAATAGAATTAAGTGGAATATCACTGACTTGCTCCTTTTAATAACATCTCATGTCTATGTGTCACTGAAGAGCTTATACATTCATTTACCCTATTAAAACTCATTAAATCTCACTCTAAGAATATTAGACAGTTGGTATTTGTATTTTCATGCTATAACAGAAAGCAGGATCCAAAAGATGGAGTGGTTTGCCTGAGTGTACGAGGCACAGTTCAAACCCAGGCCTCCTGCCTCTCAGACTGGCATCAGTGCTGGCAGACACCGGCCCTACTCTGCGGAGCGAACTCAGATGCCTGTCAGCGGTTAATGACCTGCAGCATTTCGGCAGGTGCATCTTGCAACCAGATGGGACCAATAGAAGCAAACCCCCAACACTGAAGGCGCTATCCTGACGAGCACAGAACGACCATGATCTGTTCTACCGCATTCCAAGCAAGGCTGACCACTTGCAAGTGGCATTCGCTGCACTAAGTCAGGAGTGTGGATGCCATCCTTCGTGGGCACACTTCAAAGGAAGAAGCAATCGCTGTAACAAAACCTATGGCCAGTTGTTCCTTTTCACCAGCCAGGGGGAGAAATGAATTATTTTCCAGCCAAGGAAGACGTAGGTTTTGGAAGCGTAGGTCTCAGGGTGAAGCTTAACCTAAGTGGGGAAAACCAAACACAGCTTTCACAAAATTTCTAATCCACCTCCGTCAGTCAGATTTCCTCTGTTTATTCATCCCACAACCTTCTCAGCTGCCTTCTTACCTTGTTGCCTTGCTTCACACACTCACTGATTTTAAAATGTTCACAGCTATTGAAAATGACCAGCCTTCTCAACGAGGAAGGCAGCTCTCAGAAGCTCTGTTAGGGGTCTGGTAAAGTCTGCAATTTCCCCACCTTATCAGAGAGCTTGCTCCCTAGGTTTCCAGGAGCCCTTTAGGGAGAAGGCCCCAGGGAGCCTCCTCCTTAGGATTACCCACTTTTGGTGGCGTACAACACCTGCAGTCCTGTATGCTGATGTGTTTAACCATCTTCCTCTCCTGTAAAATACACAGCATGAGCCGATCTCGGAGGTCTTTCCTGTCCTACCATTGTAAGAATACTGACAATGAGATAACACATGTAACCGTAAGAAGATACGTTGTCAGCACTTAACAACATGCCAGGGACTGCAGAGAGCCCTTTGTTTACACTGCTTCACCTAACCCTTCATAACACCCCTGGCCCCAGGTGGGGACTCTTCATCATTACAGACGAGGAAAGGAAGCACTGAGAGCTTGAGCGGTAGACTCCTTCTCAACGGACGTTTGCTTAGCCAGTCCGACAAAGGCACGGACTCCAGCTCATGTCATAAAGCTGCACAGTGATGAACGCCTGTGGCTCCTGGCTTCCCTGCACACAGTTCCCACGCACCCCTACCCTGCGCCCTGGACAGTTGTGTGCTAACCAAAACTTAGCCCATGTTTATTCCCAAACTTGTTTGTGCCTGTTCTATTTGTCCCTGCAATAATGTAATTTAATAAAAATAGCACATGCACCAATCACATATAATTATAAAAGGAAAATACCATTTCAATAACTCAGTAGGATGTTTGGAAATAAGGTAATTCTCTCTCTCTCTCTCTCTCTCACAAACACACACACACACACACACACACACACACACACACACTGTTGAATTAAATGTTGGAATAAAACAGTAAAAGAATATGGGACAGAAATCCCAAAAGGGTAAAGGGTTACTTGTCTGTCTTGAAGTTCTTGTTCCATTTTATTTATTTATTTATTTTTAAAGATTTTATCTATTTATTTGACAGAGAGAGACACAGCGAGAGAAGGAACACAAGCAGGGGGAATGGGAGAGGGAGAAGCAGGCTCCCCGCCAGGCAGGGAGCCTGATGCCATGCTGGATCCCAGGACCCTGGGATCATGACCTGAGCTGAAGGCAGAGGCTTAAGCTTAACCCGTTGACCCACTCAGGCACCCCTCTTGTTCCATTTTAAAGAAAACTCTGGGGAAGTATTCTTAGAGAATGCATCACAAAAGATTTTGCAGCAAAGGCAGCATGGTGCCATAATTGCAGAAATCACACATTAAAACAAACTGAATCTGTCATGAATGTGCACTTGTTATTTTAATTTAAATAAAATGTTATGGCATAGATCATCCCTTGGGGAGGATATTTCTTCTGCTTTATGAAGGTATAATTAATATAAAATAACTCACACATTTAAGGTATATGGTAAGTTTCAAAAGATGTATACACCTGTGAAATCGTCATCACAATCAAGGTGATGTACACATCAATTGCCCAAAGTTTCCTCCAACCCCTTTGTCATCATTTTCACTCTCCCCTCCCCATATATACATACCCCTCAGCCCGGCCCCAGGCAACTACTGAGAGCACACTATAGATTTGCTTGCATTTTCTTGAGTTTTATATAAATGGCATCATAAGGTATATATTCTCGTTTCCTCTGGTTTCTTCCACTGCAGCGTGATTACTTCGACTTTTTATGTTATCCATACTATGCTCCTTTTTATGGCTGAGTGATGCTCTCCTGTATACATATCCCACATTCTATTCATCCATTCTCTGGCCGATGGACATTTGGGTTGTTTCTGTTCTGTGGCTGTGACAAATGTAAACATTCGTGAACAAGTCTGTGTGTGGACATGCTTTCATTTCTCTTGGGTAAATACAGAGTGGAACGGCTGGGACATAGCACAGGCATGCTTAGCTTTTTAGGAAATTGCCAGACTGTTTGCCATCAGCAGTGAATGAGAGTTCGCTTCAGGACCCGGCAACTTTGCCAACAATTTGTATTTGTATTCCCTCTATAATCAGAGTCCTTCCAATGGGTATGTAGTGGTGTTTCATTGTGGTTTCATTTGGAATGCTCCTAATGACTATTATGTTGAATGTTTTACCGTGTATTCATTTATCATTCTTTTTTTTGGGGGGGGGGGCAAAGTGCCTGTTCCAATATTTTGCCCTTTTTTAAATTGTGTCTTTTTGTTGTTGTTTTTACATTTTGGGAATTCTTCATAGATTCTGGATAACAAGTCCTTTTCTTCCAGTCTGTAGTTCATCTTCATTCTCTTAATATCTTTGAGAAGTTCTTGATTTTAATAAAATCCAAATCATCCATCTTCAGATTTTTACATTGTTTTTGGTGGGAGATTTTTTTCGTCATAACTGTATTCTTTAATCCCCATCCCCCATTCCACTTATCCCCCCACCCACTGCCTCTCTGAACCATCAGTTTGTTCTCTACAGTTAAAAGTCTGTTTCTTGATCTCTTTTTTCCTTCATTTTGCTCGTTTGGTTTTTCTTAAATTCCATAGGTGAGTGATCACTTTGCCATTCTCTGACTTATTTCACTTAACCTTCATTATACTCTTGGCTTTATCCATGTTGTTGCCAATGGCAAGATTTCATCCTACTTTTATGGCTGAATAATATGCTAGTGTGTGTGTGTGTGTGTGTGTGTGTGTGTGTGTATACCCACATATTCTTTATTCATCTATCAATGGACACTTGGGCTGCTTCCGAAGTCTGGCTATTATAAATGATTCTGCAGTAGACATAGGGGTGCATGTATCCCTTTGAATTTGTTTTTGTATTTTGGGGGGTAAATACCCAGTAGTACAATTACTGGATCATAGGGTAGTCCTACTTTTAATTTTTTGAGGAAACTTCATACTGTCTTCCACAGTGGCTGCACTTGTTCGTTTTTCTCCCTTTTTCTCCATATCCTCGCTGGCACTTTTTTTCTTCTGTTGTTGATTTTAACAGATATGAAGTGATAATTCTTTGTAGTTTCCATTCTCATTTCCCTGATAATGAGTGATGCTGAGCATTTTTGTGTGTGCTGGCCATTTCTAAGTCTCTTTTAGAGAAATGTCTGATCATGTCTTCTGCCCATTTTTTAATTGGGTTATTCGGTCTTTGGGTGTTGAGTAGTGTCAGTTCTTTAAATGTTTGGGATACTAGGGACACCTGGGTGGCTCAGTTGGTTAAGCCACTGCCTTCGGCTCAGGTCATGATCCTGGGGTCCTGGGATTAAGTCCTGTATCTGGCTCCCTGCTCTGAGGGGAGCCAGCTTCTCTTGCTGCCTCTGCCTGCCTCTCTGCCTGCTTGTATGTACTCTCTCTCTCTCTCTCTGTCCCTCTCACTCTGGCAAATAAATAAAATATTTTTAAAAAATAAATAAATGTTTTGGATACTAATCCTTTATCAGATTTGTCATTTGTGAATACCTTCTCCCATTCAGTAGGTTGCCTTTTGGTCTTAATGTTTTCTTTGCTGTGCAGAATCTTTTTATAGATTCTACACTTAGATCTATTACCCACTTTGAATTTTTTTTTAATATGGTGTGAGTAAAAACCCAGGTTTAGTTTTTGTTTTTATGCATATGGATATCAAATTATTCCAGCACTGCCATTTCTTCACTAAATTCTCTTTACACCTTTGTCAAAAAACAATTGGCCGCATATGTAAATATAGGTCTACTTGATTCCTCTAGTGATCAACTAACTTGTATCAATGGCAATTATAAGAATCTATATTTTTAACTAACTTTTTAAATTTATTGACTAAGTCATGCCTGGGTTTATCAGGAGGCTTTTACCATTATTCCAATGGTTAAGAACCTTGATACAATAGGATAGTCAGGAGAAAGAACAAGGCAGGAAAGAGATGCGCAGGTATGAAAAAATAAGGCAAAAGTATCACAATAGGTAAAAGGAAAAGGATTATAAAAAGTAGACACATCTAAAAAATGGCATTTTCCCAACTCTGCCTCCACCAAAGATGACCCTCACCTAACTTGATCCTATCCAATTCTGAAAGGTTATGTCTATAAAATGAACAGCATTTATTGGGTAATAATTCATTTGTATTCTCATATATTATTCATCAGAGACATGTGCTACTGCCAGCATTTGATGAGATAACCAGGGTTGCTGTAAGCCAAAAATAAATTGACCTTTTAGGTATCCTGTGCAGTCTCATTACTTCCCCGTTAAGCTTTTTGAAATATTCACAATAGCCCTCAGGACTGCCATTTTGCTCCCTGCCCAAACCACTCTCTTTTTAGAGCCATGGAGGGTCTGGAGCCTCAGACAAACTTTAGCCTAGGGGCTTCACCTTAGCTTTACTTTTTCATCAATCACATGCTATGTCAACAGAGCTTCAGAAAATATGTGATTTGTTAACATGATGAAAACAAGTATAAGGGACTGATTGCCAACTCATGGTTTTGCAATAATTTGGAGTATCACTACATATTAGCTCAAGAGATAGCCCCTAGACCATAAAAAATCTTAAGTCACTAAAAGAAACATGTAACCAGCATTTTCCCCCTAAGCCTGTGTGGAATACAAATAAAACTCAAAAAAGCCTCAGAGGGGCACCTGGGTGGCTCAGTGGGTTAAGCATCTACCTTTGGCTTGGATCATGATCTCAGGGTCCTGAAATCAAGACCCACATCAGGCTCCCTGCCCAGCTTCTCCTTCTCCCTCTGCCTGCTGCTTCCCCTGCTTGTGCTCCATTTCTGTCAAATAAATAAAACCGTAAAAAAAAAAAAAAAAAAAAGTCTAAGATACCAGAGCTTCAGACAAAATAGTAAGAAACCAAAAATGAAACACACCAAGAGAAACTGTTTGAAAAGTTAGTCAAAAAGGAAAACCCTGCCCAAATTGCAGAGACCAATGCTATCAATTCTGACAGCTGGACACGTTGGAATCAAACAACTCAAGGTCAGATCCCAAAGTGAATAAAATGGTGAATTCTTAGTGCAGACTGTTAAAATGTCACCTTATATCCTCAAGCAATGTTCAAACAAAAGGGAACACATGTCAAGAAATTAATGCACAAAAATGAGGCAAAGGACACAAATATTATTTTTCAAATATTATTTCAAATACTATTTTCAAATATTATTTTTCCCTTTTATAAAAGTGTTCCTCTTTGGTTTTTTCTTCTAAAAAGAAGGGATGCTTTCAAAAGTACGTATCACCCTTATACAACAGCCCAGGGAAAACACTCAGAATTACTGCCATTTTAGGACCTGTCTGGCTAAAACGAGGGCTATATCTTTTACACCTACTGTCTTGTGAAAATAAACCCAAAGTTCTCTCTCACCTCTAAGCAAAGTACCCATCCATTGATATTATTTGGAAAGCTAGGAGAAGAAACCCAGACTTAATATTCTCAGCCATTAACAACGTGAATTTATTATGTAGATTTAAATTCTCTAAGCCTCCATTTCTCTCTAAAATAAGTACAATAGTGATGCAATTAACAAACATATACTATTGTGAATACAACTGAAAACATAACCCTTGTGCTAAATTCTGGTATCTCTAAATTCTAGACTTTTATGGCTATGGGTTTTTACTCTTATATTTATGAGACATGTAACTAGGTAGCTCTAAACTTGATTTTAAGATATGATCTAAATTTTTGATCTTGTGTATCAGAACCACTTGGCATAGTATCCCTCACCAGAAAATGATGAAATGATGTAATGGCGGCAGATTCCATTCGCTGAACACCAACAAGTGTAAACAGTGTCGTCCTACTGGACTCCATCAAAGTACTTTAATTTTTATTTTGCCACCCCTGAGGCATAGCAATATTAGACAGAGTTTGTATGAAGTCATTACCACAGTGCTACAGGCTGCCACTACAGGAAAAAATATTCCTTGAAAAAAATTATTTAAAATGGTAACTATCTTCAAAGGTATTTCATATTCATTAAATAAGGTTTATCCCAACTATGGCCAGCTAGCAAAACATGGAAAGCACACAAACTCAAGGCAAGCTTTTTTTCCTCCCCAAATTTACCTCTTCACTCAAGAAAACAGCCTGCATAACTAGGAATTTAATTGCTGCTAAATTTAAGTGAAAACAATATAAGCCGGATTTAAAGAAATGGAAACCACTACAAACAAACAAGATTCTTCTCCCATTAAACTTAATTCCTATCAATCACTGCTTAACTTCATTTCCTCTTTCTGCTCTGCCACAGTTAAGAACTGTATTTTTCTTACAACTGCAAAGGAATTTTGTTGAGTAAATTATGCTAGCAGAAACCGTAAGATCCCGAGTCCTTATGGCTTCAAATAAAATAAAATTTATGCCTCAGATGTCTGTAGTAAGTGGGAAGACAAGCCTTTGAATCCACTGGCAGACTGGAGACATGTCCCTCACCCACATTTCCACCTCTTCTCCTGTGTTCCAGTGTTTTTGTGGATTTCAATCCACTAGCTGAGAATGACAGTGGAAATGAAAGGGACAATGAGATTTTAAAAGCTAAAACATACCTGACCACAGTGCAAAGTCGCAAGAGGTTTAATCACAACTCAGTTTTCATTTTCTTAAAATGAAGTAGCATATGATAAAGTCTTCTCATTATAAAAATTGTTACAGGCATGGGAACCCAAGAAAACTCTGTAGACTAGGACTGTCTACCCATTCAGTAGAGCTCCCTATAATCAGAACAATTAACTTTGGACCATCTCCATGGAAGTAACTCTGTTCTATAGAAGGCTTATTGTATCGCAAAGGTAGGCTGCATGCGACCCGCCGCCATCGAACAGCATAAAGAGGCTGCGGTTCTCATGACCAGCAGCAGTGACCGAGAACAGACTGCGCTCAAACCCCAGAAAGGCTTCCCCACTATCTATTCTGATCAAATAGGCCCAAACCCCAAAACCCTGAAGCCCAGACAAAAAAATAAAGTGACACACCGAAGAGAGAGTACAACGTTAGCTTCTGAGATTTTATTATTTTTAATACATACATTTCACAAACAGAAACCTTCAAACACCACACACAATTCCATAACCAAATTGTTTCAGTTTTATCCACATTCTTTAACTATTTACACTGTCTTCCCTCAACAAAAGTGCAATCCAAGACATCTTGACAAGAAATCTTTAGGACAAGAATATATTTTTGAGCTGGTTTTAACGATGCCCATCCGTTATGTTTTCTTTCAATTACCTGGAGTAATAATGAAGTCAAAGGACATAGAGATGAGCTGGGTTAGGCAGCATCCCATTAAAGGAACAAAAACACTGAACAGGAGCGCTTTCTCCTCAAGTCCTCCCAAACCAACTGAAACTGCTCAAGAGCTGCAACCAGGAGACCAAAGAGGAGAAGCCACGCGGAGGTCCCGACCCGGGTACAGGAGAACCAACTGTACGTGAGGCGTTGGTCTTAGGGGACAAAACACAAAATTTCAGCAAATTAGTCTTCATGGTCTACTAAGTTATGCATCAGCCTGTTAGTTTTAGTATTTAAACACCTAATAATATTCCTTCCTTGAGTTAATTTCCCCCAAAAAGCAATGAAAATACTTTTTACTCTGAAAATAAACTTCTGCAGAACCTGGAAATTAAAGACCAGGGAGAGCTCTGGCTTAGTTTGAATGGAATAATTCATCCCACCGCCCAATTTCATGGCCAATGGCTATCTTTTAAAATCAAGTAGTTGATAAACTCGGTATTATCACTTGCTTCATGTGCAGCCAGAAGAGAATGGAGAACTGAGTCAGCCTAAAGAGAAACGATAAAGCCATCAGAAATGGTTTCTCACTGAACTGAAGCAGGTAAAATTTTATTTGTTCCAGGTACAGAACTCTTAAAAAAATAAATGATTTTTTAAAAAAGTTAGAACAGGTAAAAAAAATCACTTTGAAATTATTAATCACTTATGAGTGGTTCATTTTATTGAACACTATCAGAAAAACAGAAAAATGGGTCTCTTGGGTGACTAATATCCTTTAATATCCAAACCACAACAAAATAGTCATCTTTTTTGACATACTCTAATCTCCACTGATGTATTCAGAGCAAAGTACTTTGAGAAAATCTAGTGAAAATACTAAGAATAGCAGATTTCCAAAATAAGATTTATTCTCCACATTGTTGCATACTCATTGTATTTCATTCTCAAATAAGCCAGATTTTCTACTTTAGAAGAGAATGTGATGCCTTAAAGGTAAACAATATTCTCCTATAGAGAGAATCATCCTATAGGGATGATACCTATCCCTCTCCTTTTTCAGAACCGCAGCATCCACAGAATCCTAACTTTGTGGTTCAAATAAAGGCCAAAAGCAAATTTTATCCAATTACAGGGAAAACTCCTCCTACTTATTTTTCGGAGAGTACAAACCAATAGAAGAAGAAAATACTGAATGCATCAGACACCACATTCACAGCAGTTTTAGACTAAGGAGCTTGTGAACATGATTTATATATAACCTTTAAGATCCAGAACAATAATAAGCAGGTTTCTCTATAAAATTTTAGGTGCATTAAAAAACAGCATTACAATATTTTATTATCCATTTGAAATTCAGAACTGAAACTCAAATATTACCTCAAGACACGAGAAACCTACGAATTTTTATACTTGGGTACATGAGAGAATCAGTGGGGCACCAGTTAACTCACAAATACAGCTCTGTGTATTAAGACACATCTGCAAGGGCTCTGTTCTATAGGCCTTTTTCAGGCCAATATCGATTCGCTGCTTCATAGAGGCATTGAGCATTTCCCCCCACTGTGAAATATTTTTCAGACCATCAACCACCAAATGAGAAGCAGTAAACCGAATTACAATCATCCAAACTGAAAGATAAGAATATTAGCTGATATATTGGTTCTTCAATGCTCTGTTGTTTCAAAAAAAAAAAAAACATCAAATATTTCATACAGTAGAACTCAAACTTGCTTGCAGTAATACCTAAAAACTTCTCAGAGGTAAAACAGCTGTTCTGAGAAAAAAAAAAAAAAAAAAGGCATAAACCACATGAGTAATACAAACTGTTCACATCACTCCAAATTTGGCTACCCATAAAATAGATGTATTTTCAGCTTTCTATTAGCATATATGTATACAATACTTGAAATTACCAAATCCATTTTTGAGAAATCATATTCCAATTCCAATTCTATGATGGTATAGGGTGTCAGTCTATTTAAATCATCAAGCTCTAATCACAAAAGGCTGTATTTTGGAAAGCCCAATGCTCTGACTAATCAAGTTATACAAATTATCATCTTGTTTCACTAATGGTGAAGTATCATGGAGAGCTTCAGAATGATCTATTTTCAAAATACTGTTACATATTACAATCCGTGTTTTGAGAAATGAAAACACACTTTAAAAAGAAATATTGAAATTATTATTCCTTTCCTCATATCCTCACAAAGCAATTTTTTCCTTTCCTTCTTGGGGTCAAACCTATGATTTGGGAAGCTCAGCATTAAATGGATAAAATGTGGCCATAACAATTTTGTGGAAGAAAAAGCATAGTGATGATGGTTCTGAATTTCACCAGTTAGGGTCTATGGCTGTGAGATTTACCTGTGAGAAGAATCTGACATCAAATGGCCCCTGGACAGTGCAACACACATAAATCAGTACCCCAAATCATGTCATTCATGGGTTCTCCTTAAGAGCTCATCTGACCAACTTCAAAGACACAATTCCAAAGACAGGGTTCCACCTGATCTTGCCCCCTTGAGTCCATGTGCAGCACTTCCAAATTCATTCGGTATGTTCTCTCTGTTACAGGTCAGTTTACCTAAAAACATTTGCAACACCACTAGTTTTCCTATGTCTTATAATTTGGATATAATTTTCAGTGTGAAAACTGCCTGCCTAATCACAGAGGTGATAGAAACACCACTCGTATCTGCTTTCCAATCATCTACAGGTCAGTGTGCACAACCCTGAGCCAAGACAGACTAGTGCACTCCCAGCGCTCCAGGCACAGACTTACAGTGACTGTCCCATGTTCTTCTCAAGGCCCAGAGCAGATCTAAAAGTGGGTCTTTAGACAGTTAACATTTTAATAAGAGCTTCTTTCCAACTCCCACCAGGCTTTTAGTTGATAATCCCATAATCCCTTTAACTAAATCCACCCTATCCTCCCCACCGCCTTAAAAGCTGTCCGAGAGACTCTTAGTGAGAGTGAACCTCTACCCCAGACTCACGGGATTATCCACTTGGGCTCCAGTCAGGACCACAGACCAACACTCAGGAGTCAAGAGAGGGCAAGGGGCCAACCCCATTTTAGTGGCACACATACACAAAGGAACTCTCCTTTAAATTAGAAAAGAAAGTCATGTCACAGAATGTTTCCCTATAAAAGATATGTAATAAAGAAATAAAAGTCAAGAAAATAGCTATTCCTAAAGCAAAGCTTTCATCAATAAGCTTCGAGAACTTTGAAGGAGGAAAATGGCTTCACGAAATGGTAGTCCAGGTTCCCACAGTGCGGACACTGCTGGACGTTGCTGTACTCGGAGAAGTACTGCATCCCGATCCGCACGTCGATCACCGGCTTCCCGCAGTGCTTACAGTTCAGGCGGGCCTGTGGGCGAAACACAGACGGGTCAGCCACCACGCCCTTCCTGCCGCCTCGCCACGATGTCACCGCCAGCCACCCCAAAACGCAACACCATGAGGTCTGAGGAACTGCTCCGGAGTTGAGCTGGGAGTCTGTCTCTCTTGTTAGCAAACGCAGGGGAGGCAGAGCGGAAGATAACACATTCACACATTCATCATCTGTCTGACAGACTGACTCCTCTTTCCCTCTGACCTGCAGCACCCTGAGCACTTTCACCTACTTGTAGGAGGAAAATTCCCAACCCACAGGGCCTGAACTGCTCCAAGGAGGCTCCCCTAACAACAGGGCACCCCTCCCCCTGGACTGTAAGAAGACACTGAAGCTGACTCCCCTCATTCAAAGCCTCATGAAACTTCATGGACTGGGCTGAGTTTATTTTAAAAATTCATACACATTTTTGCATTCTGCTCCTTACTACACTTGTTTCCTTTGATGTAAAAATAAAATTTCCCGAAAATACTCCAGCAAAATTAACAATCCAGGAAGAAGTGCTCTGTGGATCCTGAGGCTTCAGGAAACCACCACACACTAGATCTTCCTTTGTGCCTGGGTATCTAACAGCAAAAGACTAGAATCTTTTAGCGCAAGGTCCAAGAACTTAAAGGAATAACCAGAAACGATAGATACAACAGACTCTCAATTTAGATTCATTCCAAAAATGTAATAAAAAGTATAATCTCGGGGTGCCTGGGTGGCTCAGTGGGTTAAAGCCTCTGCCTTCAGCTCAGGTCATGATCTCAGAGTCCTGGGATCGAGCCCCACATCGGGCTCTCTGCTCAGCGGGGAGCGTGCTTCCTCCTCTCTCTCTCTGCCTGCCTCTCTGCCTAATTGTTATCTCTGTCTGTCAAATAAATAAATAAAATCTTTAAAAAAAAAAGTATAATCTCATTTTGTCCTCAACACACTCATGGGAGTTACGTGGTGGTCTGTGAATTTAGATGAAGACACAGGCACGGACTGACAGCAACATGCGCAAGGCCACATAGTTAGGAAGCAGAAAGACTGAGGACTGGACCAAAGAAGCTTATTCCAGAGCCCACATTCTTAGTTATGACACAGACAGCCTTTCTGTGGCTAAGATAAATTCCCTTTTAGCTGACTAATCGCTCTGAACAACAAAAGTGAAATTCTGGGCAAACCTCTCTCTTTAATCGTTCTCTTTAAACTGTTATTCCTTTCAAATAATTAACCATTAAGCTTCTTTTTGGCTCAAAGTCTTAGCAGAAGACCTTCCTGGATTCGTTAATAGCGTCTAACATTTACACCTTCCCAGTGAATACACAGTTGCCCTTGAACAACATGGGTTGAACTGCACAGGTCCACTTATGAGCAGCTTTTTAAAAATAAATACAGTACAGGACTATAAATTTTTTTTCTTTTCCTTATTATTTTCTTTATAAAATTTTCTTTCCTTTGCTTTATTGTACAAATACAGTATAAAATACTTACACAAAATACGTGTCAATCAACCATTCATGTTATCAGTAAGGCTTCTGGTCAACAGTAGGCTGTTCGTATTTAAGTGTTTGGGGAGTTAAAAGTTACAGGCAGATTTTTGACCACACATGGGGTCAGTACCCCTACCCCCTGTGTTGTTCAAGAGTGAACTGTAGTTAACTGACATTTTTTTTTTTTAAAGCCAAAGAGTAATCAAACATTGCTTTCCACTTTTAGTTCAAGGCCAGAAAATAGAGGTCTGGGCTCACATTGTTTTAAGGAAGAAATACACAGTGAATACCACCAGGCTGGCTGTGGCAGGATGCCATTCTGCTCTCCTCCCTAAAGATAAGGAAATAATCCCACTGTCTCTCAGTGATATAGCAGGAAGAGGAGCAGACAGGGAGTTCGAGGTTTTAGCATGGCTGTGCCACATTTGTGAAGACCCCCACTGCATGTGGAAAACAAGGAGGCTAACCTAGCTCTCCCACAGCCTTTCTAGCACCAATGAACGGCCCCAAACTCTTTTCCTTCCTTACTTCTTTTTTTTTTTTAAATATTTTATTTATTTATGGGAGATAGAGAATGAGAGAGAGAGAACATGAGAGGGGAGAAGGTCAGAGGGAGAAGCAGACTCCCTGCTGAGCAGGGAGCACGATGCGGGACTCAATCCTGTGACTCTAGGATCGTAACCTGAGCCGAAGGCAGTCGCTTAACCAACTGAGCCACCCAGGCATCCCCTCCTTACTTCTTTAAAAGAGAACCCTCTCTTGTGTGTATCAACGAGAGGAGCCACTTCCTTCTGTTTCTCTCATCCAAGAGCTGGCGCTATAGCACAGTTGAGTATTACCAAATGCTACAGGGTGCAGCTAAAAAGACTTTGAGATCTCATTTCCAAGGCTAATGGAATTTTAAAATGGAAATGTGGACAATATATTAGAATAGCATACGAGAAAAGTCAGCCCTGTCTAGAATCAAATGACAAGCTATGGATGGCCATTTAGGTCTCTCCTGACCATAGCTCTTTTTTGAGAACACTAGTATAGACGAAGTATGGCTGAAGCAACCGCTCGGCCAACCTTTTTCTTCAACCTGCACAGCTTATCACAGGATATTCTTTTTTAAAAAATCACACCATAGTGCTAAAGATACAAAGCTATATAGTAACTAATGAAGTGCTTAATAGTTATTTGTATTAAAGCCAGGCTCGGAGACTAAAGAGCAAAGTAAAATTATCTCCTACCCACGAACATGAAGGAATTCTAAAACAAGGCTCTCTTTTCCTCCAAGCACTTGGAAATGAACCAAGATACTTCCAAGGATTTTGTTTTGCCTCCTGTGTTTCCATGAACTTATTTAACGTGTTTTCCCGGACTACTACCTCCCTTTCCTCTGGTGACAGCTAAACTTCGGAAAATGCTTCCTCTCAGCAATGCTTTAAGGATTACAAACATTTCACGATAGCCTCCAACACAGTAGAAGAAGGCAGTTCCTGTGTAACTGTGCTACCCCACAGAAAGGAAGCAAAAAGAAAATGCTGTCCACCAAAGAAAGTAAAAGTTTCTTCTTCCTTTTAAATGACTTCTTCTTGGGGCATTTGGGTGGCTCACTGGGTTAAAGCCTCTGCCATTGGCTCAGGTCATGATCCCAGGGTCCTGGGATCCAGCCCAGCATCAGGCTCCCTGCTGAGCAGGGAGCCTGCTTCCCTTCCTCTCTCTCTGCCTGCCTCTCTGCCTACTTGTGATCTCTGTCAAATAAATAAAATTGTAATAAATAAATAAATAACTTTTTCTTATTAGAACCTAAGTATATGTTAGTCACACAAAACAAGAAAATATAAGCGACAGGAACCACTTAGCATCCCAGCACGCAGACACAACCTCGGGCTTATAGGTTAGCAGATCCCTTTCTGTAGTCACTTTTTACAAAAAGAAGCATACTGTTACACCATTTTATAAACTACCTTTTTTACTTAGTACCCTAAAAATATTTCCCATTAATTATATATTATTCTACAATACCCCCTATTCTACAATACCACCCCCCCCACAATGGCTGTAGAGTATCCCAGCAATAGCTTCATCAAACCATGGTAAATTAGCCATCATTCCTGGACTCGGGGATGAGGTGGTACAGCCACTTGCTATCTTCCTCGCCCTCTCCTGAACGAACGATGGTGCGGCTCTATCTCCTCTGCATTTGCCAGGGGACAGAAGCCGGAGTTCACACGCAACTTGGTCTAGGGTGTCGATACCAACCTGACAGCATGGAGAGGCAGCCAGGATGTCGTAGGTGTACATGGTGCCCAGCTGGTGCCAGCTGCCGTCCCACCGCGACTTACACTTGATGCAGATGATCTTATGAACCCCTTCCAGGCAGTCCACGCACACCGCATACAGGTGCATGAGCCTCCCTGTGCACAGAAGACACAGTGCTGAGAATGGCCATCATCGGGGCTAAAACACTGGCTGATCTATCAATTATAAGCAAACATGTTACCATTCAGATAAAATAAGTAGCAAAATAGGTCATATTCAGCCTATATCCCCAAGTTGTCCTTTTAGAATAATGATGAATTACAACTGTCAATGGGACACATACTCCAAAGTTGTATCTTTATTAAATAGGGCTTCAATTCACTTTTCTAAAAAATACTGCCAGGTTTATAATATGGACATCCAAATTCAAATGACCAAGGTACAAATCCTACAAACCAACCAATGGTCATGCAGGACTCTCAGCTCAGAAGCTCTGTGTGTGGCACAGAGCCTGAACCAACAACGCCAGTCTGCAGCCACGGGCTTTCATCCACTGACAAGTCCCACCGTAGGAAAGTCAACAGTCTGTCTTGGTACTGGTGGCCCAGAATTATCCCACAGCCACAATTACTGTGTTAACTGTCCCTGTCTCCAAAACTGCTCAGCCTCACCATATTTAATTTAGGAACCAGGATCATATCTAACTTGTAAGTGGTGATTTAAATGGAGTACAATGTCTTATTATCTACTGGGCTCTTAAGAGAAACAACCCCATTTCTCCATCATTTGTTAACATCAAATGCTTGCAAAGGAAAAGAGGTCACCCTTGTTTGCATGGAAAGGTTTAGGATTCAAGTCATTAGGAAAGATTGGGCATGTCCAGGATCCACCTAGACGGTGTACAATAGCAACATTGCTGCTCTCTACGTAGGCATCAGGGAGCGCCACAGTGCTATACGCTATACTCAGAACACGTACTCCTTCAGAATGCGCCGCTCCTGGCCAGGAGCCAAACCATGGCTCGTCACCTTTCTATGGTTAGGACCAGCCTGCTCCTTACCCTCTGGAAAGAGGTAAATAGTACTGACAGGGTAACTTTCCATTTCATTTGCTTACAAGGCTCTCTCTTCCTCCTCAACAGAGGGCACCATGCTCTCTCTCTCTCTCTCTCTCTCTCACACACACACACACACACACACACCACTCTTGTTTCTCAGGTCTATCTAATCTTCACCTTTTTCCAACCATTCTCTGAAAGGTACCCTTCACATGTGGTCCTGGGCTCTGTCGCACATTCTTCCTTTTCTTTCTCTTCTCTCCCTATTCAAGAATGCTCCAATCTTAAGATCTGAACCACCCTGTTATAAAATAAGCTCCCCAGTTTTCATCCAAGATGTTTATTTCTAATAGTGCTTGCTAAACAGACATCTCCAGCCAATGCCCTCATCTTCCTTTCCCTAAGACAGGTCTCCTTCCCAGTGTTCTCCAATCCCGTCCATGATAGCATCCTTTATCCGCTCTAGAGCCAAAGTGAGCCAACCAGGATGCAGCTTCATCCTCTACAGGCAAGTTATCCCCAAAGCCACAATTTTTTCTTTAAAACAACCTCTTGTGGATATTCCTACCTTTCAGTTCCCACTGTCATCACCCAGCAATCTCTCATCTCCTGCCATCTAGGCAGGAGATTTAAGTTCCACCTCTCTGGAGAAAGGTCTCCCCCCCCATCCTTTCAAACAACTTCCCTGCCCCCAGGGATCCACCTGCTTTAAAAAAAAAAAAAAAAAAATTAGACTCTTCAGCTCTTAAAGAACATGACAAAGCCCTTACTGAGGCTTGAAAGGACACCCATAATCCGTTCTCCCTACCTACCCTACTCATTTTCCACTGGAGAACCTCCACTCTCACCAATCTCTTCTCCCCAGTTCTGTTTCAACTTTTAAATCACCATTCCTTTGCTCAGATTGCCTCTGTCCTATCAACAAAGGCCTTACACAGCCAGACCCTCTTGTTATCAAAATCCATCCACCTTCTGACATCTGCCTTCAAATTGCCTCCTTTAACTACCCAGTGGCCCCTTCCTGATTGGAAATTATAGGATGCTTAAAGTACATCATACCCAGGTGTTACTCATTCCATAAATGGTGGTTAAGTTAGGCCTGGTGAAGGTAGTTCCATTTTTGTAAGAGCATCTTACTAACCTCAGATGGAAGGCAAGGACTGATAGCAACGAGCCCAGGCATGGAATACATAAGATTGATTCACTGATGTAAGTGAAAAGAATCCGTCATCACAGACAGAGTAAGAACAACAGTCCTCTCGTTTATGCTGAACCCCTGTACTCTCCTTTCATCTTCACAGAGAATATTTCCAGTCTTAAAGTGAAAGTGGTTTCTACCTACTTCCCTCGAAAATTAACCCCAACCAGTATAAAGAACAAGAAACGATACATAAGCTCCATCTTCTGGGAAACTGAGACACCTGCAAACCTGAAGCAAAACAGGAGATCACAAAATCAGATGAAGAAATTTTAAATGACTTAGCTCTGAAACTGGACGCAAGCAGTGGAATGAGGCGCCAAAAGGGAAACAGTGGAGTAGACAAGTAACCAAACATTCTATGCAACTTCTTCCATCAAGAAGTAGTCTATTTAATAATCATCTCCTAAATCTGGGCTAGCCTTACAACTTATTTTGAAAACCACAATGTGTTGGAAGTGATGATACTCGGTTCCAAGCTTACGCCTCTTGAGAGAGCAGGCCCCACCTTCTCAACCCCTGAATGCAGGAAAAAGCCCAGTCTAGCCCACGGGAAGATAAAAGACCACACCAAACCGGGATGAGCCATTCATTCCACCGGAGGACCCCTGCCAGGCCAGCCAGTCAGCCAACTGTCAGACATGTGTCAGGGATCATCTGAACCAACCAACCCAGAGAACTATGAGAAATCATAAACCATCCCTGGTTTCAAACACTATGTTCTGGATCAGTTTGATTTTAACAAAGGCTAAAGGGCTAAAAGGTTAGGTGAAATTTTAGAAAAGGAATGAGACCACTCCCCTCAACCTCACTTCTTTCCTGTTGAGGGGACAGTTAAAATAGGAACCTGCATCCATGAAACAAGAACAAGATGATATTAAAAAGTGCTCTTGGAAATTATAATTTATGTATTTATAGAACAGAAAATCTTGAATTCAGTAAAAATCCTGACATATAAAGCCAAAGAAATCTTCCAAAAGGCAGGATAAAGAGAAAGATAAGCAATAGGATGTGTAAGGTCTCCCTCTATCTTTAAAAAAAAAAAAAAAAAAAGATTAAACTTAAGAGGTCCAATATCTGACTAACAGTTCCACAGCTGTATTTGAAAATGAAAGAGGAAATGATCAGAGAAAGAAACCAGAAGAAAATCTCCCCAAACTGAAGACTATGAGTTTACACAGCCAAAAATCCAAGAAAGCACACTGCACAATGAATGGGGGTGGAGAGGAAGACCTGTGTCATGGTGAAACTTCAGAACACTAGGGATAAAGAGAAAATCTTAAAACCTCAGGGGATCGGAGGAGAAAGCAAAGGGACAGCAGTAAAATACTGACTTCTCAACACTGACACTGGAGACCAGATATAGTGAAGAAAGAAATGCCTTCAAAATCCTAAGGGGAAAATATTTGTAACTTGGAAGACTCTACCCAACCAAATAGCAATCAAGTGTGAAGACAGAATCAAGACATTATCAGACTTTCAAAGTCTGAAAATACCTAAGCCCATGCTTCCTTTCTCAGAAACCTCCTGGGAATGTTTCTTAACAAACTGAGGAAATAAACCAAGAAAAAAGAAAACATGATATCTAGGAAATAGAAGATAAAGAACAGAAAAGTAAGCAAAGAATTCCTAGAAAGGCAGCCATGCAGTATAGCAGCTAATGAGTACAGCCAGACAGACAGGAGCAGGAAGATGAAAGGTTCCATGAAGGAAATTTAATTTCTACAAAAAGAAGTTCATTAAATGGAGGATAGGTATGTGCAAATGATTTGAAAGCTTTGTGGAAGCTGCTGGAGAGCAACCAGCCAATGGTTCCAAGAAGACTAATAAGCAAATGAAATTGTGAAACAATTATCAACTGTAATAACAAAACAAAAGACATCCTAGAATATACTATATGATAGGAAATACACCTACACTTCGTGCTCAACACTAGATATTTACATAATCAAAGCAGTAAAAACATTAAGGATTTCACCAGGAATTGTGATACATTATCCTGAGAGAAATGGGAAGATTTAAGAAAGCACAATCATCCACCTTAAGTCAATAGACAATATCTAAAACTGGATATGAAGACGGCAGTTTTAAAATTACAATGGTGGGATGCCTGGGTGGTTCAATCAGTTAAGCATCTGCCTTCTGCTCAGGTCATGATCTTTGGGTCCTGGGATCAAGTCCCATGGCTGGCTCCTTACTCAGCAGGTAGTCTGCTTCTCCCTCTGTCTGCAGCTCCCCCTGCTTGTTCTCTCTCTCTCTCTCTGACAAATAAATAAACTCCTTTAAAAAAAAAATAAAAATAAAAACCTAAGAATCAGTCATAATTGAAAAACGCTATCTCTGAGAACTGAAACAACAGGGGGTGTGGGACAAAGACAGGTAGAGATATATTGATTCTACCATGGTTTTTTTTTAGCACACTTTTGAAGTTATAAACATGTTACATTTCATGTATCTCACCTTTATATAAACTCAGTAATTTCACACAAATTGACCAATTGCTCACTTAACCTGACCAACACCCATCATTCAAGTCAGGCTGAAATATCACTGTGCCCTTGAATGTCATCCACAGCACTAAGCTCTCTGCCTTCGCCAGAAGGGTGATGCCTCAGCTTCCAATAATCGTCCACTTTCCTTTTGCTGTTATCAAGAAAGCCTGATTTTCCATAAACTTCAAGATTAATTCAGCTCATCTGAAAAACACACTGGCCCTCCCTGACCCTCTTCTGTTACTCCCTTATGTTTACAAGGATCAAGAGAATACACAGCATGCTGGGCACATTAACACAGGTTGCAAAAGCAACTGTTTTACACCAAGTGATATAGTTATGCAATTCCTACTCAATTCCCTCCCAGTGAAGGAAAACTGTACACGAGGAATCCTCCCTTCAAATGACAGCAGAATAAAAACATAAAATGGCCCACCAGGACAACTGTATTTGGTACAGTGACATCAAGAGTCATTGTACCAAATGTACAAACTGGTACCAGCACCCCCTCCAGCACCTCAAGGGGCAAAGCCGAAACATCCCAACAGTGCCCGGCACCCAACAAGAACAAGAGGTACCCGCCATTACACTGACTCCAGAAGAGAGCAAGCCCATTCTGCTTCTCGGCTTTTAACAAAGGGAAAACAGGCAAGGTGGATGAACACCTGTACCTTGAAGATGACACGGGACGTCATATTCGATCTCATCGTGTCTCGACGGGCTTAAGAACAGAGTTCCGTCCACCAAAGGGAACTGTTCGAACACCGGGAGTGCCCGGTGGCACAGAGCGCAGTTTACAACATTCCTGTGGCTGGCACTGAGGGCCGCAAGGATGAATTTCCGCAGATCCTCGCCCTGGCCCATCTGGGCATCGTCTTCCATCCGCACGTGGAAAGTGTTCAACTTATGCCTAGGGATGTGCGTGAGCAGCTCGGACAGGTCCAGGCGCCGCAGGAACTGCACGGGAGCATCAAAGTGGCCCCCCCGGTGCACCGATAACCCAGCCGGACTGTAGTCAAAGTGGGTGTTTCGGAACACATGGCCCCCAGCCATGGCCTTTTTGTGAGGCTCCAGATGGATGGCATTCTTTAGGAATTCCCCGAGGTATCTCGAGGAGCGAGGGCCGCTGAAGTGGGCAGGGGAGAGGATGGAGTAGCCGGTGGGCGGAGACTGGCCCGGGGAGGCGCAGGGGGAGCGTGCCCCGTAGGCTGCTGCCCCGACCGCCTTCTCCTGGGAGTTCTGCCGGTCCATGGAGTGCCGCCGGGGGAGGTCGTGGCTCAGGCCTTTCTGGGGCTTGTTGGGCGGCCGGCACTTTTTGGCCTCCTCCCCCGCTTCACCGGGGGGCCTCCCTGTGTTCTTCTCTGACCCAGATTTCTTCTTTTTCTCATCCTGCATCCGCTTCACCTGATACCAGTCCGTGTCCTTTTTTAAGTGGCCCTGTCCACAGCGGCAGGAGCAGAAGCGGAAGGCCAGGTCGTAGCCCTTCTTTGTCCACATGTTCTGCCGGCACTGCTTCTCGTTCCAGCTGCGTGCGCGGCCGATGCAGTTAAACTGGACCAGGATGCTGCTCTCCCACTCGTAGAAACACTGCAGGTGCATCCAGCTGCTGTAGGGGCAATGCTCGTTGTTGCACACCACCTTCTGGTAGTCGTCCTTGTCCAGGTCCACCGGCCTCCCGAAGCTGCAGATCAGGGGCGTGGCACACGGGGCTTCTGCGGAGAAACACGGAAAGAGGTTTAGCACGCAGGAGCTGGGATTCTAGCAGGCACCACGCTGGAGAGAGCAAAGCTACCATCCCCACAAGCCCATTCGTGCCAACAGTACAATTTTATGGTGTCACGATTTCCACCGCTGGAGTCACACCAGACAAGATTAAAAAACACTGACTACTTTCTTCTGGTATTATGTTGTACCAGGGGAATTTATTTTCAGATATTTGTTATCTGCTGAAAAACACACCAGTAAGCTTCAAAAAGTCCAAATCCTTCAAAGTGCAATTAGCTGTATGTCAGTACTTCCAACATTGTAATGTACTATGAGGTTTTCCTAAGATGTGGGTGTAATGACAGGCAGTTCCATGGTTCTTAGAGAGGAATCATTCCAGTGAACTAGGAAATAATATGATGAAGCCACTTAACCTACCAGCTCCAAAAGGACGCTGAAAGTCCTTTATCACAAGTGTTAGGCTATACTGAATACCACAGAAAAATTAGAAAACAGAAATCCCTCATCCCCAATTCCCTTCTAGAATGGTCTGATACCTAATGGCAGGAATATCTATCTGGTCAACCTAATTGTTGGTCTACACAGAACTGCACTGCCAGGACATGAAGGAAAAAACCAGAATTCTCCTAAAGCTATCAGGACAGAAACTAGGAACACCAATATACTTATACCTATTTAATCACATGCCCCACAGGCCATCTAAAAGACCAGTTTCCAGGGCGCCTGGGTGGCTCAGTGGGTTGGGCCTCTGCCTTCGGCTCTGGTCATGATCCCAGGGTCCTGGGATCGAGCCCCACATCGGGCTCCCTGCTCAGTAGGGCGCCTGCTTCCCCCACCCCCTCACCCCGGCCTGCCTCTCTGCCTACTTGTGATCTCTCTCTCTGTGGAATAAATAAATAAAATCTTTTTTTAAATAAATAAATAAATGGCCAGTTTCCCCAAAAGGAGGGAAAAGTTGGCGACACAAAGTAGAACCCCGCTCTTAAGAAGTAAATAGGATTTATGGAGATTCCAGGGGATTCCAGTTACTCCAACGCCCATAACATTTTCAAAAGGGCTTTCTGGAGAGCAGTAATACTCCTAGTTGAAACCAAAGGGCTTGGTCTAGAAGGTTTCACATGCCAAACTCACCTCAGACTTTATCTGTTGTAGCAGAGAACCCTCAGAGTTCTGTTCTAGAAAGCTCCCCCTGGTAGCAGTGTGGGACATGAGGCTGCAGAGTTGAGGGGCAGAGAGGCAGTAATCCAGGTGAGACATGGGTGTGTGCCTGAGCAACAGCAGCAGCAGAGTAAAATGGCGCTCACTGTTGAAGAGGAGCAAACGCTGACAGACAGCAAACATGGGAGAGGCAGGTTTGGACAAATGGACAAAGACAACTTTGGGCTGGCCTTATTTTAGACCTGCTGAATTGAAAATACCTATACCAATGAGGTGGAGAAAGATACGACTGGAGTCCAAAGACCTGGAGCCTGCAACAGATGGGTAGCCACACAGCCAGAGATGGAAGTTAAATCCCTGGACTGAGGAGCTCACCCAAGAGGCATATGAGGAGAGGAAAAGAATCCTGAGAAGCAACATAAAAAGGCTGAAGAAGAATCTTCTACAGAAGATGGTAAGGAATGAACTGAGAATTCACTGTAAGACAAGCCAGGAGAGAATTCTATCAAGGCAGATGGAAAGTTTTAAGAACAGAGGGCTGACTCAAAACAATTGTGACACCCAAAAGTATCTCTACACATTGCCAGCTATCCAAGGGATATCCAAGGGAGAAGAGACGGAGCAAAACTGCCCCTGGTCTGAAGCTACTGGGCAAATCACAGAATGATCAGTCAGCCAGTCAGACTCCTTAGTAGCACCAGTTCCAGTGGGATGACACGGGATAGATCGGAGGTAATGGTGAAGACTGGATGATGAGGTAAAGAAGTAGAAGCAGTTCAGATGATCTTCTAGAACACTCTTCCCAGAAACAAGGAAAGGAAGGAAAAACAATGGGAAGAGGCCAGCAAGGGCTGATACCTACACGTTCACCTACTCAGGGAATGAATGCCAAAAACCCAGGCTGGTCTGAAGAGCAGAAGTCAAGAACCTCTGCAACTCCAGGACTCAAAGACCTTCACAACTTCCCCACTCGCCCCTGCATTACAAATACAATGCTGCACCAGCACAAGGACCCCAAATCCTAGAACAATGGGACATTACGATCATCCCCTTCAGTGTGGGACCCCAGGGCATCAATCACAAGGCCCTACCCAACTGGTCTGCCTCGGCTCTTTCAATAACTGTAGCTCCCCCATCTACTGCCTGGGAGTCCATAGCCCTTAATCTTCATTGGTCCAAATCCCACTCGCCTCATGCAGTGCTCACAGCATAGACTCTCAGCCAGACTACCTGAGCTAGAATCCCAGCAGTACCACTATTGAGCTGTGGGTCCTTGGACAAGTTCCTTCTTTTTCATCTTAATTTCCTGTACAGAATGCAGACAACAGAATGTACTTTATCTGGTTGTTATAAGGAGAAATTCTACACAGGTGGCACCCAGAGCAGGGCCTGGCACCTGGTAAACCTTCGCCCCTTCTTCCCATCCTTCAAGACACCTCTACACACCTCCCACCTCCCACCTCTACACACTGATTTCACCAGAACCACCCCTTCTCCAGAGCGGTCTGGCCTGAACCTTATTTGAGTCCCCACTGTGATCCCACCAGGTTGAGGCCTCCAAGGAGGACGCCTCTTACTCATCCTTGTGTTCCTGGCATCACCGGGCCTAGACCTGACACACATGCCAAGCCGAATAAAGTCACCTTAAAACAGGCACACAAAACCCAATGTGACCAGCAGAGCAGAAGGAAGAAAGCAACCTGAAATCCTAGACAGAAAGACCTACATGTACTTAAGCATAAGACTTAGAAGAATGGTCTGTAAACTGAGTAAATTAACTGCAGTCACCTGGGCTGTGACCTTTAGTGTCCTTTAAAATGTTAATAAGTCAGTTAAACAAAGTTCAGTTGCTTTTATCTTCAACCCTTCAGAGACACAGCCTTGGAGGGAATGTCTCTGAAATGTAGGAGAGCGGCCAAAGCACTCTCTAAGCCAAGCCTCCTGAAGTCCAACTGAAGGACAGCCAAACTCTACCTCTGCATTTACAACACCCAAAATGTAAAATTTTAAATGCTGAAGTTGGCTTAATAATTCCTTTCAAAGTATTTTCGCATTAAAAAAGATAGATTAAGAGAAGGAAAGTCCTATTTCTATCTTCCTCAAAAAGCTGCAAATGCATCATGTAAACAATATTGAGCACTCCATACGTCCTGGGTCTTTCGAGCTGAAGAATCCACAAATGGTGCTAAGAGCTCCCACAGAAATCTCGGCAGGAATCACAGAGGAGGCAGTGTGGCTCCACGTCCCTGTCTCTCTAACACTGCTCGTCCTCACCTGCCTTCTGCCCTCCAGGGCTCGGCCATGAAGCGCTCCCACGCCAACCTGCCAGCCTGCTTGTTTACATCTCGGCCACTCTGATGCGGTCTTTGTGGCTAAGCCTCAAAAACAAAGACAAGGGCTTGAGACCAAATATGATGTGCAACATACACCTCACCCTGTTCCTTGGAGCCTCGCCCTCGGGCTGGAGGTGTGTAACAGGGTGAGGAAGGGGGGGGGGGGGGGCCGCTGGGTAGCGTGCTGGGTAGCGCACAGGCTTCTGACTGGCTTTTATAGCTCACGCAGCCTCCCGATGAGGCCTCAGGCTAGCCTCCACACTTCAAGGCTTAGTTCAAACTTGCCCTCACTCTCCCACTGTCCACACTGGAGAGGCAGCTGGGAAGAGTGTGAGCAGGGTCTGGGTGATCAGCTGTTTGACATGAAGCAGTTTCCTGCTTCCTCATCTGTAAAGTGAGGACAAAAATGCTTGCCTTCTTTCGCTGCAAATAAACATGGAAGCACTCTGTGAGGTTCCCTGACAGCTCTCCCATGCCACCCACCTCTCCTCTAACTGGATCCTAGATGCTCCATGACTAAAAGCAAACTGCTGCAAGAGACCTCCTACGTTTTCTATCTAATGTTTGGACCCACAAAAGGGGTTCAGAAAGTAACCAATGAGGCCATGCCTCTTTTTTTAATTTCCAACATCTTAGAGTTAACTAAAACATACAGGAAAAGATTTGAGAACTTAAGAAAGAGCATGAGCGCCCTTCAGATCATACCTATAACAAGCGAGCAGTCTTTTCTTTCTTTCTTTCTTTCTTTTTTTTTTTTTTTAAGATTTTACTTATTTATTTGAGAGAGAAAGAGAGACAGGGCACAGCAGCGGGGAGGAGGCAAAGGGAGAGGGAGAAGCAAACACCACTGAGCAGAGAGCCTAATGTGGGGCTCGAACCCAGGACCCTGAGATCATGACCTGAGCCTAAGGGAGATGCTTAACTGACAGAGCCACCCAGGCTACCCCACAAATGAGCGGTCTTATAGAAATGCATGTGATTGCTTCCTGAACGTGGTCTCTACATTTATAAAATTCCTAGCTCTTAGGAATTGCAGTCGCACAAAGGAAAAGGTCTAAATAGAATATAGACTGATCTGATACAACAAAACCATTTGTGAGAGAGGGGGAGAAGGGAACGGCATGGTAAGCAAGGGCCTGTGTCACGTACACCCCTAAGGACACTCATCAAAGCTGTGACAGCCTGACAAGCAATACAGTCAGCACTGCTGGCACGAAAGTCTATAAACCGTCCAGTGCATCTTTACAGCTCCATTGTCAGGAGTTCAGGACCCAGTTTCTACCTCTCCCTGCCCAAGTGAAAACAATTAGGGATCACCTCATTCCGGACAGAAGTCTCTCTCAGTTTCAAGTCTGGACAAGAAGATAGCTAGGCTGACATCATTTGGGCAAGGTCTGTCACTCTTCCCAGTCTTCTCATCCTGTATCCTGCCTCCCACACCTATTAAAAGGGAAGATCTGAGAGCAGTCATTTATGTGGCCGCCCAACAAACCCAAATCCTTTGACACACCCATTCACACTAACAGGAGGCCCAAACTCCAGACAGACACAGCCACTGTCAGCTTTTTAACTGCAAAATTAAATGTTTTCACCCCTCTTAAAATAGTTGCAAGCATCACAAGCAGGTGGGGAGTTCAGCAGGCTGGCAGGGGGAGGA
Organism: Mustela nigripes; assembly: GCF_022355385.1. Lineage (NCBI taxonomy): Eukaryota > Metazoa > Chordata > Mammalia > Carnivora > Mustelidae > Mustela > Mustela nigripes. The sequence goes on along the minus strand of NC_081561.1, from coordinate 87,470,251 downwards.
GGGGGTTGAAGTCAAACAAGGCTTCCTAGATGAAATCTAAGGTGGGCACTTGGTCACATTCAGCCTCATCCCCTGGTTTTCAGAGCAAATTCTCCTCAGGGTATGAAATTTCTGCCTAGAAGATCCTCAACTCCAGCTTCCTGGAGGGCCGAGATTGGTCAATGAGCACAGAGACTCTGGAGCGAACCAGCCTGGATTTGACTCTCAGCTCTGCAACTTAGTAGTTTTAGGATCTTTGGCAAGTCACTGGACTTCCCTGTGCTTGTCTTCTTAACGTGCAAAAATAAAAGTAACTTAACTCAAAGGGCTGCCATGTGGATTAACGGGGTTATTAAGGCAGTTCACACAGAGCCTGGCACAGAACAGCCACCATTTAAACATAAGCAATTGTTATGAAAAGCCCTATCACTTTATATTATTTGATGTAAAAACCAAAGAACTTTGAAATCATTTAATGCAAACCTACAAGCAAGAAATGACCATCCACCTTTCCCCATACATAAATAAGTGCCAGAAATGCACTTCTTCCCCACAACAGAGCAGGGTGGCATGCAAAAAAAATTCACTCAGTATTTACTGACAAATTTTAAAGAAATAGATGCAAAATTTTCTTCGAGGCCCTTAAAGATGTTCTACTGCACATCAAACAAATAAGTACCTTGCTATTTTTTCAACCTAAGCAATCTTTTCCAAGCTTGGGTAACAGGGTTTCATAAAGCATGGCTGCATTTGATTCATAGGATGTATCCCTGAAGAACTCACATAATTCAGAACTGATTATCCCACGTCTGGAGGAAGGGTGTGAGGAATGCATTCTCAGAACACATAAATCTACAGTCACTGTGTTATATTTTTCTTTACTGTTGCTTTTTAATATCAGCATTATCTCTAGCATTTCTCAGTTGTAGCTCATAAATTGATAGCATGGCATATCATCCTGTTTTTTTATCACATTTCTGTTCAAAAGTTACTGATTTGCAAGATTTTTTCAGCACCAGTACTGGTACACCTGGATATTCTGCAAGATAAAGACTTAAATTATAATACCTAATTTTAAAATAATAATGCAAATGTCACCAAAATCCTTAAAGAAGTTCTATAAACAACAAAGAGTTCAAATAATATTGCCAAGGGTTAGTAGGTATTTCTCTTTACAAGAAAAGGTGATGCCAGTGGGTATCAAAGCATTTTTACAATCCAGTTGACCTGCCAGCTTTGAAAATATGACATAGCTTGATGCACAATTTGGGGGAATGTATCCACTGAAATTCTGCACATCCTGTGAAGCTTTTATTAATAGTATTTGTGTCATTACTTGAAATTTGCATAATTTAATTTGCATATAATGGGATCACACTGTATTAGGAAATAAATTAGCTGCCTTTTCTTTTGCTTGGAGATTTTTTTTGATCCTGAGGATGCTGGATCAGAGAGAACCACACATCACCCTAGCATTACATGTACTGCCTGCACTGACCCTGAAGAACAGGTAAGTTCCAGAGCTTTCAGAACCAAATCACAGTATCATAAACAGGGAACACAGCTCCAGATTAAGTATGTGTGCATTTGCATAAGTCTACGCGTATCTGTATGTAACTGCAGAAAAACTACCCAATTGTTGAACTATTCCATTTCTTTTAGTATTGAGGTATAACTGACATGCAATGTTTTTATTAGTTTCAAGTGCACAACGCACTGATTCAACAATTCTATACATTAATTGGTGAGCACCAGGTAAGTGCGGTCACCATCTGTCACCATACAAAATTACCACAGCATTACAGACTATGCTGTACTTTTCATCTCCATGACCTATTTTAGAACTGGAAATTTGTACTTCTTAATCCCCTTTATCTATTATGCCATCCCTTCACCCACGCCCCGTATTTAACCAGTCTGTTCTCCATATTTCAGAGTCTGTTTATTCATTTTTTAGATTCCACATATAACTGAAATCAAATGGTATTTGTCTTTCTCTGATTTATTTCACTTAGCATAATACACTATAGGTCCATCCATGTTGCTGCAAATGGGAAGATCTCACCTTTTTTTAGGACTGATATTCCATGGTATGTATTAGCCACATCTTCTTTACCCATTCCTCTATGAATGAACACTTGGGTTGCTCCCATATCTTGGCTATTGTAGATAATGCTTCAATAAACATAGGGGTGCAATATCTTTTTGAACTGGTATTTTTGTTTTCTTTAGGTAAATAACCAATAGACGAATGAATAGATCATATTCGTTCTGTTTTTAATTTTTTGAGGGACCTCCATACTGTTTTGCACAGTGGCTGTATCAATTTACATCCCCACCTTTTCTCCATGTCCTTGCCAACAGCTGTCGCTCCTTGTCTTTCTGACTCTAGCCATTCTAACAGGTGTGCAGTGATATTCTCATTATGGTTTTGGTTTGCATTTCTCTGATGATTAGTGATGTTGAACATCTTTTCATGTGTCTGTTGGCCACCTATATGCCTTCTTCGAAAAATGTCTATTCAGGCCCTCTGTGTATTCTTTCATTAGATTGTTGTTTTTGGTGCTGAGCTGTGTAAGTTCGTTATATATATATATATATATATATATATATATATATGAATGATATCAATCAGATGTATCATCTGCAGATATCTTCTCCCACTGAGACGATTGCCTTTTTCAACAGTCCCATTTTTAAAGACTCCGTAAAAGACGTCGGGTCATCCTTCAGTACTATACTCCAATTTTAAAGAGATTAGAACTTGATTATCTTTGTCAATGTCCTATCCTTCACCAGCATAAATGTCCAAAAGGTGGCCATAACCAAAACTCTTACATATTTTTTTTTAATATGTGATACCCATTTCCCATCTAAGTTCTAGCACAACATTTCCAAAATGATGGCCCACCTCTTCTCTCCTGGTGGACCCAAAAGGGTACCTGGAGACGAAAGAGTGGCATCGGCCTTCTCCCCTTACCTCTAGATTCTAATGTGGTTCAAGGCAGGCCACCTCATAATGTGCCACTTTGGCATGCAAATTATTTTGAGCTTAAGATAACCAAGGCACAACAGACTCAAGAAGAGCTTTTTACCTCTCCAACTTATCTTTAAAAAAAAAAAAAAAATTAGAACCCAGTCTGTACCAGGAGGAGAGCTATTACTAAAGATAACTTTTTTTTTTTTTACATAAGAAAGACCTCTCTGCAGGGTAAACATTCATTTACCAAATACTTGTTCTTCTCATTTTCTTAAATTGTTTTCCTCCCCTCTGAAGTCCCAGACTCCTACACCTTCCTCTCTTTAGCTTGGGGTGGCATATAAACTTCGATTGCCTGACTGCAAGAGAGCCTCTCCCGTCTTTGTGGGGCTCCCAAACATATGTCATTAAACTGGTTTTTCTCCTGTTAATCTGTCTTATATAAAATTAGTTATTAGGCCAACCAAAGAACCTGGAAGGGGAGAAGGGAAAAGTTTTCCTCCCCTATAATTTCCAGTGGCCTCAGCTGAAAAGACAAATGGCTTTACCTCCTCCCTAGTCTGTCGAATAGGTAAAAACATACGGCTGCATGATAAACTGGAAACATAGGTCATCTACAGACTAGGCACCTGTCAGAGAATAAAACCCGTAACTCATTGCTGTTCGGTATTTTCCAAAAGTTCAACTGAGAGAAACAATTTTTAAGAAGGATTTCATAGGTGATGTCCACACACTCTAGATCAGAGTTCCCGTGGGGCACTTTGGCCTGTAGTATGACTTTTTAAACCCACACAGGGCTTTTTGTAATAGAAGATGAACCCAAATGCCTGTTAAGTGCATCTCGTCCTCTCCAGGTCATCCAGGCCTCCACTCCAGCCCCATTCACACTTACTCACTCCAGGACTCTGGAGGTATCTACATATGTGACTCCTGTGCTAGAGAAAAGCTATCCCTCAGCTAAGCTAGGTGTCACAGAGTTGGTTACCTAGACGATATTATTTCATTCTCTGGACAGACTGCTTTTAATGACACATGCAAGCCTAATAAATGTATTTTATTTATAAAAGGACACTGTTGTGGACATTGCTTAGTATTATTTGACAATGTTTCATAAACAGCTAAGTGAATGTTTTTGTTTTTTAACCTGATGGACACTATAAAGTATAGCACTGCTTCTGTTTGCTTCTTCCCTCTGTGTGCAAGAAATATGAAAGCCCTATTTATGACCTACCTCTTGCAATGACTCAGGATATCTATTATCTTCCTAATAATACTCCTAGTATGAATATTCTCATTTATGATCTATCTCATAGTGTTACCTGTATTTTTGAAAAACACTGTATTTTACAGTGAAGGAGAGTATAAATGATCACAAAGAAAAAACCCATTCGCCATCTCTCTCCTAACTTTCCAATCAGTTTTGCCTAGTAGATATTAAAATCTGTACTTGATGGGTGTCAAGGCACTCCCTCCCCTCCTCATTTTTCAAAGGCAACCAGAGAAGAGTATGAAGGAAGAGGGAAGGCCAGATGACCCAGGGATCCCACAAACACAGCACCTTTCAGGAGGGTCACCCTCTCTCCCATGCCCCGGGCTCTACTCCTCAGAGAGGCACCTTGCGGACAAGCCAAGTGCTCTCCATCCTTGAACTACTCACCTCATCCACTGCTCACCCCTCCTCTCCCTCCCCTTGGCTCAGCTCCTCACCCTCAGACTTTACTATTCACACCCAGGTCTCCACATATTTTTCTCTCACCTGGTTTCTCTGTCAGCATTTATCTTCTCTCACATACAGCCTGGACTGCTCCTTTCACTCTATTCTGACAGCCAACCCAGCCCTCAGTCCACCTGGTCCATGCAGGTGCCTCTCCCCCTACCTCCCCCTACCTGCTCCCAGACTCACTGGTGAAACTGAGACAATAGTGAAACGGACTCAGGTTGCTCCCAACTCTATCCTGCCTTGTCTTCTGTCAAAGGTCCTCTCCTTGGCTCTAACCAAGGCCAGACTTCTCAGGGTGCTATCGTCCTCAGGTGGGACCAGTCTTGTCTTCACTTAGCTCTTCTCAAGACCACTACCTTCACCTATTCTCCTCCCTCACCTATCAAACCTGGAATTCATGTCCTACAAATATGAAAAGTAGAGTCTCATATTTACCTCAGAGACTAGATCTATGAGGAAAGGCAGACAAATAGCAATGAACTGAGAAATGACACGTGATTAAGAAGTGGCCACATAATCTGAATCTACACCTGGATCACATCACCAATGATAATGACAGGAGTCCAGGAAATTTCATCATCCTAGGTTGACTACTTAAGAAATGTCAATGTAGGGGATGCCTGGATGGCTCAGTCAACTGAGTGTCCCACTCTTGATTTCAGTTCAGGCTGTGGTCTTGGGGTGGTGGGACTGAGGCTGCACCCTCAGTGGGGAGTCTGCTTCTCTCCTTCTCCCTCTCCCCACCCTCCCCCCATACCCACTCTTTCTATATACAAAATAAAGAAAGATTATTGAAGCTATCTAGTCTTTATCAGGGGCATTAGCAATTATAATGGCAACTTGCTTTAATAAGAAAAAATTATATTCATTGACAATGAATATAATGACAGCTACATGTACTCATATATAAAAACTATAAATTTATAACAGATGCCCACTGAAATAAGGCACATGCACTCACATATGTGCATGAGTTTATCTATGAAGAACTATAGATGTAACTTTCTCTTTGTAAGTTTAGACACATGTACACATGTCCATGTGCATATGTCTGTCTACATGCTATTTCCACAGTGAAAAACAAACAAACAAAAAAGCCCTTCCATTTTACTTTCACTTGCTCTAGTGCAGAAAACCCAAAATGCAATTTCATAGGAAAACTGCTTATGTTCTTATATATTTAAAACAGAAAACTGTGAGACAACTAGAAAGACAAGGGCCTTCAACCTATTATAAACCCAAACTAGTCCTTGAAAGGGAAAGATGGTTTTGCTAACCAGGTTCCTTAACAATTAAGTTTTAACTTCCTAATCCACTGTGAACCCCAGTCATTTCTGGCCTTGTTCACAATTGCTGCTAAACAACTGTTTACTTTATGGGTTTTCTTTCAGGTGTAATTCTTTGAAGGTTGGCCAACTCAGCATTCGCATCTGCAGCACTCTGTCATCACCGTTCAGAATTCTGACCACATTCTCAAAGACCCTCATCAGCCCCTGCCTCCCTGGCTGGCATCAATGCTACATAGGTGCACATCTTCTCCTGGCAGGGACACAGGAGTCTGAAGCTTGCCAGTCTAGCAGGTTTATTTCATCTTTTTTCAGATGCTGGAGTAAAAGAGAATGATGAAAAATACACACAAATGAGTATTTGGAAATGGGAAATATTGATAACACTCTGTGCACAGATGTGATGACATCAGTATTTCCAGTTTCCTTTTTCCTGCTCCTGGAATGAACCAGGGAACATCAATACAGTAAATGACAACCCTGAATACCTTCAACATCACAATTGATCATGAAAATAGTAAAAGTCTGTCATCTGCAAATATTACGGATTTGAAGCCAGATTTTTTAAATGAGCATGTGCTGACAGTCTTAATTCACTAGGTCTGACACACCAAAATCCTCTGAATCATTAAATAAAGACATCAAATACAATACAATGTGAGTACTCAACTGTAGGTCACTAGAGATCTGGATTCTGGAAAAAAAAAGTATAATAGTTTTATTCCTAAAATGCTTAAAAAATTCAAACTATAAAGATAAATTTCACATAGGAGACATCTCAAAATGATCTGGTTTCTGAGTAAGTCAAGTTTTCTTAGCAGGTTTACTGTACATAACTGCCTAACGAAAGAGCCTTCAAATTTTCCAGGATACTAAATCAACACACATTTGGGCAAATGTATGATGTCATCTAACAAGGACCCTGTTCTAGGAGATGTGATGAAAATGCCAGGGTTTGTCTTAGAGTTAAACACTTACAATGGAAGAAAGGAAATACTAGCAGCTCTCAAAAATCACCTAAGTATGACTACCCTGCTAATCACTGCACATCAATTCAAATTGTGTTTCTGAACACCTGTTATGTGGCCAGTGCAGAGTTTAGCACAGGAGATGTCAAGTGGTGAACAAGACCATAAGCCACACTTCAGTATTTTATTTTTGTTGAAAACTAAACACTTTAAAAAATATAAGGTGGAAACTCTGAAAACCAGATTCCCTCTCCTCACAGGACATGCTGTTATTACTATCACTGTTGTTTTGTTTTGGTTTGGTTTGGGTTTTTTTGGTCATGTGCAGCTACTGAAGTCTCTGCTCAGTTAGTTTAGTGGTAACTGAGGTAATAACTGAGTCTCCCACCCTTCACCAAGGGGGCTGAGTGTGTGCTGGGACACGCCTTCAATGTTTCAACAGTTCACAACCGTCTCAGCCATTACTTGCTGCTAGTACAGAGCCTCAAGGCCAGAGGTGAGAACTGAAGCCCGCTTCCAGTATTTCCTGGGCCTGCATACACCCCTGCCCATGGGCACAGTCTTCTAGAGCACTGGAATATATGAATATATCAGCGATTTTCGTGAGCCACCTATGGATAACTCATTCCAAGATTTTCTTTTTAAGGTTTTTGACCAACCTGTTGTTTGCCCCAACTGGTATCACTGACACAGGCAGTTGTGATGTTAAACAGTTGCTGCTGATTGTTTTCAATAGATATCCTAAGAACAGGACTTTACCACTGGCAATCTTTGAGCCAGGTCAAATAAAGACAAGCCCTATAAATGAGCCTTTAGTGGGGAGCTTCCAGACAAGTAAATAGTGACAACAGTCTGGAGCTCGGGCTTTTGGGGAAGTTCCAAACCTGTTCTTACCCCTCCAATGACTTCTAGGCTACTTGTTTAAAGCTACCATGGAGCCAGGGAGAGGGAGTGGGAATAAAGCAAGTTAAAACACAAAATTCACTGTTCTTACTCTGATTCAGTCCTTTTCCTTGAATATACACTCCAAGGATTACTACAAGCCTATGGTTAACAACCAGAGTTCTGAAAAAGTTGGGTTTAATCATTTTCACCTTTGTTCTCATTGCTTTTATGGAGAAGCAGATTTCTTGAGGTTCTTACCCTACCATTACATAAGTGCTTCTTAATATAAACTTAAGTTTATACACATACTTTGTTACAGAAAAATACAACAGAATAATCAATAAAAGACAATACTTGGTCTTAGAAGCAAATTCTGGGTAAGAATTGAACAGAAATCAAGAAAAGTTGTATAATTTCTGACTACTATTTTTTAATAGCTGGTAAATACAAGTTACTATGATACTGGAATTCTCTTTTAAGAGAATTTAAATGTCTTTAAATGAGACATTTAAATGATGTTTACAATATATTTGGAAATGATAGCCTCTGTATTTATTCAAACCTTAAAAAAAAAAACTGGGTGTAATGACATTAAATGTGCAAAAAGAACTGTGTTTTCAAATTTTTTTAGGGGTCACACAAGCAAAAATGTCTGACTACCACTCTGAAAAATCACACTATGATTACATCATACACACATTCAGGCAACTCAGAAACTCCCAGCCTGAAGCCCCAACTCCTCTGTGTGTGGTCAAGAAGTTCCATGATTAGGCCCTGGTCTGGCCTTCCCATCTGATCACCCAACAGGTCCAAAAGCGAAGACTCTGTTTCAGCCATGGTCTCTCATTGCGGCCGCAGCACAGAAAGCAGATTAGAGGGGAACGAGTGGGCACAGACTGCGAAAAGCTAACTACAGCCCCCACTGCCCCACACCACACCTCAAATTCACTATGTGTTTGCTTATCATTTCTTGATTGAGTATTCTTTAAGTGAAAACTAAAAAGTTTTCTTTCTTAAGTATTTTGAGACCCTTTTCTCTACTACATAAAAAAAGACACTAAGTCTTATACATAAAGAGAAAATACAAAAATATTTTGTCAACTTGTTTTAATTAATATAGGAGCTATAAATAAGCTCACATAAGCACATCTGTCTTAACCTCCAATTTAGTTTATCCTTCCTTATGTTATTTTAGTAGCTGAGACTGCTCCAAAGTGGGTAGCAAATTGAGTACATAATGGTTACATTCAATTAAACATGTTTTTATGCTTTGAATAGGGTTTAAACACATGTTTTTACTCAGACAATCCATTCTACACAAATAAACATGGAAGTTTTACATTAAAAAAAAAAAGAGCTCTTCAACTATATTTAACAACTTGGGTTTTTAACATTCTCTCAATACATTGTTTATTCTCTTAGACCTACTCTTTCCTTACTTCCAGTTAAAACCCACAGCCTACCTAGCCTCAAGCTCACACTAAATTCAAAGCTACAGGCTTCTACTGTACCTATTTTTTTATTTCTATTCTGGCTTTCACATTCTGTTATTGGCAAGAATCTGTATTGATAATGACTATAAAGCAGAAAATTCGTTCTTCCTTTTCTAATAGTGGCCACGTCAAAACCCAAAGGACAGAGAACTAAATATGCCTGGTTTAGGCTATCGGAATAAAGATAATGGTTCCATTGTTTTCCAGAATGCTTCTTAAAAATACCCAGTTCCACAGAATAGAAATAAGGCAATCTCTTCATCCATATTATATAAATATTTCCTGAGCCTACATGGGATCCTTTAATGATCTGCCCTGGGTCATCTAGCTAGTACGTGGCCTTCCCTCTTCCACTCTTACCCATACTGTACACAGATCAATAAACTGCATAAAGCCACCTTATAAGAAGAGGCAGTGACCAATAAGCTTTCTGTAATCAGATCATAAGTAGTACCATAATTTGGAACAGCATCTCATTCAAAATTACAGCACTACTTACTGTGATCTGATGACCCAAAAACTTATTCAAAATGTTCAATACTCATATTAACACTCAGACTTACCTTAAAACTAGGCATAAGGTAATCCAAATTAAAGAAGCAAGTGCTTAAACCCAGTTACGATATAAAGGTTTCCAGACCCCATCTTTGCACTCCTTAAAAACAAAGATAGAGAGGGGCTCGGTTGAGCATCTGAATCTTGATTTCAGCTCAGGTCACAATCTCAGGGTCCTGGGATCAAGGAGTCTACTTAAGGAGTCTCTCCATCTCCCTTTGCCCCCCACCTCACTCATATAGACTCTAAGATAAATAAATCCTAAAAAAATTAAAAAATGAAAGAAAAGAAAAAAAAAGACTGATAATTCTACTCTAACAGACTTGCTAAACTCAAAAAAAAGAAAAAAGGTCATGAGCAAAGGCTTACATTGTCATTAACGAGAATAAAGCAATTTTCCTTGGAAAAAATGTAAAGAAACACACCCTTCTATCCATTCTATTGGTATGCAGACTACTGCAGAAAAAACATGCAGACGTTGAGAAAGAGAAGCTCAGCCTGTCTTGCTTGATCTCTGTTTGGTTCAACAGACTGGGTCAACATACCAACTCTTGAGATTAATTAAGACTAGTATATTTAAATCATAAAATCACAGCACACGGTAACAAAATTCATTTCCCTACCCTACGCAAACCCCGAACTAAACTAAATCCTTATACTCCTTTGTTTTCCACACGCCTTTTCTGCCCTGTTAAGTTCCCTGAAAAATACACTTTCTGCTCCCTTGTATTCCCTTCAAAATAAACCTGGGAAAATGCCAGCCGGGCAATCACTCTGCTGGGATCCAAGGAGAAAAGACAAAGCCTTTGCCTGGGGGCCACACTAGTCTATTTCTGAAATGCTGCATCAGCAACCAACAAGCAAGTTACAGAATCTGTTGCAACAAGGAAAGACTTGTCAAAGGAGAGAGCATGTCTAAGTCTTACACATACCTCAGTAAAAATAAAAACTAGAGTCAAGAATCAGTCATGTCTATGTCCTGGCCCAGCAGTTTATCACATATTCACACTCAATACAACCTGCTGTAATATGACTTATTTTCAAGACGGTATTTCAAAAGATTTTCTGCTGCTAAGCAAACTCAAAGTTATAGACCCCCACTGAGATATTAAGTCAGTGATGTCATTCTAACTAGACATTCACTCCTTTTCCAATTACTTCTGTGGAACAAAGATTAATTTGATAGTACAGCCACTCTCAAAGACTCAAAACTATTTATTTCTAAACTAGAGGGGAAAAAATATATGTCATTTATAAAGTTACCAAAAATATCTGGAAATTTCTTTTTGCTATTAGACAATGTCAGAGTAAATATAATTCTACTGAAATATATATAAATACATATAAATGTATATGATTATATACTAAATGAATTCTAAATAGTATTTCCAATCTGTCAAGAGAAAAACATTTCCAATTAATTCCTTAAAAATTTTTCCAAGTCATCACATATCTCATCAAAGATTAAAAAGTTATGATAAAAAGGGATTTAGTCAAAAGTTTCAAATCTGATTATCTCAAGGACGAAGTTTACAAAGTGTTTTTAAATCAACCAAATCTCAAGAAAAATAATCATTCAATATAAACATATTGATACACTTGCATGCATACATTAATACTGACACATACCAAGCATCATATGCCTATATAACTTGTTTTGATAAAATCCATTATATAGTTTGATATATCCAAAATTCTTCAATGTAATTTTTTTTTTTAAAGATTTTATTTATTTTGACAGACAGAAATCACAGGGAGGCAGAGAGGCAGAGAGAGAGGAAAGGAAGCAGTCTCCCCGCTGAGCAGAGAGCACGATGCGGGGCTCGATCCCCAGACCCTGGGATCATGACCTGAGCCGAAGGCAGAGGCTTTAAACCACTGAGCCACCCAGGTGCCCCTCTTCAATGTAATTTAAAATGTAAAATCTAGGGACACCTGGGTGGCTCAGTCACTTAAGCATCTGCCTTCGGCTCAGGTCATGATCTCGAGGTCCTGGGATCAAGTCCCACATTGGGCCCTGTGCTAACCCTGCTTCTCCCTGTGCCTGCTGTTCTCCCTGCTTGTGCTCATTTTCTCAATCTCTCTCTGACAAATAAAATCTTTTAAATAAAATAAAATAAAAATGCAAAATCTTAAAGGGAGGTAAGAAAACAAACAGAAGCCACATGTAAGCATTTCAAATGCTTTTACAGCAACACTTAAACTCCCACTCCATAGGACCCTAGAGGCCGGTAAAGAACAAAAAGCAGAAAGGCCTGAGTGAATCAAGGTACAAACTAAGTGAGGCATGATTACAGATATAGGTGCACACACATAAATCATGCAGCACAATAGCCAAAAGCAATTCCCTATTAACAAAATGGTTAAAATCATAGTGGCATTTGCTGTTATGATGAAACCTGGGGACAAGATCATTCACAGATCCCAACAGAACAATCCCCCAGTCAGCTATCCTCACTCTGGTGAAAAGAACCCTGCCCAAGGCTTCACCACAGTCCTTCCTTATCGTGGGGTCAGAGAGCCCTTGCATAAAGTCTGAAGAGCTCCTCCCTCAAGGAGCAGGACTTGCCCTGAGAACAACAGGCATGCACTAAAGATTCTCCTGGAAAATCTACACAGCAGATCTCCTAGACCTGAATGTGTAAAGAAACTAAAGGCTCCCCGAATAAGGATTTTGGAAGAATAACATTAACTGCGAACTCAAGGAGGGGAAAGCTAAGGCCTGCCCTGGGTTCTTCAACAGATCAGAGTGTGCATTCCGCACAGTGGGAAGCAGCCCCACTACCACAAAGGTAACTAAGAACCAAAAATTCACCCAGAAAACACTACAACCCGCAAATCACGACCCAACAATTCACTTTTTCAAATAGCTCCACACTTCATTTGCAAACAGTCACAAACTATTTCATAACATCTTTATTTTCTATAGATAAGAACATTTGGGCTGAGGGGCACCTGGGTGGCTCTGACTCTTGATTTCAGCTCAGGTCATGATCTTGGGGCCTTTAGATCACTCTCTCTCTCAAATAAGTAAATAGACAGATAAATAAATAAAATCTTTAAAAACAGAACATTTGCACAGAGAAAAGTTCACTGGTCTTGCAAAATGCCAGATCTCAAGTTATGACCTATGTCTGTCAAATTTCACACTCTCTAGAACAAGAGGTGAGTTTGGGAACCTCGCTCAAATCACAGCCATGTGAGAAGCATGAGGGCTGACATCAGCATGATGCATGGGGGTGTAAATAAATTTTGGTTTGACTCAAAACTGTATCTTCATCTTACTAACATAACAAATGTAATTTCAATCCAAGTGCCACAAAACTGTATCTTCATCTTACTAACATACAAATTAATTTCAATCCAAGTGCCACAATGAGAAAAATGAGAACTTTCTTGTGATTTAGCATTTAAGTGTGTTATCACAAAGAACTTAAGGGCAATTTAGCCTTAAGAGGACTGAGTTTGCAGCTTTATTCTTGAGAAGAGGTGATAAGTAACTAATGGATAGATAACCTTTATCTACAAGTTTCAAAGTCCTAAGCAGCTAGAATAAAAACTGCAAGGGATTTTAGAAATGTGCAAGACATGACAGATATTGAGCACTGCAGCCCAGCTGTCAACCGACAACAGCAGTCAGGGAAGTAAAGGGTCAGGGAAGGCAGTAGGAACTGCAACCAATTCTGTGAAAACAGACCTCAAAAATTAAATACAAAAAGGAAACAGAACCTCACTACCATAAGAGCACTGCTGTGCACTGATATCCAAGTGATTAACCTTATGCCAGGCCCACACTGCTTTTCCTGAGAGTACTGTCAAAACAGGCTCCTTCCCTCAAACTCCCTACCTTTCTCTCAAGTTCTCTCTCTATATGGATGTTCTGTGATCATACAAAACCGTAACATTTCTAACCAGCAAGGACACCTGAAATAAGACAAAAGATAAACAATAAACCAGGGAAAATGTACATCAAAAAAGTATCCTGAATATATAAAAACTAGGTGCAAATCAGTAAGAACACAAATAGTAAAATGAACAAAAAACACAAAGGGGAAAACACCACAAATGAGTGGTATACATATAAAGGCACTCACTCAGTGACAATCCACCAAATGCAAATAAAAATAACAATGAGATGTAATTTTTCACCTATCTGATGGGTGGAGATGAAAATGATCATCAAAACCCAAAATCCATGCTGAGGACTGTGAAGAAAGGTGCACCCCAGGGGTCGCAAACTGGTAAACCCTTTCTAGAGGGCAGTTTGGCGCTTTGTCTCAAAGCCTTAAAAACCACATGCCTTGGGCTCCTGGGTGGCTCAGTTGGTCATGATCCCAGGGTCCCAGGATGGTCCCACATTGGGCTCCCTATTCAGCAGGGAGTCTGCTCCCTCTCCCTCTGCCTGCAGCTCGCCTTGCTTGTGCTCCCCGCTCCCCCACTCTCAAATAAATAAATAAAATCTTAAAAAAAGAAAAAAAAAAGCCTCATGACCAGTGATCCCACATCTAGGACTTTAGCCTAGAGAAGATAATCACACCCTAGTCATGAACTACAGTCCATTAAATACAGTGTCAGTTCAAATGTTCACAAGCCCCACAATTCCAAGACCAGGAAATCCTTCCATCATAAAGAGAAGGAATCAGACAAACATGAATGGAAAATGCATGAACAAAGTGCTTCCTTGGTCAAGTGTTTTGTTTCCCAAATTTAATTTTAGTTTAAGTACCCAAATGATAAGCATAAGGCCTTTTTAAAATAATTTAAATAGCCCTCTTGCTTCTTTGATGTTTTTATACTGCATTTAAGTCCTCTACTTAAAGTGTGTTCATTATTTATACACATGCATGGGTGTCCATCAAGATGGGCCCGATACCACACAGAATCAAACTGTGGCATCTGGGTCCGCCACGTCTCCGTAACCCAAACACGCCTCTTCTGCAAAAAGGGAGAGAGGCAATATCTGGAGCTTAGTATCCTCTTCCTCAAGTGCAGACTGCCCACTGCTGGGTGCTTAGCTGGCTCCTAGAGAGCACTCAATAAAGGTCATTTGTGGGAGGGCCTAGGTGGCTCAGTGGGTTAAAGCCTCTGCCTTCGGCTCAGGTCATGATCCCAGGGTCCTGGGATGGAGCCCCACATTGGGCTCTCTGCTCAGTGGGGAGCCTGCTTCCTCCTCTCTCTCTGCCTGCCTCTCTGCCTACTTGTGATCTCTGTCAAATGAATAAATAAATAATCTTAAAAAATAATAATAAAATAAAGGGCAGTTGTGGCATCACCACTGTTCCAACTGCTGCTGGAAGCAGCTTCTTCTCCTTTCTGTGGATTCTATGGGTTCTGCAGCCCCAGCACAACTTGTACCCAGGAATTTTGGAAGCAATCTGGAAGCAAGACATTATCTGCAGACCTAACACTAAAGGTGGCACCATACCAACACAAGGCCAACAGCACTGCAACATGTGAGCACCACCATGAAGAACAGGTCTGAGGGGCTGGAAACCACCTGGAGTCATTCTTGGAGTGGCCCCCCATGTTAGATATTCACATTTCTATTTCTCAAGGCCAGGCTCTCTCTGTGGCTCCCGGCAGCACTGAGTGGGTTCAGTAACAACCATCACAAACCAACCCCAGCTCAGCCTCTCAGATTACAAACTGCACACGCTACCAATCAGAAATAGCCAGAACCTGATTCTGTATATTCCCCAGTGTCCATTTCTGCAGACACTGAGCTTCGTCAGGAACTGAAACACAACAAGTAATGAATCAATTTAAGAAGCTGTATTAGAGTTCTGGAGCACCTGGGTGGCTCAGTGGGTTAAGTGGGTTAAAGCCTCAGCCTTCAGCTCAGGTCATGATCCCAGGGTCCTGGGGTGGGCCCCCCACCACCACCACCAATCAGACTCTCTGCTCAGCAGGGAGCCTGCTTCCCTTCCTCTCTCTCTGCCTGCCTCTCTGCCTACTTGTGATCTCTGTCAAATAAATAAATAAAATCTTAAAAAGAAAAAAAAGTTGTATTAGAGTTCTACTAAATATTATACTGAAAAAAACATTCCAGAGTGCTCATTTAGAAATCTTAAAGAGTTTGTGATTGGGTTTCAACATCAGTGTCAAAAGACTCTCCTGAGATGCTTTTATAACTTGAAAGGACATGATCTGAAGTATCATCAAACTTATGCTTATCCCTAGGGAAAAATCTACATTTTAAATCTGGCAAATAGGTTCCTTACCTATATAAGCAATTTGATACCTGTTAACTTTTGCCTAAACTTACCCTTTTTCTCAGTTTTTTAAAGGCATATGCTTTAAGACCATCTATTTCTAATAAATTTCCAACAAGTAAAAATTAGAAATCCGGAATTATGACACTGTCTTTTGCAACCCAACTACCTGTAATAGTTATTAGGGGGGTAATGTGATCTGAACTGCAAAATATTTTGAAGAGATCAAGAATGGGCCACTGTAGCCTAAAAATTATTTTCAGCTGAAGGCACTTGAGTTCCTGCAATCTCTTATCTGCCTAAATGCAGAGCCTCACAAAAGAACTGATTTAAGTCTCCTCCTAGGAGCAATCAAGGAAGACTGACTCCTACCAGAGAAAAGTCTCCACACACAACTAAGCAGACATTGTCACAAAACTATCATCTCCCTATATTTTCTAAGGGCCCATTTATCTTTCCAGAAAGCTATTTCTTTTCCTAAGTTGTCCATCTTCCTTTCTCGTTCTCTTATTAAGAAGTCATCTGTTTTCCCCTGTCTTTTCCCCTCCTCTTCTCCTGTGAAGGTGGTATATAAGCCACAAATTCTAACCCCCACCCCCACTTTGAGTTGAATTCTTTTCCTGTGATAAATCCATCTTTTCTCTTATTAATTTATCTTTTGTTGGCTTAATTTCCAGACCCCAATCATTACACCTAAGAGAATGGAGGAAAATCTTTTCCTCCTGACAATTTAAATCTACTGATCACATATGAGTATTTACGAAAATCATGCTAACCTTATTAATTGCAGTCAAAGCAATTATATGATTAACATTTTATACTTCCTCTTTAAGTCTTCCTCTTTTCTTTAAACTTCCTCTGAATCTGCTTCTAACTCTTAGATTGTTTTCAGGTATTATCCTTATAATTTAGCAGAAAGAATTTGTGTCCCTTTTCTACTTCTAATAAATCAGGACATATAATAATTAAGCATTAGAAACACTACCCTTTGCCATTTATAAAAACACTCTAGTACAATCAAGCTGAAACATCTGTTGATTAAATAAAGCAAATTGCTATTTCACCAACCACTGAGAACTGGAAGCTTTCTCAAATATACAGAATTAAGACACACACACATATATATACAAAGTTACTTCGTACAAAACAATGAGAGCCACACCCAACCAGAGTTTTAAAACTGATCCAATGATGATAAAAATAGAATGACAAGCCAAGAAAATTAATCCATCCTGGCACAGATATATATATACATTTCCTACAGGGTATGAAAAATAAATCATAGGGACAACTCTCCCTCCAGAGAAAACCCTTTCTGCTCAGATGGCCCCAACCACACCATCAGCAGTTGGTTCTCTTAAGTTAACCTCAAGTAGCTAACCTTCCATGGCTGATAAAGTACAGGGATGCAGGTGCCCACAATGAAGACAGACTCTCGACACAGCAACCTTGGGTACTGTGCCCACTGCTTTACTGAAAAACCAAAATCAAAGGTCCATGGCAGGCTGGGCCAATAATCCTTGACTAGTTGTATCAAAATTGCTAAAATACCACTCTATTGAAATTACAACTTTATCAGCTTGTTAGCAACCAATGATGGCAAACCAAATAAATGAACATGTGCCCTTTTGCAGGTATAGTTGATCATGTATGTGTCTGCTTACAAACTTCCACGATGGTCCTTTCCTGGCTACAAAACATCCAGATTTGACTGTCAGGCCCCATTCCCTTTCTAGCCTCCTGTCCTACCACTGCACCTAAGACCAGTCACAAATTCCTGGCAACAACCAGAACTTAAGTCTCTTTCTTTGCTTTCAGAGCTAACTGCTTCTCTTCCAGCAGGGCTCAGCTCAAACATCCTCTCCTCCAGGAAACATCATTTTCTCCACTGGGCCTCCATAGCACATTATCATACCTCATGGTGCTCACATGTCTCTGTCCCAACATCACTATGAGCCTGTAGGAATGTAGATTCTGATGCGTTCAACTATAATTCAACATTAAACTTCCAATCATAGAAGAGACAATAGGCACATAATAAATATTTAGAAAAATGGGTATACACAGATGAACAAACAAAACAAGGAATAAGCAAACAAATAAACACTCGAACTGATGAACGTTCTAGTTGAGGACTGGAGAGAGGGGATATTAATACTATTATGTTAGTAATATTAAGCACTGACCGATCCCCAAAGAATACCCTGAGCTCCCTACCTCCTTTCAGCTACTCTTCAACTCCACATGTTTATTTCACTTCTCCATAGCATAGTAATACAATTTCATCTCTTTCTGTTTTTTAAAGGTTTATTTATTTGTGGGGTTGGGGAGAGAGAGGGAGAGAGAATCTCCAGCAGACTCCTCACTGAGCGCAGAGTCTGACATGGGCTCAATCTCATGACCCATGAGATCATGACCCATGAGATCACAACCTGAGCTGAAACCAAGAGTCAGAGTTAACTGGCTAGCCACCCAGGGGGCCCCATAATTCCCATCTTTAATCCAAATTTTTATCACCTCAGAAGCTCTGGCTCTTTATTTCTAAGCTACCCATGTGTAGTGTACATGTAATAACCTATATGTACTGGTTTCTATAAAGGCTCCCAAGTAGACCATAAGCCCCTTGGAGCCACTTCTTTTGTCCTTGTAATCCCAGAGCCCAACACAGTGCCTGACAAATAGCAGGCCCTCAATAAGTGAAGAAAGGAGGACATAACAATTGTCACATTTTGCTTTGCACTTTTTTTCTTTTCTGTTAAATCATCTGATTTTTCCAGGTAAACTTTAATCAGAGAGAGATGATGAGGAAGAACAGATCACTTGTAATCAATTCAGGGCTTGAATAACAACCTGTATGAAATCAGTCTTTTCTCATATGCTCAAAGACCCTTCACCACCTTATTGTCTCCTGGTATCTGTTCTCAACGTAGAATAATTTTAAAAGTCTTGTAATTGAATAAAGTTGAACCAATCACAAAACTTACAAAGCTATTACGGATAGTGCCATATCTGCCAGGCTCTGAGCCAAGATCTTTAATATAGTTTTTCTTCATCTTCACTCTAAAGGATTGTGTTTGGAAAAAGAAGTCTGAGAAAGGTTACATAACTTGCCCCAAGTCACTCTGCTAGTAAACTGGGGCACCTAGGTTTGCACCCATGCCTGTTCAGACCACACGCTTACTAAAACTTTAAAAATTTTAGGCCTTATTTCTTAAGATTAGAATAATGGTGCAGACAGAATTTCAAAAGCCTATGTTTTCACCTTCATTATTACCAACTGCTAAAATACCACTCACCACTACTGGATATCTTACTGAATCCTTGTTAGCCACCAAATCACTAAAGAGCACAGAAGTCCCCAAAACAAATAAATGCAGCTTTGGAAAGTCCCCTCAAGTGTGGTAGCATCCTCTCCTGGCTCTTGATCCTACTGGGGCCCTCTTACTGCTGAGAGGGTCAGGGATACCAGCAATTCTCCCGCATGCCTTTAAAGCAACAGTCCCTAGAGACTAGTGAGGCTATGGGGAAAGGACACACTGACCACAGCGGGATCAAACTGCTCTAAGTTTTCTATGAGACAATGTGTCACCATGTATTAAGCAATTTTTTTTAAAAATGCCTATCCTTTGATACAGCAAGTCCAGAGGTAATTGGGTAATGCCTACAGATGTATAAATAAGAAACTAAAGGTCAGATAACAGTAGAATGATCAAATTATCCAAGATGCAAACATATGATGGCATGTTATGCAGTCATTAAAATGGTGATGTACCGGTGTATTTATTACTCTGCCAAAATGTCTACAAAATACTGCATATGTAAAACACAGATTATAAAATATATAATCCTTTTTGAAAACTGTATACATATTTTTGAAGTCTGTAAGAGAAAAAATTAAAAATGTCCAAGAATATGCATCCAAATGTTAACAATGGTGATCTCAGTGGTAAGAGGATGTGCTTGACTAGAAGGGCAAAGAGAACTTCACCAATCTTCTTCATTTTTTAATGGCCATTTTATTACTGTTAAATAATGAAATAACAAAACACTTTTACTTAAATCAATCCCTTAAAAATGCCAAAAACCTCACAAAATCAGTCAGAACAGGTTTTTTTCCTCCTTAAGTTTTCCTTTTGATGCCTTCAAGTCTTTTAAATTGTTCATAGCTAAGCCCAGGGTAAATTCATAGGAGGATTAAGCTTCAAGAGTCTTCCCAGTTTTATCTCCTGTTTTCAATTCTCTATGGAATGATATATATTCTTGGACTTGCAGGAAAGCTGACATTGAAGGTTTAGTTTCTAGAATTTAAACTCAGGTCCTCTAACAAGAAGGAAAGAGTAAGGACTGTGCGCAAAACTCCATTAGCAGAACACAGAATGCTTCTTAAAAGTGCACAAGATGAATCTTTGATGGATGAGGCAATATTTTCTACCAATCCCCCATTACAAAGGTGGATTTTAAAAGGCAAGGTCCAAAAGTAGAAGATATTTTTAAAGACCTGACAAAAGTAACTTCTAAATAAGGCAAGAAAATGTCTTCCAATATGACAACCGCACTCAACATATCTTAGACTTGCAATTAATACTCCTTGATTTGAAAATAAACATCAGGCAAACACTCATTTTTCTTCTGAAAAATGTAATTTATTTTTTGTGTGAATTTTTTTAAAGATTTTATTTGACACAGAGAGAGACAGCGGAGAGAGGAAACACAAGTAGGAGGGGTGGGAGAGGGAGAAGCAGGCTTCCTACAGAGCAGGGAGCCTGATGCAGGGCTCGATCCCAGGACCCTGGGATCAGGACCTGGGCAGAAGGCAGACCCTTAACGACTGAGCCACCCAGGCACCACTAGATAATTTAAATGTAGTAAGAATTCAAGTAAGCACCTAAAAAAAGAAACTATTTGAAATATACTACAAACCTGGGGTTATACTAAACGTGTTTACTGGCCTAAGTATGCAGAAAAACACAAATCTTGTTTATAGGGTTCCAAAAACCTACTTGTAAAGATGTACGGAATTCGGAACACATTTCCCATCAAAACAATGTCAGACTGGTAGTGAACTCCCAACCTGATCCATAAAGAGGAGTGAGAACTATTCCACACCTATGTCTTAGATGAACAGCACTAGTGTTCTAAGTGAAGAAAGAGATAATGCTAGGGCAATTAAAAGAGCTTCCCTCAAAGCAGAAACCTCTCTAACTAAGAGATGCCACTTCCCAGGTCATATACCTTCTTTCTGGGGGCAACCCATGTCCAAATGACCAGTCAAGGGGGGATGGTGAGTTTAAAGGCCCTGCCTCCATGTCTCAAGGTGAGATAACTCTGCAGGACCATCCCAGCTCCAGAAGTCTCAGCTGCAACTGCAGAGCAGTTCAATTCCTCCCTCTGTTCAATCCTGCTTCCCTCACTGCCCAGCTAGCACATTTCCAGTAAAATTCCTACACATAAAATCTCTGTTTCAAAGACTATTTCCAGAATCTGCCAAATTAACACTTAGTAAGCTCATATTATAAGTCAAACAACATATATGTGTATATAAGTAATATGTCTGTAATATATGTTATAGGTCTTACTGTATATGTATGGGTAGGTATTGTAATCCCATTTTAAATATGCAGAAACTGAGTCTCAAAGAAGCCAAATGATTTGCCTGAGATCATATGGCAAATAATTTGAGGAACCAGGACAGGAATCTATGCCTACCATACAAACTAGCTCCATTTACTAGAAAGTGTTGTTGAATGGATTAAAGGCAGATTCAGCTACCCAGGGGCTCTGGTGGCAGTCAGGAATGAATGGCGTGATGAACCACCATCATCCATAAAACGGGAATTAATAAAAGGATCTGGGATCCAGGCCCACTGAAAACTAGATACTGTGATCAAGGGTTCATATTTTTTTAGGCCTTAAGCGAAAAAGCAGTGGCCTAATGGAACCAGAATTCCAGAATGAAACTGCATAGTTATAAGTGACTGCATGATTACTAGATCCTAAAAATAATGATTGGCAAATCTTGTCCACCTACAATCAAAATGCTACAGTATGTGCACAGATGTTTACTATGTAGGAATAGGATGGCACTTCATCTTTTACTCCAATTCCTACAAAAGGCTTCATAAACCAGGATCTAAAAATGTACTAAGAAATTTATTAGGCATACAAAGTCCTTGCGATTAATATTCATCTTACTCAAGATGCACAACTGCAACCAGTTCAATTTCTTCACCTACAATCCTACCATAGCTTCCCCAGCTTTCCCTAACTAGCAGTCCTCTTTTATCAAATAAGCAGCTATTTATACCTACTGACAGGCAGTGAACAACTAAGAACTAATAGTACCCTTCCCTGGTGGCCATAATGCCCAAGAACTACAAGACATAAAACAATTCTATAAACTCCAAACAAGTACAAGCTACAACTACTATTAACTTCATGAAACTGGCATGCTTGCATATGCAGATCACAATGAAGTTGCACAGTGAAAACAAACCCTTTAAAATTTTAACAGAATTCAGATTACATCCTTAGAATTATTTGATTTGCAATATTCATAACTGCAAAATCTAATGTCACAGTTAAAAAAAAATTGAATATACTTAGAAATACTAAATTGGGGTATACTTAAGTCACTTAAGCAGTCAAGCGTCTGCCTTCCGCCCAGGTCAGGATCTTGCCATCTGGGATCGAATTGTCTGGGAGTGAATCCCGTGTTGTCAGGCTCCCTGCTCAGTGCAAAGTCTGCTTCTTCCTCTCCCTCTGACCCTCCCCAACCCCACACCACTCATACGTGCTCTCTCTCAAGTAAATAATCTTTAAAAAAAAAAAAAAAAACAACAAACCAACAAAAACTGGGACCCCTGGGCAGCTCAGTCAGTTAAGTGTCTGCCTTCAGCTCAAGTCATGATCCCAGAGCCCTGGGATGGAGCCTGAGCCCCCCATTGGGCTCCCTGCTCTAATGGAAGCCTGCTGTCCCTCAGCCTCTGCTCTTCTTGCTTGTTCGCTCTCTCTCTCTCTCTCTCTCTCTGTTAAATAAATAAATAAATAAAATCTTAAAAAAAAAAAGATTGGACTCCCTGCTCAGCAGGGTGTCTGCTTCTCCCTCTCCCTCTGCTGTTCTCCCTTATTCTCTCACTCTCAATAAATAAATCTTTTTAAAAAAAAGAAATACTATACTAGTCCAACTGACGTCATTCCAAAATTCAAAAATAATTGGCCTTATTGGTTGATTCTTGAGAATCTGCATATCTATTACCCCTTCCTTTAAAATTCACCCATACCACCTCTCCCACCCCAACATTATAAAGTACAGTGTTACATGGCAGGGCGGGGGGGAGCATTTATAATTTCCTTACTTTACTTATCAGTTTTGCACACAGGAGGCCTTAGCATCCATGTTCAGGTATCAACTCCGGTGAGAAGTTCTTCAAATTAAGGTGGATCATTCACTGAGACATGATACGATGTTAGAACCAAATGTGGCATCGTAAAATACAGCTCACTGATCAAAGTTTGTACCTTCTCTAACCCTGACTATGGCAATGTTTGGCCCATTTCCTCCCTTTTTTCCCCATTCATTTCCTAAAACAAGCTCCAAATCAGAAACACACAGCTTCACACAAACATATACAGAACTGCTAAATATACCTGAGTCTGCCATTTCCAAGGAAATAATCAGGACGTCGTAACTAACTTGAAGTTTACAAAGGAGGAGATATCACCAGCCTGAGAAAAAAATTTCTCCACACCACCTTAAAGCTGTCTAATCTTTTTTTTAAAGAATTTTTTTTATTTAATTAACATGGAATGTATTATTAGTTTCAGAGATAGAGTTCTGTGAAAGTAGTCAATCTTTTGGAGAATAAGGAAACAGAGAACTTGAAGCTTCCATACAGACAAAAAAAAAAAAAAAAAAGGGCAAGCCACACCTCCACCAGACCTGGAATGCAAGCTCCTTGAGGACCAGGATGTCCTCTCTTAATTACCACTGTACCCTTTAATACTTAGAACAGTAGTGGTAACACTGTAAGTGTTTAATAGTTTTGAAAAAGTGAATGACAGCTATCACTTATTGATCACTTTCCTTGAGGAAATTTAGTAAGCACATTTGAAACATAACAAGACTTTAAACAAGAACAGCAAACTGGGCAAGAAAGTGACGCTCCAAGCCTCACCATAACCCTATGAGGGAGCCAATGTAATAATATATATAATATTTTTTCAATTTTAAAGTTGAGGAAATCAAGTCTGAGAAAGACCAACGTTCCCAAGAAGGCAGAGCTCTAAAGGGCTAAGCCACAAGTCTGTCTTCCTTTCCTCTGCCACATCAATACCAAAATGAACTGTAGAGCTTGGAAAACAAAAGAACATGGAGAAGACAGCCTGACCAAAAACTGCATTATCACACATTCAAAACCAGAATGTCTATTCCTAGAAAAAAGAAAAAACTTATTTCAATATTGCAGACACACAGCCAATGGGGCCTATGGTTCTGTTCTTAACAGGCTACACTTCAATCTCCTATGTTCAGAGCACTGTGGGGTTTTTCTAAGTGCAGGTGGCCGTTTAAAAAGTGACTGATCTGCATAAAGAATGGCTTCAAAAGCTGAAAAACTACAAGTTAAAAGCCAGATACAAAAATCCTATTCTCCCTTTATTAAATATACCTCTATTTCCTTCCCTGAAAAACCGCCTGAACAGAGGAATTCCAAGAACTGTCCAAACTGTTACACTGTTTGCCAGGCACCGTGTAACGAAAGCCATGCCTGTGCAGTGACAACGGGAACCCTGTCCACTCTTCCCTACGTGCCCCTCCAAAGGTGCATTCAGGCACTGCCTAAGATTAGTTGGCTTCCTTCTAAAACTGTGAAACAGAATCATACAGAGGTTCTTTTTTTTTTTTTTTTTTAACTCGGGTCTGAGAACGGAAGTCAAGTTCAGATTCTCTTCCTTCCTCAAGCGAGCAAGAGAATTAAAGAGCGCGCGCGCCAGCACACACACACACACACACACACACACGCACACGCCCTATAGTAAAAATGTCTCGGGGCCTCTTCACCTGTGGCAGTTGCCGCAGCAAGCCCGGATCTGCAGGGGTTTAAGGCTCTTCCTCATTCGGAAGGAAAGACGGGGAGCTGAGGGGGACACCGGGAAGAACGAACTGGTGTCTAAGTTTCCAATCGGATCCCTCTTCTCAACTTGGGCAGCTCTCTTCTTCCCCCGCCCTTCCCCCACGGCCCGGGGCACACACATGGTCCCGCCAGGACGCGCAGGGTCCGAGGGGAGCACGGCTGCCACCGAGCACCCGGGCGCCCCTCGGAGTCGGAGAAGGAGTCGGGAGTCCGAGGCGCAGCCGACCCCGGGCGCGCGACCCGGGAGCGGCAGAGACCCCAGGAAGGGGCCGAGGAATCGTTACCGCCGCCGCCAGGCGTGGGGACCGGGAAGGGGCAGCCGCCGCGGGGCGGAGAGGCGGGGTGAGCACTTCCTGACTCTCGCATTGTCCACGCACCGCCCGCGCCCCGCCACCGCGCCGTCCCCGTCGGGGAGGAAGTTGGCGCTCGCCCCGCCAGCCCCGTCTTACCGTTCTTGGCGTCGCCCGCGGCTGCAGCCCCCGCGGCGACCGCGGCGTTGGCGGCGCCAGTCCCCGCGCCTCCGGTGCCCGCC
>NC_081561.1:87426443-87444110 GCF_022355385.1 Mustela nigripes | reverse complement strand
GCCCGGCGCTCCCGCCGCCGCCGCTCCGCAGCCGGCCGCCGCCGCCAGGCCCCCCCCGGCCGCCGCGCCCGCCGCGCCCGCCGCTGCCAGGGCCCCGGCTCCATTTTCCTGCTCGTCCCCGCTGCTGTTGGCGCGCTTGTTTTTGCGGCCGCCTTTGCTGTTTTTGGGGTTGGGCATCTCGCGAGCGTCCAGGTGCCCGGCGTCAGCGAAGGCGACTCCCCGCCGCACGGCCGCTCCCGGGCCGCGCGGAGCGGGCTCCGGGAGGCAGAGAATGGAGGGCGCGGGCCGGCGGCTCCTCCGGCGCCCGTCTAGCCGCGCGGCCCGCGCCGCGCCATCCCGGCCGCCGCGCCCTCTCCGGCTTCCTGGAGCCGGCGCGCGGCCACCCGAGGCTCGCAGCCGCGCGAGCGCCGCGGGCTCGGGACGCGAGCGAGACGCTCCCGAGCCGGAGGGAAAAGGCGGGTCTCCGGCTTGTTTTGATTCGGCTCCGCTGACACGCTCTGGCCCCGCCCACGCCCGTGACGACACTGGGGATTCGGCCTGGCCGCGCCCACCAGGTGACCTCACGGCGGACTGGCCCGCCCGCGTGACGTCACGCTCGCGCTGAGCCGGCCACTTTCGAGTGACGTCATCCCGGCGCCCTCACCGCGGGCTTGCGGAGCTCCCGGGCATCTGCGAAGCGAGCTACGTGAAGTCGCCCCCTAAGCCAATCCGGGAGCGTCTCAAGTAGTTATTCCGTCGCCTCCTGACCTTCATGTGATCAAGTCTTAGAACAATATGGTCCGGAAAAATAGGCGGGTAACTAAAACAAGAAGTGCAAACAAAGGATTTCGGATTAGTAATCCATCAAAACACCTTCCCCTTCAACATCAGTTCTAGGTTCGGTAATTACAGATGCAAGATTGAGTTCCCAGACAATGGAAATGAACAGCACAGTCCCTGAATGAGAACCAGGCACAGTGTGGTGGTGAAAGTAGTTCATACAATCAGGACCCACCATCCAGGGATGAAACTAAACGTTGCCTGTGATCACGAAGCGGGTGAGGGGAATACCCAACCCCCATGGATAGGGCTGAGCTGTCCTGAAAAAGAGATGGCTGCGTTGTGAGCAGGCTAAGGTTAGAACGTGACACCTGTGAAGAGAGGCAAAGACATGAGGGCAGGAGAAAGACCCGTGGGGAGAGTTTTACATGGGCTCGCATTTCTGCAACTTTATTGTCTTTTCACAGACCAGCTCCTTCCCAAACCTCAGGTCCCAAATCAAGCGCATTTCCTTCAGGATATTATAACAGAAACACCTTCCCGGAGGAACTATCAGAAGTATCACTGTTTGTTTGTTTCATCCATCTCTCTTTAAGTTGTCAATGTACATGTTTACTTCTTTCCTATTCATCTCCTTCTTACTCACATGAAGCTCCACAGGTAGTAGATTTTATCAGTCTTGGGCACCACAGGGAACAACAGCTAGTTTGTATTTGTTGAGTGTATAAATTAGATTCTTTTTTCATGAACTATAAAGGAAAAAGTATTTTAGCTGACAATTTACAGTTTTCCCCCTCCTATAGTGTAATCTTTTTTAATTAACCCAGCTCTCCAGTAAAGGCTTGGTGAGAGACAGGCAGGGAAGCACAAGGAAGAGAACCCTCCCCGTGCTTCTCACCTAATGGAGGGATTCTGACTGGGAACAGAGCCCATAGCAGAGCTTGGAGCTACAAGGAGGAATGGTGGATACTTAGGAGCAATTGCTGGTTAGACTTTTCAGCAAGAAAATGATGAACCATTTAATTCCCTAGTGTATATTGATGGTTACATTAGATAGATATTTCGTTCCTATATTTTTACATCTATTTCTACCCTAACCTGACTTCCTCTAAGCACTAGAAGAGCAGGGATTGAGTCTATCTTTCTACCTAACTCTTCAGAATCTAACAGAAAGCCTGACCCACAGAAAGCAGTCAGTACAAATCTGTTGAATGGAGGAGCCTACATTCTTCTGGCTATATTTTTCTGAACCTTGAAGTCTCAACTAAATCATCAGTTATCTAGGAAGTCTCCTCTGAGAGCCCAAAGCTAGATTTGCCCCCTGTGCTCCTGGTATCTTCCCCACCAAAACAGCTTGCACAGAAAGGTATTGAAAATGCGTTTACTCGTCTGCCGGGGGCCCCACTGTACTACCAGCCCTATTATGGCAGACATTGTGTCTACCTTAGTGATCACTGTATCCTTGGTACTTAACACAGTGCATGGTACACAATAAGTATTTATTAAATGCATGAAAATTACATGAATAAATGAATGGACAAATGCTTTGAAGGTATATGCAGCAGGATTTGATCACCACCTGGACCTGTAAAGTCAAAAAATTCTGAAAACTGAAGGAAATGCTGCCAGTGGTTGATTAAATGGAGACTTCAGGAGGGAAGTGGGAGGAGCTGGGGACAGAGATAATGAGTTAATGTGGCCAGTTCGGAGGGACGTAGGTTAATTTCATTACTAAGGTCCTTCACTGAAGGCGGCTAAGCGATCTCACAGTATTTTGGTGACCTTGACTTTGGCCTTTCTTTTTTTTTTTTTTTTCCTTTTTCTTTTGAGTGGGAAGAATGAAGAAGTTTTATGTTAGAATACAAGAAAATTGAGATAACTATTTTCTTGAATAAGCACATTGCTGTCATGCCATATTGGATCAGAGTAAGTATACATGTACCCTGCAGACAGATATTCACACCAGCTGCCTCCCACCTCTACATAACAGAGACTTAAGAACTGGAAGCTTTCCCACAAAAATATCATAATTGGCTCAAAGCACACAGTCATCCAGCCAGTTGTTGTTCTTGTTTATTGTGTAAGCCACCTCCTTCTCATTCAAACGAAAACAAAATCAAAAGGAGGAAGGAGATGCTGGGCCACTTCTTCCACGCTTAACCTTGCTCATCTATTTTTAGCCTTAGTCAAATTTGATGCAGAGGCAACAGTTGCAATTTTATTCTGAAAAAAAGTACTAAAATGAAGATATTAGGAACAAAATTTTTAAATAAATTTAGTGACTCCATTTCCTACTTCCATACAACATGTGGAATTTCCTTGGAATTCTAGCCCTTTTATCTTTCTCTTTTCACACCATTTCTAAAGGAGAGAGAAAAGGAGAAAGCCTATCTAAAGAGCAAAAGATGGATGGTGACACAAAGCCCTCCCCTCAGATGCTTTTAGAAGGAAATATGAAGAACTCTAGGAAACCATGGGAGCCCCTATGCTCTGTACCTCCACACCTGGCTTCCCTTTTTTAATTTCTCTGATCAACCCATGCACACTGAAATAAATTTTTTTAAAAAGTATACCTATACCCAATGTTTCCTTCCCCCAAAGTTCATCACCCACTCCATACCCAGGTCTTCACAAAACTGAGTAAAACACAGCAACAATCCAGGTCACCAAGGGTAAACAATTTATACCCCCGAGGAAAGAGACAAGCCAATTTTCAGACTGCATCAGAATAAGTGGTCATTGTTTCAATGTTCTTGTTCTGTTTCCATTTTTGCTTGACATGTGTACCTGTCTTCTAAAGTCTTGGGGTCAACTAAGTCCTTTGGGCTAGAATTAGCCTGATCTACTAAAGTCACTTCAAGCAAACATACCTTGAACAATGCCTATTATCTGTATGCACCAGTTTCTTCTTCTAGAAATAGTCTTTCCTATGCCCAGAGGTTTACTTTGAGGAATGGTAATAATTCTGATTATAAAGAATTTTTACAAAAGGGAATACTAATGCAAATAATGGCACGAATTATTAAATACCATAGATCTGCTCTCCTATTAAACCTTCCCAATTATCAATAGTAACATTTTTCTCAAATATGTATCCTCATAATCTGTTTTTAGGCCTTTAGTTTGACTTTTATATTATTTCCATAATCTACAAAAGCAGTCATATAGAATACCAGAATTCCGTTCTTCAAATCCCTGAACTTGCATCTTACTCTAACCTCTGTGCCTTCTTTGCTCATACTATTGTCCCAACTCAGCATCAACACTGTCATGGATCCCAATAATTTAAATAAGGCACTCCTTTCAAGAGATATATCAATTATCTTTTCCAGGACAACATCCCTGGACTCATACTATTCAATAATCTTTTACTTCACACCTCTGTGCTTCCACCACCTGGCTATACCAATGTTTTCCAAAATGGGGGTCTTGTTCTTTGTGAGATCAGTTCAGAGGGTTTCCACCAGCATTTCTTGAAAACTGGAACAGAAGAGGAAACATCAGAATGTATTCCATATAGAAATTAAGTATTGTTCTGTAAAACATATTATTTTTGTAAAATTCCACTTATATGCACACATGCAAATATGTATATACATAGAGAATCATGTTGTATAGTCCATTTCTCATTGTGGTTGCAACCCAAAAATATTTGGAAGCCACTTGCTATAACATACCATGAAGCATTTGATTTGTATGAGCTGTCTTTCCATGGTTTTCCCACCTAAGGAAGAGCATTTTCTCTCTCCAAATATATATTAAATTCTGCAAAGACAGACATCATATCTTTTATCTTTCATATTTCTTCTAATGAAGCTACCATCAAGATTGTTTTGCTTGCATATTCCATACATACTTATATATTGAGTTTTAGTGTAAAAACTCACCAAACTCAAAAACCTGAAATTCTATTGGTGAAGAGGAGGGATGTACAACAAAACAACAAACACAAAAGATGAGCCTGGGTGGCTCAGTTGGTTGAGTCTCTGCCTTCAGTTCAGGTCATGATCTTGGGGTCCTGGGAATGAGCCCCACATTGAGTTCCCTGCTCAGCAGGAAGTCGGCTTCTCCCTCCGCCCTTCCCCACTGTTCATACACTCTCTTTCTCTATCTCTCTCTCAAAAATAAATAAAATCTTTAAAACACACACACATACACACACAAAGGAAAAAGTAAAAATCAACTATCAACCTGAAACAAAGAAAACAAAAAAGATGGGTAAGTTGTGTTTTGTTTTGTTTTGTTTCGGTACCTTTTATTTTAGAGGGGTAATGGTCTCCTCAGATCCCCAGAAGACAGAGGGGTTAATGGAAGCAAAATTATCAAAGAAGTCTTCAGGGGGAAGCCATGAAGATCAGTCTTTTAAAAGGGCATGAGAGCAGGGGCACCTGGCTGATTTAGTTGGAAGAGTATGTGACTCTTGATCTCAGGGATTGTGAGTTTGAGCCACACGTTTCGTGTAGAGATTACTAAAAAATAAATAAACTTAAAAAATAAATTAATAATAAAAGGACATGAAAGCAAGAATGAGAATAGCACTTACGGAGGGAAGAGAGGAAGCCATAGAGACTCTGGTGTTCTTGGGTACAGTTGGAAAGCAGATCACAGTGGGCACAGTGCAGCAATGAACATACAGCTGGTTATAGTCAGACCTTGATAACTGGTACAGAAGCTAGAACTCACCATCCTTCTCTCTTTCCCTTCCTTCTTTTTGCTGATACTACCTAATTACTTTTATTTGCTTTGTTACTTTCTGTCTTTCCTCACTAGTATGGAAGTTTCAACAGAGTGAGGATTTTTCCATGGAACCCTTAGTGCAGGGGCCCCTGGTTGGCTCAGTTGGTGGAGTGTGAGACTCTTGATCTCATGGTTGTGAGTTCGAGGCCTGTGCTGGATGTGGGGATTACTTAAAAATAAAATGAAATAAGATTCCTTAGTGCCTAAATCAACACCTAACACTAGTGTTTGATTCATAGTTGTGGAATTCAAGAACACATAAAAGGACACCCAAAAGAAATAATCCAAACCAGACCTCAAGAAAAAAAGGAGGAGAGAGAGGAAGCCTTCTAAACCAACACTACTATGCTCTGGGCAGACATAACATCCTTCCCCAGTAGCTAAAATATTTAAACCAAAACGGGTGGCTGTGTTTGAGGCAAGTTTTATAGCAAGGGACCCTATCATAGCAATAGCTTCTTCAGCAATCACAGTGGCCAGGCAATTATCAATTTCTACACCTTGTATTTGTGATAGCTCCCCTGGAAGTAGCACTGAAAATTCAGATTTATATCACCTAGATTTCATCTTCAGGATCCTCCAGGTTCTTCCCCAATTAAATCAGTATTTTTCTATGCTGTCATTCAAAAGCACAATTTAACCACAGCGCTTTAGTCCTTCTTTTGGCTACCTGCAAGGTTTGACTTGGATAATACAACACTGACCCTCTCTAAGTGCCTCTTCTAGGGTGCCTGGGTGGCTCAGTTGGTTAAGCGAGTACCTTCGGCTCAGGTTATGATCCTGGAGTGCCAGGATTGAGACCTGCATTGGACTCCCTGCTGGGCAGGGAGTTGGCTTCTCCCTCAGCCTGCCCCTTCCCCTTCTCGTGCTCTCTCTCATTCTCTCTCTCTCTCTCAAATAAATAAAACCTTTTAAAAAGTACCTCTTTTAATTCTGCACTAATTATCTACTGCTGCCTAACAAATTACCCTACAACGTAGCAGCTCAGAACACACATGTACTATCTCACAATTTCTGTGTCAGGAATCTAGGCATGGTTTAGCTGGGTCCTCAGGCTCAGATCTCTCATAAGACTGCAGTTATGTCGAAACTCAGCTCAGGGAGAATCCATGTCCAGACTCACTCCTGAGGTTGTTGGCCGGATTCAGTTCCTCAGGGTAACTGGCCAGAGGCCTCCCTTAGTTCCTTATCATATGAGCCTCTGCAGAGAACAGCTGGCTTCATACAAGTGAGCAAGAGAAGGATAAGCAAGACAGAAGACAGTCTCTTCTGTAACCTAATATCAGAAGCAAGAAACTAGTCACCAGGTTCAGCGCAGCTCAGAGGGAGGGGGTTTTACAAGGGCATAAATACCAGGGGACGGGGATCAGTGAAAACCATCCTAGAAGCTGCCTACCACAGCTAAGTTAACGTATTGCTTGCAATCCAAATTCTAATTCCTAAGGGCTTCAGATTTATTTTATAAGATGAGGGAGGATTGTGGTAATCACTTCACAGTATATACATATGTCAAAACATTGGTCTTTGTACATTGTAAATATATACAATTGCTATTTGCTAATAAGACAAGAAGAGAGAAAAAGGTCTGCACTTATTCTGGTTCTTCCTTTCTAAATTACTGTTTCAACTAATTAATCTTTGGTGATCTTGGATGAGTCAATTTCATGCATCTAAAATAACTTCTGCAAAATAATCTTTATTTAAACTGTTTCAGTCCTCTGTATTCAAAACTCTACTGATGCATGGAACGAACCCAACAGTGTAGTACATTATTGGACAGAGGGCCGGCTTCACAGACACCTATTTTTTAAGTGCTAAGGCTACGCTCTGCCTGTT
Organism: Mustela nigripes; assembly: GCF_022355385.1. Taxonomy (NCBI): domain Eukaryota; kingdom Metazoa; phylum Chordata; class Mammalia; order Carnivora; family Mustelidae; genus Mustela; species Mustela nigripes. The sequence goes on along the minus strand of NC_081561.1, from coordinate 87,436,778 downwards.
TGTTGAGTTAATTTTGATTGAGCTTGAATAGAATTGTTTCAAGATTCCTCCTCCTCCTTTATTTCTACTTAGAACAAGTTCTACCAAGAGTGCCCTGAAGAACACTAGTTATGTAAGACATGCCTCTATTTCTATGGCTAAGTAAGTCTAGAAAACCCTGTATACTTTAATACTTATAATATACATGACCGTAGTGAAGACCCTAAAAAATCCAGCAATAAAGAAACCAGCCTACTCTCAATTTAGAATTTCCCAAGCTTATACAACCCATAGATCCTTTTGCATGCAATACCCGTTAACATCCTGTGAAACTAGAGTTCTGCTAAATACTTTTTTGGGGAGAGTGCCTTAGAGCAAAAAATACCTACTTCTATCTTTAGCATTCAGGTGAGTTGATGCACTGGCAAAAATTCAAGTGAAAAGATAGGCACTGGATCCTTCTCATAAACAACCAGGTCTTCAGAAAATGTCTTGAGAAATATCTCTAAAACTCTGCAATCTCCAACATTTATAGTGATATAAATGCATTGAATACTAATGTAAAATAGTTGAACACTCACAATACTGCTTCCATTTTCAGAAACATCAATAATGTTATCATTGTTCCATCAAAGAACAAAAATTTATGTCAACAACCCTGTAAGGACTACTTTTTTTTTTTTTCTAGTGGAAAGACATCATTACTAATATTCTAACCAGAGAAGCAAATTCCAACTTTTGTTACAAATCTTTGATGTAAGAGAACTATAGAATCTAAAAATATATTGCTTTGTACTCTCTGTATATGATACAGTTCTCTTCTTTAGCATCACATGGATAATCATTTGGTCTAGATAAGGGCTTTTATGTCCGTTTTTGGAGTTCATTTTGATTGATGTTCAATAGAATTCTCTCACAAAATTTCCCTTCCATCTGCAGAATATTCATACTGAATCCTTGAATGCAAATATGGTACTACGCAGATTAGAGATGGCCACGAGTTGGTTACTCCTCTCTCCAACACGTGGAGTCTATTTTCCCTCCCCTTGAATCTGATTTGGCCTTGGGACTTGCTTTGATGAACAAGAAATACAGGATGGTTCCCATCCCTTTAGCTTTTGCTTAAAAGCTTTTAGTTTAAAGCCATCCATCATGCTGTGGAATTATGACAGGCCAAACGGAGGTGGTGACAAAGACGCTCTCCTTTCTTTTTTTTTTTTAAAGATTTTATTTATTTATTTGACAGAGAGATCACAAGTAGGCAGAGAGGCAGGCAGAGAGAGGAGGAAGCAGGCTCCCCACTGAGCAGAGAGGCCGATGCTCGATCCCAGAACCCTGGGATCATGCCCTGAGCTGAAGGCAGAGGCTTTAACCCACTGAGCCACCCAGGCGCCCAACAAAGACTCTCTCCTTGACCCAAACTTGTATCAGGCTCCTCCGGGTCCTCTTTTTGAAGAAGTCCTTACCCTAGGCTCTGTCCTTGGTCTACTCACTCCATTTTAGCAAAAATCCTGCTGAATTAGTCTATTGAAAATACCTCCTCTTAATACCTGATCACCCTCAGTCTCTTATCACTCTGGCTTCCTTCAACAAGAATCCTGTCATGCCAGTTTAGCCAGGGTTCCACAACCCTGATATTTCCTCTTGGTGATTTTTCCATCCACGGACCCCACAACCCTGCTCCTTGGCTTTAAATTCCCACTTTTCCTTGTTGTATTCAAAGCTGAGCCTACTCTCACTCCCTTACTACAAACTCCATTGTAGTGGTCCCTCTAGATAAACATCTTTAACAAGTATCGTGAATAATATCTTGGGTTAACATCTTTAACAAGTATCGTGAACAAATATCTTTTTAACAAAGAATCCCAGACACCTGGAAGATGAGAAGTGTCAACCTAAGGAACCAATAATTAGCCAGAGCATTTATATGGGATCAAAGATTTGCAGTTCAGGGTATACATATTTGGGTAGCAAACTAAATAGTGTCCCATTCAGGAGTAAAAGTCAGGAGTTTTTAAAGCAAAAAGGGAATGATTGTATACATCATTTACAAAGAATTTTTGATTGGTGTTGGCAGCAGAAAGCTAACCTTGACTGAACATAATTGGTTGCTAAGGCTATCACTAAGCAAAATCTCTTACCGTAGCAAGTTGCACGTGTTCTGACTGAGTCCTTGGAATATTTGTGGTTTGGCCCAGTTCAAAAGTTCAGGCTTCCACCAGTGAGGACATGCATAAGGCCCACCCCCCTTAATAGCCTCCTAACTCCATCTTAAAACCCCATGACATAAGCAACCCCATTCAATTTTACCATTCCCGGGAGCCATCTTTGAGGTTTGCCTCCACCAAGCTTCTGGCTCAGTAGTTCTCAGCCTGGGTTCTTCTGCCCCTAGGGACAGTTCTGACTGTGGACTATTATTAGCATCCAGTAGGTCGAGGCCAAGGATGCTGCTAAATCCTACAGTGCACAGAGCAGCCTCCACAACAAATAATTCCCTAGCCCCAAATGTAGTGAGAGGGTTGAGAAATCCTCTTCCAGCGGAAAGCGGCCGTATGAGTCACCCTCGCTTCACCATGCGGAACAGATTGCCCAGATGAGCCCAGTCAATCCACGGAACTGGGAGAAATAATACAGAGCTGCTGTTTTAAGCAACTATTGGGGTAATTTCAATGGTGTGCTATTGTTAAACCACTGAGGGGGGCGGAAGGAGGGAGCCTGTGGTCTGAATACTCCTACCATGGCCAATTTTAGGCTACCAAGGATGAGCCACTGCCCTCAAGGCTGGGAAGAAGTGTGCATAGTCAGCTCTGGGAGCCAGCAGGGCTTGTCCACACTGCAACAGAAAACTGAGGCAACATCCTGTGTTCAAAGTAGTTTTGTTTTTTTTGTTTTTTTCTGAATTCTAATCATGGGCATTTCCTGTATCGGGTGGACTGCCTGGTCAGGGCTCTCTACTTGTATATTACAGTCACATTTCTATTGGAAGCATCTCCTTGAAATGCTGACACATCGATTCCTCCGCAGTCTTTCTGGCTTGCACCATTTTTTGCATCGTTAAAATGAACTGACTGGGTTTAGCCCAGAGGCTGCCACCAAGGATCATAGAGTGGACCCCACTCTGAAGTCATCCCTCAACACCCTCAAAATTGTGGTGACTGAGGTCAGCAGTTCGATATGGAATAAAAGGTTGCCCTCACTAAACAGTGGGTTTTCTTGGTGAAAAGAAACGTCTGGACAACAGGTAAAGGAGCTAGGCCAAAAGAAACTAGGAGAACAAGAGGATCACCCGTGCCAGGTTTGGGCTCATGCTAGAGCACACTTTTATTCAGAAATAATCTTTTCCTTCCAGATAGAGGCAATTTCTTCTTGCATATGAGCCCAAAACATGCTTTGTTATTTCCTAGAGCAGCCATTTCTTAGGTTTTTAGGGTGGACACTGGATTTCGGTTCTATTAAAAGTTATTTTAGTTTTGTGGTTAGGAGACTATCCAGGCAGCCAAACTTCCTTGTTTTCAGTCTTGGTTTACTAGTTGCATGACCTTGGGGAACACATTTGTGAAATACGGATAATAATAGTATCTATTTAACAGTTAAGTTAGACAGTAGGTAGTGCCTAGCACATAGTAAGCTCTCAGTAAATCATAGCTATTATATTAGCAGGAGTATTTAAAAGTTTGTATTCACAGTTGCTGTTTACTTTCTTCCTTCTAACTATAAATGCTACTTAACGTTCTACGTTTTAACTGTAAACAAGATTTTTTTCTAAAAGCAGTGCCTGTTCTAGGTCAAGGATAAGCTGCTTTTGGCCTTCAACTTTTGTCTCATTCAAGAACAAACCACACCCTATTTCCTGTTGCATGCAAATATGGGTACCTTAAAGGGCCAGTCAAGACAGGGGACCCAGACAGGATGCTTAAGATTGCCACAGAGCGCACTCTGGTGTACACAACTGGAAGCCAGGATGAAACATTGTGCTTTACCCAAGAATTTTTTTTTTTTTTAAGATTTTATTTATTTATTTGACAGAGATTGAGATCACAAGTAGGCAGAGAGGCAGGCAGAGAGAGAGGGGCAAGCAGGCTCCCTACCCAGCAGAGAGGCTGACACGGGGCTCAATCCCAGGACCCCAAGACCATGACACGAGCCGAAGACAGAGGCTTAACCAACTGAGCCACCCAGGTGCCCCTTTACCCAAAAATTTGATGTTGATTTGTGTGGACAGAAATTATTGCAATGAGGGGTGCCTAGGTGGCTCAGGCAGGTAAGCGTCTGCCTTTGGCTCAGATCCTGATCTCCGGGTCCTTGGTCCTTGGGATGGAGGCTTGCCCTGGGTTTCCTGCTCAGTGGGGAGTCAGCTTCTCCCTCTGGCAGCACCCCCTCCACACCGCTGCTGCCTAGAGCTCTCCCTCAAATAAATAAATAAAATCTTTTAAAAAATGATACGGTGAAAACATTATTTTTAGAAGAATAGTCTAACAGTAACATTCAGGATTGAACTGATAGAAAAAAGTAGTGACAGGGAAGCCAGCTGAAAAATCTATTGTATCATTGCTGGGATGAGATCTTGAAAGTTTGGGACTGGATAGTTTAACAGGGGAATGAGGAGGAAAGGATGTACATGGCAGACATTTTTAGGGATGCATCCATAGAACTTAAAGACAAAAATCTTTGATTTAAAAAAAAAAAAAAAAGGCAACTTCATCATCACCTTGCTCTGTTCAAATGGATACCATGGATTTCAGGTTACAAGTAAGTTGTGAGCATCTTCTATTCTAAGGAATCCCAGAAGGGTAAAAGAGAACCCAATATTTATTATGTTGGTTTGTTTGCTTTTAAAGGAAAAGTTAATTTACTATTCATCAAGACTTGAAAGTTCTAGGTAAAACTGGACATCTTACCATTAAAGACATTATCCCATTACCGACTCTAAATTAGGTTGGCAATCCTGCTTCAGTGGTTTCCTAAGACATTTTTAGGTTCCTGTTTGAGACAAAAGAAGGGCCAGACATTTTCTGCCAAGGATTCTAGATACTCTGTTTCCCCACCTAACATCCAGAGAAGTAGACTTAACTCAACATGTATTTATCTAGTACCAGTTTTGCATGATGTTGTGCACCAGACAGACAGCAAACACCTTTCTTTTCCCTTAGTTTATAGGCCACACAAGACTCATGACCACAGCAACAACAGGTTAAAAAGAAGGAACTTTCTATTTAGTCCATCTTATCATCCTTGACTCACTTAAGGAACATCTTCCAACTTTTTGTCTATAAGTAACAGTTTGATTCACAGTATTTTCCCTTTGTTTTACCATGAAAAAGAAAACTATCATTGTTTAAATGAACAGATGATTCTTTTCTGTTCCATAATGGCAACTTCGTTGGCCATTATCTTCAAAAACATTCACTAAGCCTACGATGAAGTTCTGTTCCAGTTCCAAACACAAAGTGATGTAAAAACAATCCAATCCACTCAAGGAGCCCACAGCCTGGTGAGAGAAAGATGCAGATGTATGTTTATTTTCATGCTTTTCTTCAAAAGATCTTACAGAGAACAAAGAGATGCACAACTTAAGAAAGTAAAGTATATTAGAAGCAAGTAAGAAAGATGAGGCAGAAAGGAACTCAACAGAGGTAGGCTAAACACACAAAATAAATACAATGAAGGCCTACTTGTATTTGCTAAGGATCCACCAGGAAATTGGTTCTAAGCTTTTCAGCATTCTCTTTAAAAGGAGAAACATAACCAGTTATACAATCTACAGGTTCCACCAGATAACAGCAGACCAATTGCTCAGGAAGAACATAACTAGTCCTGCTATAAGGCCCAAACAAACCCTCAAGTGTCCTGCAAATAAAATGCTATGAATATAGTGACAATATCCTCAGTAATATCCTTACACCAGACAAAGTGGAGCTATTTCTTACAGCACATCAAAGTATGGACTGATGGCTTATCATCAAAGTCTTTAAAAGCAGTTCAGTAAAAGCAATTTTGTAGGAATTCACTTAAGCAGAAAGTTCCATTATAACATGATAGGTACAGTAATAGAAATATGCATAAAGAGCTGTGGGAGAACAGAGGGGGCCCAGGTGCAATTTCATTATTCAAGGTTGGAGCAGACATCACCGCCAAGGAGAGACTCTGGCAGCCTCTATTCAATTTCCAAAAGAAATACAGGTTTTGTTGTAAACACCTAACTTTCTTAGAATTCCAATATTTATTATGGATGGAATGCTGTTTTAGAAGGGCATCCTCATCACAGCAAAATTCACATTAAAAAAATCAAAACACACCTTCGGGGCACATGGCTGGCTCAGTTGGTGGAGTATGCGAGCTTTGCTCTCGAGGTTGTGAGTTTGAGCCCCACATTGGGTGAAGAGATTACCTAAAAATGAAATCTTAAAAAAAAAAAAAAAACCCACCTTCCATCGAAAGATTCTTATTTTCTTTGTCGTTTACGTATCTTGGCTCACCCTTGTTATTAAATACAATGAATAATAAATTGAGAAAATAGAGTTTACCTACCTGAAGGGTGGGTGCTCACAGAATCAGTGAGGGTTTACAGTTGTATCAAGTTTAAAGTAGGATCCCCAAGAAATCCAAGACTACAGAACTAAAGGAATTCTTTGGGGATTAGTTCTGGTTCCCTGTTGAACTGCATTTTTAAAAAAATGATATGGTCAAGAGTTATATTTCTACCAAACAACAGGAAAAGAAAAGAGCAAACAGAAAAGAAGTTCTCAACATAAAAAAATAAAATAAAATTTTTGACATCAAAGAGAAAGTCTTGAATTTCTAATCCATTCAATAAAAAGAGGTGACAAGATGTGTATTGAAGGAAAGGAAAAGCAGGAAGAATGGAAAATGCTTCTGTGTTTGGTTTTATGAAGATCGTATTTTTCTTCAGTGTTCAGCCAAGTATGAAAGGGGAGTAGCATTTTCTGGCTTCTCTTATACTGTGACTAACTTCCACATCGATAGGTATAGAGTGGCTTCCGTGGACCATGGAGGTGAGTGGCAGAAAGAGTCACCTCCATAACACTGAGACTGGGGCTAACACCAAATAACAGAGGATAATGTTAAACCTCTACAAATAAAAATGCACAAAATGAGAAGGATTGGCACAGGTGCAAAATCAGGGGAGATCCTACTTGACAACCACCAGTGAGAAAGCACTCGGAAACATTTGCATCGACTTCTCTATCTCCTAGGACATGTGCTTGGTTGCTGAGATTACAAAAGGATATTTAAAATCTTCACCGAGCAGGGCTTTAGATACCAAGCTTGACATTTTTGTGTGCGACAGAAATAAAATCCGGGTGTTTAAAATCCATTGGCGGTCCTGTAAAGGGGATGAATCTTTCAGTTTAAGGATCTTGTTTGTTGAGTGCGAATGAAGTCATCTTCAGAATCACAGACACCTGCAGACTGTAGGAGGCGATGGGTGAGGAGATCCTTTCAGAGAGTGGAGAGTAAGTGCAGAGGAACCAAGAAAGCGAGGAGGCTGGAGGTTTTATCCATGGGATGGAGGAGGAAAGACGGGGAGCAGGAGACCATGAACTAGGGCGACGCAGGCAGCGCAGAATGATATTTGAAGAAGGTATTTGGGGGAGGAGACCCACCTCATATAATGAACTGTAACCACCTTCCACCCGCCCAGCACACACACACACACACACACACACACACACACACACACACACTCCCCCACCGCCACGGATAGGACCAGCCTCTGAATGCTGGCTTATGAAGTGGGTTTTCTTTGGTGGAATCAATAGTAGCGTTTAATCCTACTTCCCAGCTGGAGAGGACCAAGAACAGAGGCTGCCATGAGAGGATCGGTACATTCATCCGCTGTGTTTTCCTTAACTCCGTGAGGAAGCAGTACAAGTAACTAAAAGGCTGAAGGCATCTTTGTCTCCACCTCATTTTGTTTACTTTATCCGTTGAGTTTCCAAATCCTACGGATTCTGCCTCCACAGTCTCTCAAAAGTAGACCCCCCCCCCCCTCCACTCTATTTCCACAGCCATTTTACCGGCACGACCTTCCCTGCTTGCTGGCAGAACCCAAACTCTCCCACCCCTCAATGCCCCTCACACTTTTCTCTACTTCATTTATCCAGCGGAGCCCACCCTAACTTAATTTACTTAGATTGGGCATCCTAGTGCAACCTCCGAACAACTGAAGCTACATGGCATTTGTACATATTCCAATACTAATATTAGCCCCATATTTTTATGCTACTCAAATAGCTCTTCTATTTTATTTTTCTCTACAGTCAATGTTCTTTATCTTTATGATAATGGGCAAGTGGATTAAGTAGTTTGGAGATGATTCAAAATAGTTTTATTTTACTGTGTACTTCATTTACCCTTTCTTAGTATTTTAAGTATTTCATGGAGGCTAGTATACTCTGTATTTCTAAATAATTATTTTTCTCATTTCTGTGGCTCCAAAAAATCTGACAAGCCCCTGTGCAGCTGCACTGGTTCTAGGCTTTGACTGCGATCCCCCAGCCAGGTGCAAGGACAATGGCTGTTTATTAATATCCCCCGTGCCAGCTGTTATCCCAACATGTGCCATGCCCAGGCACTGGGGAAGAGGACTCTATTTTATCTGCAGCCTCACCTTTTTGGGGAAGGAATAAACTTGGAAATCAGCTTTGAAAGAGCTCACAAAGAATTAAGGAGATAAATTATGTTTTATGCAATGTACTTCTCATGCAAAGCACCAATGATCGACCCTTTGTGTCTCTCCTAATGTCTGAAGTAGATACAGAGCACAGGACTCCGGGATGCCAAGGTTATTGGTGAACTGATGTATGCAATTTCACTGGAGTCTGCCATGAAAATCAATCCACCATGAAAGTATCTTGTAATTGGGTTTAATGGATCTAATGAATAGGTAAGACATGAAACAGAACACACTGGCAAAGTAAGACAGAAGAGGGACCAGGGAATACACGGGAAAGGAATCTGAGACAATAAAGCTGAGTGACATTTCAGTTTTTAAAAGTACTCACACAGTCGTCTAAGGAATCTGTTAAAAAGAAAAACCACAGGCCCAAAATGGCGTCACTTAGGTCCAGCCACCAAATCAAAGCTTAATATATACCTCACCTAATTGCATTTTTAAGCCCCTCACCCAGATATAGTCCTACCTAATCAGTCAGGAATCTTCTAATCAGCACCAATGAGATAACCTGTCATATGGGCCCTCTCCATCCCTCAAAGGAAGATGAGGTAAGCACCTTGGCCTCTCCCTTAAGGTAGCCTTGCCTGGAATAGTTTTGTTTTGTTTTGTTTCTTTTCACTTTTGCCAATGACTTCTTGCTCCACCCTCCTTCCTATAAAAAAATCTTCCATCTTGTACAACTCCTCAAAGCTCCTGCTGCTGCTTGCTATATAGGATATTGCCAGAATCATCCATCACTTAATAAAGCCAATTAGATCTTCAAATTTACTCGGTTGAATTTTTCTTCTTTAACAAACCCCCAGTAGAGCTTGAGAGGGCTCAGCTTACAAATAGAGCATACTCTTCATTATCTCACATTTAAATGTGTTTTTATTCTTAAGTACTTGGATGGCTTTCATTATCATCTAAAATCAGAAAGGCAGCAGAAACCACTCCCAAAACCAATATTGTAATGTATGTTCTAAATAGAATTTAAACAAAAATTTGGGTGGGAAAAAAAAAAAAGTGGCAGAAACCGAAGTTTTCTGTCAAATTTACTTCAAAGTCATATAACCTTATATTGGTCAGAGACCTTGCAGACTACCTCCTCCAGAGCCCCAGAATTCCTTCCACAACTTCGTGAGCAGATGATCATTTAGGCTTAGCTTCCATACTTCCCATGACAGTAAGCTAAGCCCACTGGAAGGCAGCCTACTACATTGCTGTACATTTTTAGCTCCCAGAGAGTTCTCAGGTGAATACTTCACCTACTTAATTCCTATCCATGGGTCACGGTTTTGCTATCTGGAGGCTGCTATGTTATAATCTGTAGAGAAGCCATCAGGCAGACAGAGTGACAATCTGAGCTATCTTGGGTCCAAATAGTAGGGAATTTTAAAAGGTAAAATAAAATACTGTTTAAAAAACTAAATTCATCTGACGAGCAGAGGAGAGCTCTGAGGTGTTGTACAAAAAGGAAAGCTTTTATGTGAAGGAGGAGGGGCAAGACGTTATTAGCAAAAGAAAAGAAAGGATTACAGGCAAGGTCACCTTCCCTTAGAGGAAGTGGTAGGGGGCCTTTTCAGGCGGATAACCTCATTTTCCCTTGCAGGGAGAGGGCCTCCAGTGATAAATTACGCTTTGGTGTTGACCAAAAAAAAAAAAAAAAAAAAAAAAAA